>NC_133122.1:189581933-189891933 GCF_033568475.1 Henckelia pumila | reverse complement strand
GGACTTACTCAACTGCCTATCCTAGAACTCCTTGTACCTTGGCTGAATGTTGTCCTCGACTGATTCATTACATGGAGGCTTGTGGCACCTCATCTGATCTATTAAAAAGATATTACTACTCGGTGGACTTAGCAAAAATTGATACACTTTGATCAAATATATTTTATGAAGTGTGTGCTAGATTAGTTGACTAGTCGAGCGCTATGATGTGCGGAGTATTACGCCTTGAACGCATACAAATCTCATGTAATGAGATTAATATTTTTAATGCATTAACAAATCTTAAATTAACATGTTTTGATGATTACAAAACTCGGTTAATCGGTACTAACAGTTTAAAGTGAGAAATTTGCAAATATTAATACTTTTGAGTATGAACAATATTAGAAGCAAGAACCGATAATCAAAAATTAAAGATAAAAATTTTAAAGGTTCGAATTTTCCCGGGTTCGGATGATCCGAAGAGGGTTCGGACGACCCAAAGATTTTTCTGATTTAAATAAAGATCGGAGGACAGGCTCGCAGGCCACGAAAGACTAGTTCGGATGGCCCAAAGAATTTCCTTGAATTTAAAATGATTTGGAGGCACTCTCGGAGGCCACAAAATGCACACTTCGGACGACCCGAAAAAATTTTCGGAGGACCCGAACTAATTTACGGCCACTGAAGATCTTGTCGGAAGAAATTTGCCGGAATGAATTTAATGCAGCCGTTCGAACGACCCGAAGTTGAGTTCGGACCCCCCAAACAGTTCACCAGTCGTAGAAATTTGAACTTGAATCAGACAATGTTCGGACGATCCGAAGTACAGTTCGGAGGCTCCGAACCAGCCCGGATTGGCAACTATAAATACATGCCATTTGAAGCCATTTCAATCCATCCAATTCACTCTCATCTCTTGCAAGCATCTCTTCTCATTCGAAGTGTTCTATAAAAGAGTTATTTGATATATTCGCTAAAAAAAATCGAGAGTTGTTTGTAAAAATCATTTGTGAGTTGGTTGTGCGATCTTTGTAAACACTTGAGTGTGAAGCCAAGTGTGTTGTTGTGTTGAGGCTATCCTTGGAGCCCTTAAGGCCAAGTATTCGAGTTGTATCGGCGCAGTGATCGTGTTGAATTGTACGGATATCTTTGGAGCCATCAAGGCCAAGACGTTGAAGTGCTAGTGGATCCTTGGATAATCGATCTTAACCAAGAAGGGGAGACGTAGACGATTTATCGTTGAACTTCCATAAACATCTCTTATCCCTTTTACTGCTTTATTTACATTACACATTTATTTACCGCATTTATTATTGATTGCTTTAAGTCTTCCGCTTGCGTATTTGTATAATCGTTTTAAATTGCTAAAGTTGCCAATAGAACCTAAATCCCCTCCCCCATTAGGTTCTAACAAGTGGTATCAGAGCCACCTTTTTACAAAAATATTTTCAAAAAGGCTCTATGGCAAATCTAGCTAGCGATTATGCTCAAGGGCAATCAACCAATCGTCCTCATCTTTTCAACGGCATAAACTACGGATATTGGAAAAATTAAATGTCCCTATATATCCAATCCATAGACTATGACCTTTGAAAAGTAACTGTGAAAGGTTCCTACATACCTATGAAAGAGGTTGAGGGAGTCAAAATTCCTAAGGGAATGGACGACTTTTCAAATGAGGATATGAAACTAATATCTCAAAATGCTAAAGCTATGAATATTTTGCATTGTTCCCTAGATATGAACGAGTACAACCGGATCTCGATGTGCTCATCCGCAAAAGAGATTTGGGACAAATTAGAGATATGTTACGAAGGAACCAACCAAGTCAAAGAGACAAAGATAGATCTTCTACAACTCAAATACGAAACATTTGAGATGGAATTCAATGAAGATATAGACACAATGTTCCGAAGGCTCTCTCAAGTCATCAATGATCTAGCCCAACTTGGAGAACAATATCCAACCAAGCAAGTGTGGAGGAGAGCTCTACGCGCCCTACCCAAGTAGTGGGATGCTAAGAGAACGGTCATCATTGAATCCAACAAAGGCGACACCGCATCCTATGATCTTGATCAACTTCATGGAACCCTTAAAACCCATGAGTTAGAAGTATCTACAAGGAAAGAATCAAAGAGGGAGGATGAAAAGACCAAGGCAAAGGGGATTGCCTTATCCACCCAAGTCGAATAAGAAGATGATGATGATATGACACTCTTCGCAAGAAATTTCAAAAAATTTATGCGAGGAAACAACTTCAAGAAGAAGAATTACAAGGAAGTAACATGCAACAACTGTCAACAACAAGGCCACTATGCAAATGAGTATCCCCTCAAGAAGAAGGTTGACAAAGGTAAGAAGAAAGCCCTAATAGCGACTTGGAGCGACAACGATGATGACGAGGGGAAGCCAACATCTGCCTCATGGCTAGGAGTGATGACATCGTCTCTGAAGACGATGACGAGGTACCTTTCTATGATGAATTACTACATGCATATAAACATATGTTTGATATGTCTAAATCACTTAGAAAGGAAAATAGAAACCTCAAAAATGAATTAGAAACTAAGGAGCATGAAAACATAAGATTAAAAATGACATAGCTCACTTATAAAAATCATTTGATAAATTCAATGTTAGTAGTAATAAATTGAATAATTTACTAAGCATGCAGAAATGTAGTTTTGATAAGGGTGGAATAGGGTATGGTAAGAAATCAATAGACTTTACTAGTCTTATTGCTAAAGCTAAAATGAGATCACCCCCTACATGCTCTTACTGTTGTATAATAGGTCATACTAGACATAAATGTAGATCTTTGAAATATCAATATGATCAAAAGAGCTATATGAAATGGAGGCCTAAGAGTACTTAACAACTCATCAGTCGACATTATGAGATCATGATCTAAGGGAGTTCATCATAGACCGGTTTAAACTGCCTTGACTTGCCACTGGTCTTCCTGATGAATGCTTCTCTGTCCAAGGAAATAGGTTTTTAAAGAGGTCATAGCCCTACCTACTACTGGGAGCACTCTTGGAAAGTGGCGATGATGTTGACTGAACTCTTAAAAGTCCATTTTGTATCTCTCTTTTCTAACACTGTGGACCCAAAAGAACTAAAGGGTACCAAAATCAATTCTTGCAGGGAAATAGAAAAAGTGTTCTCCCTAGCATATGGTATCTAAACAATGGATGCTCTAGATATATGACGGGGAACAAAGAGCTACTCCAATCGGTCAAAACAAAGGAGAAGGGAACTGTCACCTTTGGAGACAATAGCAAAGGAGTTATTGAAGGAATCGGCTCAATAGGTATTTCTAAATCTTGCTTGATTGATGATGTACTCCTAGTGAAAGGACTAAAACATAATATACTAAGCATAAGTCAATTGTGCGATAGAGGTTATGAAGTCAAATTCATCCCCAACGCTGCACTATATCACTCACATTTGACAAATCCATAAATTTCAAAGGATATAGAAGTGAAAATGTATACAAGGTTTCTTTAAATAATTTATCTTTATCAAATATAAAAAGCTTTGTATCCTTGAATGTTGATGACAACATTCTTTGGGATAGACTACTAGGTCATGTTGGTCCTATTACCATAGAAAAACTTTTTAAACTTGATTTAGTTGTTGGTATGCCAAAACTCAATTTAAAATTAGATTTTGTTTGTGATGCATGTCAACTTGGCAAACACACAAGGGAATCTTTTAAAAGCAAAAATTTTGTATCAACTTCTATGCCCGTTGAACTTCTTCACTTAGATCTATGTGGTCCCTCGAGGAATGCTAGCCTAGGAGGGAAGCTTTATGCATTTGTCATTGTGGATGATTTCTCACGTTACACATGAACATTGTTTTTAGCCCACAAAAATGATGCCTTTGATTATTTCAAAAATTTTGTCAAACGTGTTGAGAATGAGAAAAATTTTTCTATCTAACAGATCCGTAGTGACCATGGGACTGAATTTCAAAATGAAAATTTTACAAATTTTTGTGAAGAAAAAGGCATCGGTCACAATTTTTCTTGTCCTAGGACTCCTAAACAAAACGGGGTCGTTGAGAGGAAAAATAGGACACTTGTAGAGATTGCAAGGACCATGATATGTGAGCATTCTTTACCAAAATATTTTTGGGCTGAAGCAATGAACATTGCCTGTTACATTATCAATCGTGTATCAATAAGGTCAATTCTCAAGAAAACTCCATATGAATTATGGAGAGGAAGAAAGCCTAACATTTCATACTTTCGGGCTTTTGGATCAAAATGCTACATTCATAATAATGGTAAGGATAATCTCGGCAAGTTTGATGCCAAGTCTGATAAAGGCATCTTTCTCGGATATTCTACCTCAAGTAAAGCTTTTAGAGTATTTAATAAGCATACTTTATTAGTTGAAAAATCTATGCATGTTATATTTGATGAATCCATGCCTGTAGTTTCTCGTACTACTAACGATGATGTAGAATTACTCAAAGAAGAGATGACTTCATCAAACTTAAATGATATAGATGTTTCTGTTGAGGAAACACCACTTCCGAAGGATTGGACGCTTCACAAAGATCATCCTATGGATCTTATCATTGGAAGTCCTTCGAAGGGAGTAGCCACTCAATCTTCACTAAATAATATTTGCAATCATCTTGCTTTTGTTTCACATGTTGAACCTAAGTGTATTGATGATGCTTTATTAGATGATTCTTGGATAATTTTTATGCAAGAAGAATTAAATGAATTCAAACGTAATGATGTTTGGTGTCTTGTTCCTATGCCGCATGATATATCTATTATTGGTACTAAATGGGTCTTTAGGAATAAACTTGAAGAGCATGATACTATCACTAGAAATAAAGCTAGGCTTGTAGCAAAAGGATATAGTCAAGAAGAAGACATTGATTATGATGAGACATACGCTCCTGTTGCCCGACTAGAATCTATTCGCATGTTGCTTGCTTTTGCTTGCTCTAGAAATTTCAAGTTATTTCAAATGGATGTTAAGAGTGCATTCCTGAATGGTGAATTAAAAGAGGAAGTTTACATTGAACAACCTGATGACTTTGTTGATGCTTTATTGTCTGATCATGTGTATAGATTAAACAAATCTTTGCATGGTTTGAAACAAGCTCCTAGTGCTTGGTATGAAAAATTGTATACTTTCTTTCTTTTAAATGGTTTTTCGAGAGGAAAGATTGACATTAATTTATTTACCAAAATGTCAAAGATGATTTATTGATTGTACAAATTTATATTGATGATATCATTTTTGGTTCTACTAATGAAACTCTCTGTCAAGATTTCTCCAAGCTTATGCAGGAACACTTTGAGATGAGCATGATGGGGGAACTTAACTATTTCCTCGGATTGCAAATCAAACAGTGCAAAGATGGGTTCTTTGTGAACCAAATCAAGTACATCAAGGAGATTCTAAAGAAGTTTGGGATGGAGAATACAAAATCATCATCCACACCGATGAGCACAACAATCAGACTCGACAAGGATGAAAATGGTAAATCTGTAGATCAATCTTCCTTTTGTAGTATGATTGGCTCCTTACTTTATGCTACTGCCAGTAAGCCGAACATTATGTTTAGTGTTTGCTTGTGTGCACGATTTCAATCATGTCCAAAGGAATCACATTTGTTCTCCTTAAAACGCATTTTCAAATATCTTTCAAATACTCCAAATCTCGGCTTGTGGTATTCAAAAAATTCTTTCTTTGATTTAAAAGCGTATTGTGATTCCGACTTTGGTGGATATAAGGTGGATAGGAAAAGACTAGTGGAACTTGTTTCTTTTTAGCAAACTGTTTAGTTTCTTGGTTTTTCAAAAAGCAAAATTGTGTTGCGTTGTCAACGACCGAAGCCGAATATATGGCTGCCGGCAGTTGTTGTGCGCAAATTCTTTGGATGAAGCATCAATTGCTCGACTATGGTGTATCTTTTTCAAAAATCCCTATTTTCTGTGATAACATGTAACGCCCCATTTTTATCTTAATTGAGCTTATTTGAGATAATCAGAGTTTCCAGAGTTCAAGAGCCGACTTGATTTTGATCAGGGTCTATTTTGAAAATTTTGAAAATTTCAGGGACTAAAACGCAAATAGTGGATTTTATATATTATCTACTCATGGTTTGACTTGGTCATTCTTCCTCCTCCTCCTCCAACTCGTTGCCCACCATTGAAGCCGCCCCTTTGAGCTTTTGAGCTTTCTGATTTCAGTCCGAGCTCGATCCGGCCGTTAGAATTTATTTCTGAAGGCAGATTAGCGATCACTGCAACGAGAGCTCCGTTATATCGTAAGTTTTTCTACGATCAGATACATTCTATTTTTTGGATGTTGTTAGAATCGTTTGAGATTCGAGTATGTTGTTCTTGGAAGAGTTCTGATTGTTTATTATATGTCGGTTTTGAAATAGAGCGACATTCGGAATTGTTATGATTTTTAAAAGCCATTTTCGAAAATGAGGTTTTGAGATTTGTTGGAATTGCCTTGTTTTTGTTGTATTAGCATTGATACGAGTTGATATCGATATTGAACTGCTGTCTGCATTTCTGGTTTGTTTAGTTTATAGCCGTTATGCCGCTGGTTTGAGTTTTTGGAGATTTGAACCATCTTGAGTTGTTGATCTTTGGCTTGTGAATTGATCGTCGTTGTTGATCATCTTTTTGTATCTGAACAGTTTTGTTTAGAGTTGTCAAGCCCGGAGTTAACAGCTGTTGATCGTCAAGAGTTGGACGAAGATTGGTAAAGATATTACCTTGAGCCGCTGTTGTTGTTGTTGGATTGTTTAGTTTTTTATTAAACCTTTTATTGTAGCGTTTCCAGAGTTGGAGCTACTGCATTGAAAGGTAAAAGCAGTCATCGTTAGCGGGATAGCATACTCGAGACAGTTGGTTCTCGAGTTTCCCTTAAAATCACATACTTGCATCAATACTTGTTCTAGCATGAGGAACTCGTATTTTGTTGATTGATTGAGCTCTTGTTATGTGTCTTATGTTTTATGTTTTTTTATGCATTCATCTTAAGCCAAATTTGATTTCAGCGGGCAGAGCATCCCTTTTTGTTTAGATATTTTGGGGGCTATACTGTGAGTGGCCTGGGTGTAGAGGTTCACCTAGAGTCAGCATACTCCTTAAAGTCGCACCAAAGTCTAGGGGAGTGGGATACATAGCACCACCTCAATTGGGAAAGTTGGTGAGTTGTTACGTGATCTCATCCTCGGGATCCCAAAAGCACAGCAGCAATCCCTCGTTTATCAGAATTGATATCCCGTTTTAAAGACATGAATTCTTTACGTTGATGTTGATTACGTTGTTGTCTTGAAAGCATGTTTGTTGTTGTATTAATTGTTATGTTGATTTTACTGGGAATATTTTTCTCACCGGAGTTATCCGGCTGTTGCTTTGTTTTGTATGTGTACTTGGAAACAGGTGGGGCAGGATCTAGTCAGAGAAGACCTGGTTAGCTTCAAGAGGGAGAGTTAGTAGTGGGACTCGTTTTAGAAGTCGAATCAGCATGTTTACCTAGTTTATGTTTTGAGGCATGTTAGAACTCGAACTTCTTACGTTCTGTATTCGGATTTGTAATAATTTGAACCGATGCATGTTCTATCTTTATGAGTGGTTGATCAACTCTAGAACTTCATGTATTAGTTGAAGGAATTGTGATTGTAATGCATGATGGTATTTTGAATGTATTGGACTTAAGTTTCTAGCAAGTTTTCTGTTGTTTTTGTTTCAGAACTGTCACTGCTCGATCGGTGAGATTTAACTGATCGAGCGGAGGTCTTTTGCTGAGCTTCTGTTTTGCAGTTTTGGTGGCCGCTCGATTGGTTGGATCTTACCGATCGAGCGGAGCTGGATGTTTTGTCGGGCAGTAACTTTTGCTAAGTTTCTCGCTCGATCGGTTAGATCTTACTGATCGAACGATGCACTATTTTAAAAAAAAAAATTTGCTTTGCTTTTAGTCTTGGATCTTGAATGCTTAATTATTGTTTAATCCGAGATTAGTTGTTTAGAACCGAGATCTCACATTAAGTGGTATCAGAGAGTTAAGATTCTTGATTGAACTAGAGTGAGCGGGGTAGTTCGAGTCCGCATGTATTGGCTCCTCGCATGTTTAGCTGTTTATTTAATTCCATGCGAGCATGCTTTATTAATTGAGAAGTATTTGAATTACATGATTATGTGATTTAATTTATAAAGCATGGACTACTTGAGATATAATTGTTTTTGTTATCGACTGGTATCCGATATTCTGAGCGGTTGAAAAGGGCACCGAATTGTAGCGATTGAGTTATCTTGTGTCCTAACCTTTGATTATCAGATGGGTCCTCGTCGAGTTATAAACAGAAACCCACCGCCAGTTATTCCTACGACCGAACAAGCTAGTACTGAAGTTGATCAGTTGGATGCTACATCGACGCCTATGGAAACCTTGTTGAAGAGGTTCCAGTCATTTAATCCACCATTGTTGTTGGGTACAGAGAATCCAGTCGACTGTGAGAGTTGGTTGGATGACATTGATCAGTTGTTCGATTCCATTGATTACACAGATTACCGCCGAACCAGGTTAGTCATCCATCGGCTCCGGGGTGTTTCTAAGAATTGGTGGATCACGACAAAGAGATCCATGGAGAATCGAGGTACAGTTGTTACTTGGTCTCTTTTCAAAACTGAGTTTTATAAGCGGTTTTTCCCTATTTCGTACCGAAAGAACAAGGGAGCAGAGTTTGCCAATCTGAGGCAAGGGAATCTGAACATTGAGGAGTACGTAGCCAAGTTTGATAGCTTGTTGCGTTTTGCCCCGCACATTGCCGATAGTGAAGAAGCCAAAGCCGATCAGCTCATCAACGGCTTAAATCCCGACATCTTCACGTTGGTAAATACTGCTAGACCCGATAACTTTGCGGATGCCATGAATCAAGAAAAGGGAGCCGAGGCGGGTTTGTGGAGACAGAGAGGGAATCAGATGGTTCCTCAGCAGCAAACACAGTCTCAGAACCAGCCGTCTCAGTATCAGAATCAACCACCTCAGTATCAGAACCAGCAGCAGAGGTATGAAGGTGGAAGCAGTGGGGGAAACAAAAAGGATCAGTACAAAGCAAGAGAGAAATAGTTCAAGAGGCATGGGAACATTTCTTCTAGTTCCAGTGGTTCCAAGCAGTTCGGTTCAGGACAGAGTTTTGGATCATCATCTTTGTTTTGCAACAATTGTGGAGGTAGACACTCACCATATCAGTGTGTAGGAGTCTTTGGGAACTGCAACACTTGTCAGAAACCGGGACACTTTTCTAAGGTGTTCCCTCAGCGTAGTAGAGATCGAGCTCAGAGTGGGAGTTCATCTAGACCTACAGGCTACAGCTCAGCCTGAGAGGCAGTCTTCTACAGTTCACTCTTTCCAGTCTTAGCAGCAGAACATAGCTCAGTAAGGAAGTCCCCTACTCAATTCAATCATCGGATGATTGAATTAGGGGGACGTAGCTGACTTATCGGTTAGTGATCCTCACCCGAGGATCACTCCCTCTTCAACCTGCTCATGGCTAGATCGATCGGTTTCGGGTCAAATAGGAAGAACTAGAAGATTCCACCTCTGGAAAGCGCCTACACCTAATGGCTTAAGCCGCTGTTCCCATTTCCTCGCTGACCCTTCCCTAAATATTTTCTTATAGAGCCTAGGTTGAATATTGGGACAGGGAGGTAATCCTAGTGCGAACCAGCCTCCGAGACAGCAGACACGAGTCTTTGCTCTGACAAAGGATCAGGCTCAGGCAGCACCTGACGATGTTATAACAAGTAACTGTTCGATTTTTGGTTATTCTGCTCATGTTTTGATAGATACAGGTGCTTCCCATTCCTTTATCTCTGAGAAATTTGTGTTATTGCATGCTTTTCCTACTGAGTTGTTGCCTACTGTAGTAGCTGTTACTTCACCTCTGGGTGGAGGAATTGTTTCTATCAGATTAGTCAGGAACTGTGAACTTTGTTTTGAGGGAAATTTTCTAGAGTTCGACTGTATTGTACTTGGGATGCCAGATTTTTATTGTATTGTCGGTATAGATGCTTTAACCAAGTACAGGGCAACAGTCGATTGTTTTCTGAAAGTTGTCAGGTTCAGACCTGAAATGGCAGACGAGTGGAAATTCTTTGGTAAGAGTTCTCGATCTAGAATTCCTTTGATTTCAGTGTTATCTATGACTCGTTTGTTAAAGATAGGTGCAGAGGGATTTTTGGTGTATGCAGTTGATGTACTGAAATCTAGCCCTGAATTGGTTGATATACCAGTGGTTAGAGATTTTGCTGATGTGTTTCCGAAAGATGTTCCTAGATTGCCACCTATTCGAGAGATCGAATTCAGCATTGATTTGGTGTCAGGTACTCAACCTATTTCCAAAGCTCCGTATCGTATGACACCAGTTGAATTGAGAGAGTTGAAGGAACATCTTGAGGATTTGATTGCCAAGGGATACATCAGACCTAGTGTATCGCCTTTGGGTGCTCCTGTTCTATTTGTTCGGAAGAAGAATGGTTCTATGCGGCTCTGTATTGACTACCGTCAATTGAATCAGGCTACAGTCAAGAACAGGTATCCTTTACCCCGAATAGATGACCTTTTTGATCAGTTTCAGGGTTCTTCTGTCTATTCAAAGATTAATCTGAGGTCAGGTTATCACCAGCTGAGAGTGCGAGAGGAAGATGTTCCTAAGACCGCATTCAGAATGAGGTATGGTCATTTTGAGTTTATAGTCGTGCCGTTCGGTTTGACTAACGCTCCAGCGATTTTCATGGGTTTGATGAACCGTATCTTTCAGCGCTATTTAGATGAGTTTGTCATTATCTTCATCGATGATATTCTTATCTATTCGAAGAACCGTACTGACCATGCAGAGTACTTGAGAATCGTCTTGCAGATGTTGCGAGTTGAGAAGTTGTTTGCCAAGCTGTCTAAGTGTGAATTATGGTTAGATCGAGTTGTCTTTATCGGTCACATTATTTCTGGAGATGAGATTTCTGTCGATCCCAACAAGATTGAAGCGGTTATGAATTGGCCTAGACCGACATCAGTACCTGAGATCCGAAGCTTTATGGGTTTAGCTGGTTATTATCGCCGATTTATCGAGGGATTCTCTTCTATTGCCAAGCCAATTACCCAGCTGACACAAAAGAATGCGCCTTTTATCTGGACTGCAGATTGTGAGGCTAGCTTTGTTGATCTGAAGAGTAGACTGACCAGTGCTCCGATTCTTTCTATTCCGAAAGGTACTGGAGGTTTCACAGTCTATTGTGATGCTTCTAACCAAGGCTTGGGTTGTGTTCTTATGCAGCATAAGCATGTGATAGAGTATGCATCGAGGCAGCTGAAGCCGCACGAGACTCGTTATCCGGTTCATGACCTTGAACTAGCTGCGATTGTATTTGCTCTGAAGATCTGACGTCACTATCTTTATGGTGAGTCTTTCGAGATCTTTTCTGATCATAAGAGTCTTAAGTACTTGCTTTTATAGGCAGAGCTGAATATGAGACAGAGAAGATGGTTAGATCTGTTGAAGGATTTCGACTGCAAAATCAACTATTATCCCGGAAAGTCGAATGCAGTTGCAGATCCCTTAAGCCGAAAGATTTGTTCTTTATCTCTTTCTTCTATTGGTGTTTCTCAGTTGATCGATGATTGTTGCAATTCTGGTCTGGAGTTTGAATCAGATAGGAAGACTATCAGAGTATGTGCTATTCAAGCCGAGCCAGAGCTGTTTGTATTGATCAAAGAAGCACAGAAGTCTGATCCGAGCATTCAGGTTTCAGTAGAGAAAGTCAGATCTGGGCATTAGTCTGAATTCTAGGTTAGAGATGACATTTTGTTTGTGAATAACCGTATTGTTGTGCCTGATATTTCGAAGTTGAGACAGCGTATTCTCCGATAGGCTCATTGCAGTCGGTTCAGTGTTCATCCTGGAGGTCGTAAGATGTACAACGATCTGAAGAACCAGTTCTGGTGGAAGAGAATGAAGAGCAATTTTGCGAGGTTTGTATCTCGATATTTGAACTGTCAGCAAGTAAAAGCAGAGAGGAGCGATCGGGTGGCTATTGCACAGTCTATCTGTTCTTGAATGGAAATGAGATCACATTTCTATGGATTTCGTCACAAAGCTACCGCGATCTGTTTGAGGAAGCGATGCTATTTGGGTAGTGATCGACCGATTGACGAAGTCTGCTTGTTTTATTCCGTACAGGATGACGTATCGTCACGATCAGATGACTGAGTTATATGTTACCAATGTTGTGAGATTGCATGGGGTGCCGAAGTCGATTGTTTCAGACCGAGACCCTAGATTTACTTTGCACTTTTGGCATAGTCTCCAGGAGGCACTTGGTACTCAATTGCATCTGAGTACAGCTTATCATACTTAGATCGATTGACAGTCAGAGCGGACTATCCAGACGTTAGAGGATATGCTTCGAGCAGTAGTACTAGACTTTGGCACTAGTTGGCAAGATTATTTGCCTCTTGTCGAGTTTTCTTACAACAACAGCTTTCAAGCGAGTATCGGTATGGCGCCTTTTGAGTCTTTGTACGGTAATAAGTGCCGATCTCCGTTGTTTTGGGACGATTTGTCCGAGTCACCTGATTTGGAACCGGATATGCTTAGAGATATGGTAGAGCAATTTAAGATCATTCAGTTGAGAATGAAGTCAGCTCAGGATAGACAGGCGAAGTATGCGAATTTCAGACGTAGACCTCTGAGTTTTGAGCAGGGAGACCATGTATTCTTTAAGATTTCTCCTTTCAAAGGTATTGTCAGATTTGGGAAGAGAGGGAAGTTATCTCCGAGATTCATCGGACCGTACGAGATTCTCGAGAAGATAGGAGATCTTGCCTACAGACTTGCACTTCCTCCGTCTTTATCTGGTATTCACGACGTTTTTCATGTCTCTATGCTGCGGAAGTACCATCCAGATCCTTCTCATATTCTTCAGCCTGACGAAACCGAGTTAGACGAGACTCTGAGCTATTTTGAACGACAAATTCAGATTCTTGATCGGAAAGAGAAGGAGCTCAGAACCAAGTTGATTCCGTTGGTGAAAGTGTAGTGGAGCCATCACAGGGTCGAGAAAGCAACTTGGGAGACAGAATCCGACATGAGACAATGTTTTCCTGAGTTATTTGGATGATGTGAGTTCTTCTTACTATCTTCTGTTCTTTATTCTATCTTATGTGTTTGAGTCTGTTAGATTTCGAGGACGAAATCTCTTCTTAGAGGGGGAGAATTGTAACGCCCCATTTTTATCTTAATTGAGATTATTTGAGATAATCAGAGTTTCCAGAGTTCAAAAGCCGACTTGATTTTGATCAGGGTCTATTTTGAAAATTTTGGAAATTTCAGGGACTAAAATGCAAATAGTGGATTTTATATATTATCTACTCATGGTTTGACTTGGCCATTCTTCCTCCTCCTCCTCCAACTCGTTGCCCACCATTGAAGCCGCCCCTTTGAGCTTTCGAGCTTTTTGATTTCAGTCCGTGCTCGATCCGGCCGTTAGAATTTATATCTAAAGGCAGATTAGCGATCAATGCAACGAGAGCTCCGTTATATCGTAAGTTTTTATACGATCCGATACATTCTATTTTTTGGATGTTGTTAGAATCGTTCAAGATTTGAGTATGTTGTTCTTGGCAGAGTTCTGATCGTTTATTATCTATCGATTTTGAAATAGAGCGACGTTCGAAATTGTTATGATTTTTGGAAGCCATTTTCGAAAATGAGGTTTTGAGATTTGTTGGAATTACCTTGTTTTTGTTGTATTAGCATTGATACGAGTTGATATCGATATTGAACTGCTGTCTGAGTTTCTGGTTTGTTCAGTTTATAGCCGTTATTTCGCCGGTTTGAGTTTTTGGAGATTTGAACCGTTTTGAGTTGTTTATCTTTGGCTTGTGAATTGATCATCGTTGTTGATCATCTTTTTGTATCTGAACAGTTTCGTTTGGAGTTGTCAAGCCCAGAGTTAAGAGCTGTTGATCGTCAAGAGTTGGACGAAGATCGGTAAAGATATTACCTTGAGCCGTTGTTGTTGTTGTTGGATTGTTTAGATTTTGATTAAACCTTTTATTGTAGCGTTTCCAGAGTTGGAGCTACTACATTGAAAGGTAAAAACAATCATCGTTAGCGGGGTAGCATACTCGGGACAGATGGTTCTCGAGTTTCCCTTAAAATCACATACTTGCATCAATACTTGTTCTAGCATGAGGAACTCGTATTTTGTTGATTGATTGAGCTCTTGTTATGTGTCTTATGTTTTATGTTTTTTTATGCATTCATCTTGAGCCAACTTTGATTTCAGTGGGCAGAGCATCCTTTTTTTTAGACGTTTTGGGGGCTATACTGTGAGTGGCCTGGGTGTAGAGGTTCACCTAGAGTTAGCATAATCCTTATAGTCGCACCAAAGTCTAGGGGAGTGGGATACATAGCACCACCTCGATTGGGAGAGTCGGTGATTCGTTACGTGATCTCATCCTCGGGATCCCAAAAGCACAACAGCAATCCCTCGTTTATCAAAATTGATATCCCGTTTTAAATACATGCATTCGTTACGTTGATGTTGATTACGTTGTTGTCTTGAAAGCATGTTTGTTGTTGTATTACTTGTTATGTTGCTTTTACTGGGAATATTTTTCTCACCGGAGTTATCCAGTTGTTGCTTTGTTTTGTATGTGTACTTTGCAACAGGTTGGGCAGGATCAAGTCAGAGAAGGCCTGGTTAGCTTCAAGAGGGAGAGTTAGTAGTGGGACTTGGTTTAGAAGTCGAATCAGCATGTTTACCTAGTTTATGTTTTGAGGCATGTTAGAACTCGAACTTCTTACGTTCTGTATTCGGATTTGTAATAACTAGAACCAATGCATGTTCTATCTTTATGAGTGGTTGATCAACTCTAGAACTTCATTTATTAGTTGAAGGAATTGTGATTGTAATGCATGATGGTATTTTGAATGTATTGGACTTAAGTTTCTAGCAAGTTTTCTGCTGTTTTTGTTTCAGAACTGTCACCGCTCGATCGGTGAGATTTAACCGATCAAGCAGAGGTCTTTTGCTGAGCTTCTGTTTTGCAGTTTTGGTGGCCGCTCGATCGTTTGGATCTTACCGATCGAGCGGAGCTGGATGTTTTCTCGGGCAGTAACTTTTGCTAAGTTGCTCGCTCGATCGGTTAGATCTTACCGATCGAGCGAGGCACTATTTAAAAAAAAAAAAAATTTTGCTTTGCTTTTAGTCTTGGATCTTGAATTTTTAATTATTGTTTAATTCAAGATTAGTTGTTTAGAACCAAGGTCTCACATAACACTAGCGCCATATGTCTTACAAAGAATCCGATTCAACATTCGCGCACCAAACATATTGACATTCGTCATCATTTTATTCGTGATCACATCGAACGAAATGAAGTTGAACTTCAATATGTTGAAACT
The DNA here is from genome assembly GCF_033568475.1 of Henckelia pumila. Taxonomy (NCBI): domain Eukaryota; kingdom Viridiplantae; phylum Streptophyta; class Magnoliopsida; order Lamiales; family Gesneriaceae; genus Henckelia; species Henckelia pumila. The sequence continues at coordinate 189,876,486 of NC_133122.1, read as the reverse complement.
AAAAATCAAATTGCTGATATTTTTAGAAAACTACTAGATGAAATACTTTTATTCGTTTGCGTAGTGAACTTGGCATGATTGAGTTGTAATCGCTTGTAGACATAAAATAAATTTAATGTCACATTAAGGGGGAGCTTAATATTAAATTCGAGCAATTTAATTTTGGATAATATAAATCAATTGTATTTATTCAAAAATAAAAAGCTCACATTTTATGTGAATTATTTGATTTAACTTAAATAGCAAAATTTAAAAATTTTAAGGTCATTTTTGAGTTTTTGAATTCGGCCAGTTCGGACCACCCGAACTGCCTCGCGCCTTTTCAGTTCAAAAATTTTATAATTCCCTCCGAAATGACCAGTTCGGACCCTCTGAACGTAGCTTCAGGCCGTCCAAACTCAGAGCGGTAAAACTTCAAATTTTGACCGCCTTACCTCCGGGTCCTTCGGAATTATTCGGACGTCACGAACTCAAAATGAACTGTTCGGACGCTCCAAACTCACTTCGGGCCCTCCGAACCCAATTACAACCTGTCAGATAAAATAAAACTTATCACCTCGGTAATTAGCTTCGGGCCGTCCGAACCTTCGGCTATAAAAACCCCCTCGGGCCATCCGAATTCTTCACCCCAAAATTTCTTATATTCTCTTCCTTAGTCCGAAATCTAGCCTAAAAAATGCCTGCCAAACGCCGTTGTGATCAAGCTAGCTCTAGTCGCCCTATCCCTATTCATGATCCCAACCTACCTGCTATTTCACGCCCTATCCCGGACGATTACCCCACTCGACCGATTCTACCCGGTCGTATTTTCGATGTCATCTACCTTGAGACATCTCATCTGCTGTTTTTGTCTCTCATTGCTGCCCAGCATTGGGAATCTTTTTTTCAGCCTTCTGTTGGAACACGTTTTCAGATCAGTCAGATCTGATACCAGGAGCAGCGAAAGTTTAAAATTTTTATTTTTTGATCTGGAACGATTCCAGATCATGGGCATCAAATCCTCACGATTAAAATTAAACAAGTAAAATAATAATAACAATTAATATTTTACCTCTTCAAGCTTTGGCTTGATCTATGGACTCCAACAGATTAAATCTACTCTTGTTGTAAATCCCAGGAACCGATGACTCGCTCGATCAACTCCTGAATTAGGTCCACGAATAGAAAACTGAAACCCTCTGATTGATTGCACTAGAAATCAATCAGATGTTTATCGAAGAGATTTACAAATTTGATCTGTCAATTCAGAATGTAATTTTCGGAAAAATCACAGACTGAATTCTCTCACAAAAGGGAGACAGGATTTTCGAAAATCATCTTGAGACCCTCTCAAGATTTTCGAAAATTCCTTTTCAATTATGAGGTTGTCTTTTTAATTTCTGTACTGCAATAAATTATTTATAATGTGGGCTGCTAACAGCTTAGGGCCCATTAGTCATAAGTTCAAGCCTGACAAGCAAAGCCCGCATGTTCAGAAATTAATATAAAATTCATCGTGACTCAGAATGATAAACCAATTTCATCATTGTACATAGAAACCTTTTCTGCATATTTTAAAGTCGAAGTAAATTTTCTGAATCCGAATTCAGTGATTTCCAAAAATTCTCATCCCTATGTCATTTTAGGAAATTCCACTCCCTTTAGTTAAGAAGTCCAACTTCTCTTTCGCCAAATTTAACTCTTTAAATTCAACTATCTCAACGGGGATTAGAAATCCATTACTTGTGTAACCCTCAATGGTTCAGGGATACAACTAGCCGTGGGCTCACTACTCCTTGTGACTCGGAATAACAATTTCCGACTTATCCATCGAATCATGGTAAGAGCGCCTAGCAACATCGCCCCATGATTCCCTAGGTATCACTGATAGTGCCTGCAAGAACCAGTAGGTTTTGGTTAGCGTACAGTACGGTCTCTTCAACCATATATCCCGATCGAATCAACAACCATTGGTACATCGAGAGTCGTTCGAGATTTGATAACTATGCAATACATCTTGAAGATCAAATAGTGACATCGCATGTGCTACTAGGAAACCAAGTAACCTAAAGCACATCATGTACTCTGGTCAGAGATTTGTCACACTAATATATCCTCAGATCGCATAGGATATCCACACTCGCAAGCGTGTGGTGAATCCTTGACAACAAAGCATTGACTCCTATATGTGTCGTAACTGTACCCAATCTCGACACCTAATGACCCTCATAGAGTCGGTAAACGAGTCAAAGTACAGTACTAGCATATAGAGTCTCCATGATATTTCAAGTAGTAAGGACTAATGGTATACAACCAAAACCGCGGACTTATCCACTCAATTAATGATAACCACTTGAAAAGTTCGAATAGGGTAGTTCGATCATCCATCATATGAATATCCATTTTCATGCTTCGAACATCTCTATGTTCTATACCAATGAAATGTGGTACTAGGCATCGCAAATGCTAGTCTCAATCTCGAGCAATCCTTATCCTTATTAGCGGACGACTCAATTGACTAGGAACTGTTTAGAATATACAATGATTATAAGATGTGTTTCATGATAGTCATTCAATTCTACTATCACATTTTACATGCACTCTAGTATATTCAAGGTTTTTATCTAAACATCGTATAGTACGTCACAACATAATAATATGATAAAAGATAAAGTAAATGTCAATATAAAAGTGTAAATTATATTAAACAAAGATTGTTTACACATAGAGTCACAAAAAACCCTTAGCCACAAGTTGGCTAACCGGGCACCCACTCTTTCACCTTCCATTCCAGATTCTATTTTCCCAGAGTTACTTTACGAGTTCTATGCCAACCTGGAACTCAAACTTGGCGAGGAGCTCCATATCACCACGATTGTCCAGGGTCGGCATATTCGCTTTTCTGTCTCCAACTTTGCTGAGTGGTTTGATCTTCCTACAGAGGGACCTAACAACTATTTTGGTCAGGGATGGCCCACTGACGATCCCACTTTTGATAGAGATGAGGTTCTTTCTACCATTCTTGGTCGTCCATCTACTCTTGACGATGATCATCTACTTTTGAAGCAACTCCGTCTCGACTACCAAATCATTCAGAAATTAATCACCACTTCTATCATTTCGCGCAGTGGAGATTCCTCCACCTGCAAATATCTTGACCTCTATGTCCTCTATCACATCGTTTCCTCCCGTCCTTTCAGCCTTCCTCGATTCATTATGCAGGCTATGCATAATGCGGCTAAGGCCACGAGAAAAGTTACTCTACCTTTTTCTCGTCTCATCAACTGCATCTTAACTCATTTTGACATCTCTTTTGTTGGCTTAACTCCTTTTTTCATATCTGATTTCCATACTTTCAACCATTATACGATTACCAATATGGAACTATCTTGGAATCCTGTCCTTTCTCGTTTGGTTAATGACCCAACTCGTGCCTTTAAAAAATATCTTCCGGACAAACACTTTTCACTTTCTTATTCGAGTCTTTCACCCACCTCACAGGCTAAGGGATTTCCCAATGGGCCGCCTGCAGAAGAAGGACCTTCTTCTTCTGGCTTTCAGTCTTTTCCAGCCAATCTTGGCGAGCTTCCATTTGAGATTCCCGAGGTTCCTGCTACTCCCGCTCACCAGTCTGATTGTCTTTTCGAGACTCTTCAGCCGATTGAAGGGAATCTAGCCAGCCACTTTGCATCTTCTACTGCCTCTATGGAAGCGCTGACTATGAGAGTTGCCTCGTTGGAGACTCACTTTGATGACTTTCTCTCCCGCTATCCTCCACCACAGCACGATGATGATTCTTAGATTTTATTTTGCATTTTAAGTTGTACTTGTTTATGATTTTTATGTATAATTCAAGATTAGTTTAAATGAAATTATTTTGTATTTTAATTTTCTCGTCTTTTATTAATTTCTTTTTGATTATCGCAAAAAGGGGGAGAATTAATTTGGTTAAATAATTATTAAATTGAGGGGGAGCTTTAATATTTAATGCTTAAACAATATTTGATTAAATTGTTATTATTGCTCTATTGTTTATATTTTATTTCTCCTATTTAACCAAGTTTTGTGAACATCAAAAAGGGGGAGATTGTTACGTCTTAAACGCATACAAATCTCGTGTAATGAGATTAATGTTTTTAATGCATTAACAAATCTCAAATTAATATGTTTTGATGATTACAAAACTCGGTTAATCGGTACTAACAGTTTAAAGTGAGAAATTTGCAGATATTAATACTTTTGAGTATGAACAATATTGAAAGCAAGAACCGATAATAAAAAAATGGAGATAAAAATTTTAAAGGTTCGAATTTGCCCAGGTTCGGACGATCCGAAGAGGGTTCGGACGACCCAAAGATTTTTCTGAATTAAATAAAGATCGGAGGATAGGCTCGGAGGCCACGGAAGACTAGTTCGGACGGTCCGAAGCCAGTTCGGACGGCCCGAAGAATTTCCTTGAATTTAAAATGATTCGGAGGCACTCTCGGAGACCACGAAATGCACACTTTGGATGACCCAAAGACAAGTTTGGAGGACCCGAACTACTTTACGGCCACTAAAGATCTTGCCCCAAGAAATTGTCGGAATGAATTTAATGCAGCCGTTCGGGCGACCCGAAGTTGAGTTCGGACCCCCCGAACAGTTCACCAGCCGTAGAAATTTGAACTTGAATCAGACAATGTTCGAGCAACCCGAAGAACAGTTCGGAGGCTTCGAACCAGCCCGGATTTGCAACTATAAATACATGACATTTGAAGTCATTTCAATCCATCCAATTCACTCTCATCTCTTGCAAGCATCTCCTCTCATTCGAAGTGTTCTATAAAAGAGTTATTTGATATATTCGCTAAAAAAAATCGAGGTAGTTTGTAAAAATCATTTGTGAGTTGGTTGTGCGATCTTTGTAAACGCTTGAGTGTGAAGCCAAGTGTGTTGTTGCGTTGAGGCTATCTTTGGAGCCCTTAAGGCCAAGTGTTCGAGTTATATCGGCATAGTGATCGTGTTGAATTGTACGGCTATCGAATTCACTCGTCACATCACAATAGATTCTCCAGATTTCAAAGAAATAATTTGTAGTGGGGTTTGCGATGCAAGATCAGAATTATTGTTTTCTTTTTTTTAATGAAACATTAATTGGGAGTTGGTTTTGTTAGAATGTTCATGCACGATATTAATGGAACAGATAGTGATGTTAGATGACTAGTACAGGGAAATAATAAAAATAATAATAAATCCGAGACAATAGAGTCGCTGAAATTTAATATTTTAGCAAATTAAAGCTTGTCAAATTAAATAATGTTGTATTATTAAATAAAAATATGTAATCATAACAGTCGTGGTTTGCCTACATGACAGGTAAGGAATAACGAAATAAGTTTCATTAAATGGTTCACGGAAGCAATTTGGAAGTGGAACCACTTTGTACCTCAAGTAGGGTACTTGTGGAAGACATTTGAACACGAGGTAATAAAAGTAAAAGATATTATATTATGAGTAGGATATTATTTGGATTTTTTTTATCCTGTTTCATTTACTTCTTCACCACATATCTTGATTGTGGGATAAATGGGGCCAAAAGAGGCAATTCACATGTTTAAATATATAGAATTTTGGCTCAACCAATTATTTTTACAAATTCCTTGCGTTTCAAATACATAAGCTCGTTTATTTTTCACAAAATTTGAAAAAAAATAAATATATTGGAAAAAATAAAGTCTACAAACAAAATTTTATTTTGATTTTATTAAATTTATTAAAAAATAATTTCACAAATTTTAAAATTTAGTTAATAGAAATACATTTGTAAAGGAATAAAAACAATGTTATAATATAAAAACTTGACTATATATCTCGAACAATCGAAACTATAAATGAGTATATAATTGGAGTGGAGGATCTAAAATTAGGCCAGACATACTGTACAAAAATATTGATTATATCGATATCGTGCATAAATTTTTTCGATATACAGACATTTTTTTGGTATATAGAATTTTTTTTCGGTATCTATACGATATCAATAAGGATTTTTTCCATACCGGTATGATTTTTTTTTATACTGATTTTTTTTGTTACGGTATACCAAAAAACCACCCCTGTCTAAAACCTAAATAGTTCAAATGCTGAAGGTATTAAATTTCATATTATTGATGTCCAATTCCGATTGAGAAATTTTTTTAATTTGACGAATAATTTTCTTGGAACGAAGATTATTTCGCTGATCTTCTATATTAGAATTATAATTTTTAATGCATCCAGTACATTCAATACAAAATTAATGTCGTCTAATTATATTTCTTCTAAGGTCACTCGTGCATCATATATATATATATATATATATATATATATATATAATTGTGCAACTCTAGGGATGGGCGTGGGTCGGGTTTCATCGGATCGGATACCCGATATGTCGGGTACCCGACATTTTGGGTAGTCATTTTGACTACCCGAACCCGATCCGAATAAATCGGGTACCCGACAATCGGGTACCCGATTTTTTCGGGTAAGGTCGGGTACCCGAGATTTTTTTTATTTTTATTTTTTTGCAAATTTGATGAATGTGAAAATTAAAAACGATACATATATTTATGATTGTGAACTACTTCTATCCTCATATATTTACTTATTTTTCATATGTTTTGAAAAAAAAAATTTTCAACTCTATCAAACAATTAAATAATCGAAATCTATGAAAAATCAAATTAAAAAATCATCATTTCTCAATAGATGTATGTATGTCCAATCCAAAAAAAATGAACAACCATTTTAGTTGAGAGCAATATAATGAAAATAGAGAGGATATGTTTTTGAATAATACATACTAATATATATTGAATTTTCAAAAAAAAAAAAAAAAATTGTCGGGTTTTGTCTGGTACCCGAACCCGATCGGGTAGTAATTATACTACCCGACACCAACCCAAAAAGCACAATATCGGGTTCGGGTTCTACCCGAATCCGATTTTTTTAAAAGTAACCGACCCGATCGGTTTTTAACCGATCGGGTCGGGTCGGGTATCCGATACCCGACCCCAAACGCCCACCCCTATGCAGCTCCGATCCCCTGCACCCTAGGGTGCAGGAAAACAGTGTGCGACCACTAAAACCCGATAGTGAGTTTTAGTGGTGCAAAAAAAAAAAAACCACTAAAACCCACTACCGGGTTTTAGTGGTCGCACACAGTTTTCCTGCACCCTAGGGTGCAGGGGATCAAAATTATATATATATATAGGGTTTTACTATGCTGCCACCTATCATGCCCACCACCATGCCCACCAATGATGTGACATTATTCTATTGGATGTGATAAATTGTATGTCCAATAGAATTGTGCCACATCATTGGTGGGCATGATAGGTGGGCAGTATAGTAAAACTCTATATATATATGAATAACATTATAAATTTTTTTAATATAGAATTTAGGTCAAATGTGTGATGAAACGAAAGTGTATAATAAGCTAATCTCTCGAATTTAACACCAAACGTGGCCTTATAGAATATATTAATTATGATTTTTTTGATAATAGGGTATAAATGATTCATTTACACCTACACCTGAGTGAAAAAAATCTCATGGTGTGATCGTTTGACCTTTGATTATGTAATGCATACATATAAATTAAATATTAAAAGAAATCTACATACAGTATAATAGTATATTTAAAAATCCACGATCAAAATTATATAGAATTTATTCACCCATTATTAAATGGTATTGAAAGATAACGCAATAATAGGTTTTATGTTATTAAAAAATAATACAATGAAAAATTATATATAGAATGTATTTCACCCCGTATATAGCATTACCTACTTACATATTAAAAGATATCTACATACAGTATATTTAAAAATCCCGCGATCAAAATTATATAGAATTTATTCACCCATTATTAAATGGTATTGAAAGATAACACAGGATGAGTGATGACAGGTTTTTATGTTATTAAAAAATAATACAATGAAAAATTATATATATAATGTATTTCACCCTGTATAGATGACATTACCTACTTACATATTAAAAGATATCTACATACAATATATTAAGATAGTGTATGGGAGAGCTTTTAGGAAGCACTTCTATGCTTTTCATTAACAAAATTTTAAAATTTTGTTAACGAGAAGTTGAAAAGTGCTTCTTAGAAGCTTTTTCAAACACTATCTAAATATATGAAAAATTTCAACATACCCCATGTGTATTACCCAAAAGACAGGTGTATGTATTTTATTTGTTTAAATAATGTGGGTTTCATATAATTCAGTGGGACCCACATCATTTGAACCAACCAGTGATTGACACCTATGGGTAATACCCATGGGTAATCTAACCTACCATAAATATATTTAAAAATCCCACGATCAAAATTATATAGAATTTATTCACCCATTATTTAATGGTATTTAAAGAAAGCAGGATGACAGATTTTCATATTATTAAAAAATAATACAACGAAATATTATATATAGAATGTATTTCACCCCGTATAGATGACATTACTTACTTACACAGCGCAATTAAAAGTTGGCCTGACCGCCATCGTAATTCGTAATCCATATGAAATTGAGAAGGAGATTTAATTTCATTCCCTCAATTTCTGAGTACATCTTTAATTTTATTTGAGAATTGTTACGGACATTTGAATAAAATTTTATCCCCTCAATTTCTGAGTACATCTTTAATTTTATTTGAGAATTGTTACGGACATTTGAATAAAATTTTATCATTGGTTATCGATTGAAACGGTAAAGCAAATCTATATTTATAAAAATGATCTATTTAATTCATATCTACATTAAAAAAAAATTCATAAAAAATAATATTTTTTCATTATTCGAGTTGATCTAATAAAATTGATGTGTAAGATTATCTGCTAGAAATATTTGTGAAATATTATTTTCGAAACTCAAAAATATCAAGATGTTTGAAATTTTGATAATCGAATCTGGACTCTTGCTCCACCATAGTCAAAGATTGGAAGCATATTCAAAATTTTATTTTATTTTATTTTTTTATCTGTATATGAAGGACATAATTTCATAAAACATCGTCACATTTAGTATGAAAACAGCGTCTAAAAAATGTAAACATATTTTTATCTAATAATTGATGTGAGGTTATATATATATATTATATATTGTAATGATGCATGGTTCGATTGCGACTAATGATGGTTATTCTTACCACAAATATAATAATAAAATAATGACATTTAGTTGGAAAAATTTATGACTAATAATGAATGGGCCAATTATTTGAGATGTGTTCGTCGTGAAGATTAGATTTTGACACTCCACACGTAAACAATGATCGATTCATTATTTTCGTATCTGTAAACAGACAAGCCAAACTTCAAGTGGCTCACATCTTTGAGTAGATAAGAATAAGCCATTCGTATAATTGATCTTCTCATTATTTAAAAAGTATTTCTGAAATATATTTTTTAAAAAATTAGTTTTGCTAAAACAAAGTGCTAGTATTTTGTAAAAACTTAAAAGGCCGTTATGAGCATATAAATATAATAGAGACGATAGCAGGATGTGGGAAGGAAGGGTTTTTTGGTATAGCTACTTTAATGTTCAAGTCAGTATAATATCACACAAGAAAAAGATAAATCTCAAACACTAGTAAAAATTTGATGAAAGATTTCGCCACATTTTACTTCGGTAATCACTAATGCCGAAGTAATATATAGTTATCTACTGTGTTAATAAAACTGACAAAGTAAGATCGAATTATATTTTCCTAAGATTTCCACGGAAGCCTAGTGAGAACACGTTCCTACGTTGATGTTGGTTTCTCGCTCGATCAATCCCTGATATAGAGTCTGCATGGATCCGAATGAGATTGCTCAACTTGTCAAAGAAATCAAACTATCTAATCCAGAGGACCAGAAACTCACCCTAATGGCGGATGACTTGAGATTAGGGGAAGAATGAGTGGCAAACTGTCTGGTGGCTAGAGTGATAGAGGCAAAGGCGGTGAACCGAGATGCATTCCGGTCACAGATTGCTCGTATCAAGCAGTTGAAGAAAAAGGTTGAGATTGAATTTGTGGGTGACAACACATTCATCATAGACTTCTCATCGAAACTGGACAAAAGGAGGGTGTTGTTGTTGGAATACATTCTCGGATCAGTCAGATGTGATACCCGTAGCAGCGGAAGTTTAAAATTTTTATTTTATGATCTGGAACGATTCCATATCATGGGTATCAAATCCTAACGATTAAAACAAACAAGTAAAATAAAACAGAATTAAATTTTACCTCTCAAATCTTAACTTGAGGTTATGGACTCCAACATAAAATTCTTCTTTTCTTGTATATCCCAGGAACTGATGACTCGCTCGATCAACTCCTGAATCAGGTCCACGAACAGAATTCTTAATCTTTCTGATAGACTACACTAGAAAGTCTATCAGAAGTTTCTACGAAGAGAATAAACAGATCTGATCTGTTTAATCAGACTACAAATTCGAAAATTTGCAGACTGAAAAATCGAACACAGAGAAAGAGGGGGGGGGGGGGGGGGGGGGGGGGGGCGAAACCCTAGGGGGCCCATTAGTCATAAGTTCAAGCCTGACAAGCAAAACCCGCATGTTCAGAAATTAATATAAAATTCATCGTAACTTCAATTGACAAACCGATTTTACCAATGTGTACAGAAACCTTTCTATACATTTTAAAGTCAAGATAAATTTTCTGAATCCGAATTCAGTGGTTTCCAAAAATGGCATCCCTATGTCATTTTAGGAAATCTCACTCCCTCTACTCATTAATAAGAAGTCATACTTCTCATTTGCTAAATTTAACTCATTAAATTTAATTATCTCAACGGAGATTAGAAATCTATTACTTGTGTAACCCTCAATGGTTCAGGGATACAGCTAGCCGTGGGTCCACAACTCCTTGTGACTCGGAACAACAATTTCTGACTTTCCCATCGAATCATGGTAAGAGCGCCTAGAAACATCGCCCCATGATTCCCTAGGTATAACTGATAGTGCCTGCAAGAACCAGTAGGTTTTGGTTAGCGTACAGTACGGTCCCTTCATCCATATATCCCGATCGAATCAACAACCATTGGTATATCGAGAGTCGTTCGAGATTCGATAGCTATGCAATAAATCTTGAAGATCAAATAGTGACATCGCATGTGCAACTAGGAAACCAAGTAACCCAAAGCACATCATGTACTCTGGCCAGAGATTTGTCACACTAATATCTCCTCAGATCGCATGGGATATCCACACTCGCAAGTGTGTGGTGAATCCTTGACAACAAAGCATTGACTCCTATATGTGTCGTAACTGTACTCAATCTTGATACCTGATGACCCTCATAGAGTCGGTAAACGAGTTAAAGTACAGTACTAGCATATAGAGTCTCCATGACGTTTCAAGTAGTAATGACTAATGGTGTACAACCAAAACCGCGGACTTATCTACTCAATTAGTGAAAACCACTTGGAAAGTCCGAATAGGGTAGTTCGATCATCCACCAAATGAATATCCATTTGCATGCTTCGAATATCTCTATGTTCCATACCAATTAAACGTGGTACTCGGCATCGCAAATGCTAGTCTCAATCTTGAGCGATCCTTATCCTTATTGCGGACGGCTCAATTGACTAGAAACTGGTTTAGAATATACAGTGATTACAAGATGTGTTTCATGATAGTCATCCATATCCAATATCACATCTTGCATACACTTTAGTATATTCAAGGTCTTTATCTAAACATCGTATAACACGTCACAACATAACAATATGATAAAAGATAAAGAAATGCCAATATAAAGTGTAAATTATATTAAACAAAGATTGTTTACAAATATAGTCATAAAGGCCCTTAGCCACAAGTTGGCTAACAGGGCACCCACTCTTTCAGTTGTACGAGGGGCCTTAGAATTCTTCCAGGACCTGATTGTATTTAAAGAACTACATGGTGTTGATGGTCCGCAATATGTAAACTTTGATGAGATATGGGTGCAGTGTCATAACATTCCGATCGCATTCCTGAATAAAAATGTAATAGTCCGGTTCTATTTTACAAGATTAATTAAGTAAAAATGGTTAATCATGGATTAGGGGCTTAATTTGGAATTAATTGGACAATTTTCAAAATTTTGATCAAGGTGAGTTCGGAGCGTCCGAACTAAGATAGGAGGATCTGAACCCTTCGAGTCTTGAGCTAGGGATCAGACGATGCGGAGGGATCGGATCGTCCGAACCCAGATCGGACCGTCCGAACCCAGTTAGGCCATGCAAGGGTTGAGGTGGCAAAACTGACCAACACGTAGCAAGTTCGGAGCGTCCGAAGTCGGGATCGGACCATCCGAACTGCATGTGCATGCAGTGACGTGTTGTGCATGCAAGGTTCGGACCGTCCGAACTCCCCGATCGGACCGTCTGAACTCCGCCTATAAATAGGCCATCCGAGGCCTCATTTTCTTCACACCATTTCCAAGTTTCTCTCTTGGTCTTTAGGCCTTCTAGGTGATTTCCAGCCTTCCTGGGCTTGGTCCGGGAGTTGGCAAGGCGCTCCGGGGTTGCTGTGGAGTAGTGCCAAAGTTCTGGGGTAGTCGTCATCAGAGGGCTGACGAAGGACGCAGGTATAGCTCTGGATCCTTATAGTAAATAGGGAGTATGCTATAGCGTAGTTAAGACTTTTAGAATAAGGTTATAATGCATGAGTACTTTGCATTGTAGTACTGCGATAGGCTTGGACATAAAGCTTGCCTAGTGTATGAGGTACGGTGGTATTATTCGAGATATCCAGATTGAGTATGCATGTATTATGTGTTTGAATGGATTACGTGATTGCATGTTTTATATGCCTTTATATATACATCTGTCATGACTGTATGTTGCATACATGAGCATATTGAGCCTTTATCTTAGAGTTATCTTGTAGTAGGGTGCTCACCCTACGATTTGTGGATGGTTGGATACGTAAGTTTTGTGTCAGGTCACCGTGATGGTTGGACACATGTACTAGTATCAGGTCACCATTATCCACTGGGTATATGAGCCACCTCCTAGGGCGACGACGCAGCGTGCTATATAACCTGAGCCCGGTCTATGAGCTTGATTCTTGACCTGAGTGTCTTGGTACCTAGTTCACTTGAATACATGCACATATAATACCGTATACTCATACTCTCGTACTGAGTTTTTCATGCTCACGTCCCATACTTTGTTGTATCTAGACACCCTATTCCATAGGGCAGGTTTGCGACTGGATTAGGCGGGTGGTTCCAGGAAAGCTTAGGCAGTGGATGACCAGCAGGATTATTGTCTAGGCTTATGTTTCTGTTGTATTTGAGTTCATACAGATTTCGATATGACTGTATCATAATTATTTGCGATTTATTTATGCTTTTCCGCTGTTATTTCTGATGATTTATTTGATTAAGTTAAATTCATGTTTAAGCTTCTGATTAGTAGGTGATCACGGTGCGGGTCACTACAAAAACACCCTTGATAAAATAGGATCGCAGATTGGTGTTGTGGAGGAATTGGATGAGGTTGAAAGAGGCTCTTATATCGGAAGATTTGTGCGAGTCAATGTACGAATAAATATCACAAAACCTCTGAAAAAATTTGTTAGAGTTGGAATAGACAACAGTGAGGAAGATGTTATCATAATCTTGACCTATGAAAAATTACCCAATTTTTTTTACCAGTGTGGTATTCTTGGCCATTCCTTCCGAACTTGTGGTGAGGAAGAGATTGGTGATTCAAAACTGAAGTATGGGGTATGGATGAAGGCAAAAAATCATGTCTTCAAGGGAAAGGGCAGATCATCATCACCCCGGAAACCTAGCCCTAACCCTGATATCCATTCTATTATAGTGCGTAAGGGGACTCTAGGAGATGACCATGAGTTGGGAAAGATTTCGAATCAAAAAAAAGGGAAAGACATTGTTCCGAATGATGATGATGTATTGGCAATGCATGTAAATAAAATACCCACCTCGCCACTTAAGAATCCTGTTATACTGGAGTTCATGCAGATTGAGAGGCCCGTTTTGACATATAATGCAATAGTGGAGGAGACTCAACCAATTAAAAAGATCCCAATGAAGTGGAAACGACCAGCCCGTGCGCAATCTAGCACGAATGATTTGGTACTACAAGAGAAGAAAAGTTTAATTGGCCAAAATAGGGATGCATTGGCGTGTCTTGAAGAAGTGGACCGTGCGAATATGAGGGCTGGTAAAAAAAATAGGTGGTGGATGGATTGAGTATGGAAGATTCAAATTTGGCGGGGGTTGCAACAATTATGAGTTGCATTGTATGGAATGTCTGGGGGCTTGAGAACCAACTGGCATTCCGAGAATTGAATCGGCTTCTCACCGATAAGAAACCCTATCTCTTATTCTTAAAAGAAATATGAAAGGGAGATATTAATTGCTCCCAATGGTATAATATGCTCGGTTTTAAAGGATGTTTTGTGGTAAATAGTTGAGGCCGGAGTGGAGGACTATGTCTATTCTATAATGACCCTTTCGAGATTTCCATAAAATCGTATTCGCAGGGGGATATTGATTGTATGGTGATGCATGTGAAAAAAAATGGAGACTTACTGGATTTTATGGTAATCCAGAGCCAAACCTTAGGCATACCTTATGGGATTTACTTCGGAGATTGGCAGACTTACCTAAATTTCAAAATTGTCATTAGGTCGTTGGAGGATATTTTAATGAGATTTGCTACGACGGTGAAAAACTTAGGGGTAATCGGCAGAATGGGACTCAAATGGCGGCTTCTAATGATGCTTTGGATATGTGCAGTCTACAAAATATATACTATGAGGGTGGTATCTTCACATGGTTGAACTGTCGCTTTACATAGGGGTTGATCTTTGAGTGCTTGGATAGATTCGTTGGCACTTTCGGTTGGTGAGTATTGTACCCGGTTGCTAAATGCACATCTTTGGATTTCTATCATTCTAACCACCATCCGATATGCATGGATCTTGGAACCCCACCCAGCTCAGACCATCAGCAGCCTACCAATACCAAAAGAATGTTTCGATTCGAATCTATGTGGATGAGAGATAGAGAATGCAAATCAGTCGTTACAGATTCTTGGAAAATTTTCAACCTTGAGCCGGACTTTAAGGAAAAACTTCTATTGTGCTCCGCTACTATCTAGCAATGGGCCTCACGAAAATTCAGAGTCATTCCATGACAGATCAAGGCTAAGCAGGATCAGCTAGCATCAGTGCGCACTCATGAGCGCGTGCATGTTGAGCTGGAGAATATACAAAAGCTAGAAATCGAGATTGAGAATCTAATCTCACTAGAAGAGATGTATTGGAAGCAATGTAGTCAGGTCAATTGGCTTACATTGGGTGACAAGAATACCAGCTTCTTCCACCGATCGACTACTCTACGAAAGTCACATAACAATATAAATGACTTATTCTGAAGGCATGGTGATCTAGTCCATGAAGATGGAGGTAAAGAAATTATCATTTATTATGATAATTTATTTAAGTCTACTGAGCCCACTCCGGATTTATTACTCCCTGTGATTGATTGCATTCGACAAGTAGTGTCTGCTTCTATGAATGCAGTCCTCTGTGCGCCGTTTAAGGGCTCTAACATAAAAAATTCCCTGTTTGATATGAATCCTGATAAGGCACCCGGACCATATGGCATATCAACCCTCTTCTACCAGAAATATTGGCACATCATAGAGGATGATTTTACTAGAGAAACCCTATCAATCCTAAATTAGAATGCATCAGTGGAAAGCTGCAATAATACTATTGTGATATGAATCTAGGAGGTTCTCGAAGATTAATATTGTTCCAAGATGAGAATTCGGAATTGTATTTGAAGTGGAAGAAAAGGGTAGAGAGTGTATTAGATGGTCGTGATATTTCTGAAGCTAGGAAGGTGAAACTTGTCATAAAATATATAACTAAATATTGCCTAAAGATATCAAAGATATCATCTAGAGAGTTTTCTAGTAGGTCTAAAACACTTAAAATAGGCAAAATTATCATAAATATTACTTAAATCATGCACAAACACACCAAAGTGTGTGTTTTTTTATCGGAAATCCTCGCTCGCTCGAGCGGAAGGAAACCGCGCTCGAACGAGGTATTCTCTGTCCCGCAATTCCTTTTGGACTCGCTCGAGCGGCCAAAACCCACGCTCGAGCAAGGAAATCTTTGCCCAAAAATTTTTCTGAGGCTCGCTCGAGCGGCAGAATGTTGCTCTCGGGAGAGACGTCTTCTGTACAAAAATTAATTTCTTTTCTCTTTTCAGCTTCCAACACTTCAATGACATCCCAATGGCCTCCAAATTGATCTTCAAGCTCTTCAACTTGATTGCCATGTAATCCAAATCCGTCTACCCTTGATTGTAAACACCAAACAAATCTTGGAACAATATGAATCTTCGAGCACCTCCTAGATTCAAATCATATTGGCTCTCTTATCTCGAAAGTTCCTAATCCGCTGATGATGAAGGAATTTCGTCCAATAAGTTTATGTAATACCTGCTACAAAATCATAACAAAGGCTATTACAAACATATTAACGCCGTTTATGCCACTTATTGTTTATGATACCCAAAGTGCATTTGTCCCTGGAAGATTGATTACGGATAATATTATTCTTGGGTTTGAGGTCATACACTGGATGAGAAACTGGGAAATAGGCAAAGATGGATATGCGGCACTCAAACTTGATATGAGTAAGGCATATGATCATGTTGAATGGACGTTTTTGGAAGCTATTATGATTAAGATGGGATTCAATGGTGATTAGGTGAAGAAGGTGATGAACTGTGTTTCAAGTGTCAGATACTCCTTTGCACTGAACTAATCTGTATTGGGGAGTTTGAAATCGGGACGTGGAATCAGAAAAGGTAATCCCCTGTCACCATATCTGTTTGCAATATGTGTACAGGGATTATCAGCTTCATTCTCAGCATATGCAAACCGTGGGCTCTTCAATGGGGTTAGAATTGCATCCTCTTGTCTAGTTTTGATTAACCTTTTTTTTTTTTTTTTTTTTTTGCAGATGACAACCTTATATTCTTTAAGGTTCCGTCGAAGATTGCTCTAAGGTGAAGGAGTTCTTAAATGCTTATGAGTTGGCTTCAGGCCAACTGATTAATTTTGAAAAGTCAGCACTATCGTTCACCCCTAACACAGTGCCTGCAATGGTGGATAGCATCAAATCTGCTCTATCTATCCCTATGGTTCAAGGGCATCATGATGTTTATCTTGGATTGCCCACATTTTCTCTTTGTAGCAACAGGGTTCAGTTTAATTATCTACTAGAAAGGGCGTCAAAAAGAATTCAGGGTTGGGGCAGTAAGATCTTCTCAGTTGGTGGGAAAGAAGTTCTAATTAAATATGTGCTGCAAGAAATACCGACCTATGCGATGTCACGCTTTTGCATATTTAAAGACACTTGTGTATCGATCGAGTTGGAATGTGCCAATTTCTGGTGAGGTACGGCTGACAAAAGAAGAAAGATGCACTGGAAAGCATGGGATTTTCTCTGCCAGCCTAAGTGCTTGGGCGGTATGGGGTTTAGATATCTTGAAATATTCAATAAATCTTTGCTAGAAAAACAAGTGTGGCATGTGAACCAGAGCCAAAATTTGTTGGTTTCTAAGGTCCTCAAAACCCGCTACTTTAAACATGTGGATATCATGCATGCTTCCTTGGGAAGCGACCCGTCATACATACACTACAACAAAAATGCTCAATCACAACACCTAAAAGACAACGTTTTTTTGTAAAAAGCGTTGTCTTTTTTTATATTACAAAGCTTTTAGTGAAAAGCGTTTTCTATTTATATTTTATATTCATAAAAATACAACGCTTTTTTTAAAAAGCGTTGTCTATATGCATTTTTTTAGGTCTAAGACAACGCTTTTAAAAAGCGTTGTCTATGAGCGTTTTTTTTATGTACAACAATACTTTTTAAAAAGCGTTGTAGATAAACATTTTTTTATTAATTTAAAATAAAATTTAAAATAATTCATTATTTTACCCCTTCGCGTCTGAAAAAAAGCCCAAAATCCCCAAACCCTTAGTCACGATATCTCCCTTTCCCTTGTGCTCTCTTTCGGTTCCAACTTTCTGCTTTTCCATCATCGTCGATTTTTGCTGCAACTCCGGCGACGAGCTTATTCGCAGACTTTCGGGATTTACCTTGCTCGGGTTCTTGGCGACTCCGGTGATGAGGCAGTGGTAGTGGCAGTAAGGTCGGTCGCATGCTGCTCCATGGTCTGACATTGAACGAGGGTGATGGCGATCTTGAGGTAATGCCATAAAATTAATAGATCTGTCATTTTTTGAGAATTTGCTCTATCGATCGTCTCTCCACTTCTCCAGCCTTTATTTGTGGTGTTTTGTTCCTCGCTAAAAATTTATTTACACTTAATTCCATTTCGATTTCATGCTTGTCTGCGCTGCGGTTTCGTGCCAGTGTTCGATTTATTTTTGGAAAATTTTTATCCTCGTTGGTCTGAATTAGAATTTTTAGCTTTGATTTGTCGGTATTTGCTTTATGTTAACACTTTGTGTTTTAAACTTAAGGATTAAGATAGTGGTGGCCTTAACACATGTGGTGTCGGGGGAGAGCCAAGGCGGCCAGTGGGTCTCGCGGCCGGAGTAAATGACCAGCACCATCACTTCATCGTTTGGTGCTGATCCCTCCGCCGTGGGAACTGCCTCCCCTGTTTACTCTTCTTTGAGCTCAGGTTCATGAGCTGAATTTTGGTTACTTTCATCGGTCTTCTTTTCTGGATTTTGAAATTGCTGAATTCTAGAGACAGATAGCGAATAGATGGAATTTGTTTTTGTTTGTTTCGTTTTTTTTTATTTTTTGTGTTGGAGTGCATCGAAATTTTCTGGATAACAGATGCTTATGAGTTTGTTGCTGGATAACTGATGTACTAGTCCATAACATTCGTTATTTTACCCGTTCTCAGTTGTAATAACCATTCAGTGACTGCTTAAATCCTCTTCACTGTTCGCGTTGTTGTGAATGTTATGTTTTATTTTGTGGTAATTATAGAAGATAAAAATGATGCGAGGATAGTAGCATTTGAGCATATTTGTCATTCTCTTCTCGTATTTCTCTTTTACTTTTGATATGCATTAAGGTGATAGTCATTTTCTTTGCTTACCATGTTTGTGAGTGTTGTAGTAAATGTGGGAAACTACCCTTTTTTTTAGGTTCTATTTTACAGTTTTAACTTCAATTTGGGCTAAAAAGTAGCTATCCTGTTTTATAATTCCTTTGATTATTAATTTTTATCACCGCATTTCAAATTTTTGAAGAAACTGTGTTCTCTTGTTTGAGAATCTACCTACTACCCCTTCGGGCTGTCACGAATACACAATGTTTGTTGACCATATAAAAAACAGTATAAAGTACATTTTTGTATCGAAACATGCATTTTTATCTTCTTTAACAGTAGTTTGTTTTATTTTCATGTAGGTTGTAGCCATTTCTTAGAGAGTACTTAAAATTGAATCATACATTATCCAAGTCTTGTTTCATACAGTCATCAAGTACCAAATTTATGAAATAATTGTTGCGTGTTTTTTGCTTGCAAGCGCACGATGTCAAGTATAATATAGGAATTAAGTCCAAGTCGATCCCACGGAGAATGAATAAATGATATTATATCAAATATTTGCAACTAATAAAATCCTAATCCTATGTAGAGCTACGAAAATGGTTTGATTTTTATAAAACTAAAATTTGCAAGAAACAAAACTAAATAACCACGAGTTCACGAGAGAAAAAATCAATAAGCGATGAATGTTAGAGGTTCGACTTCACTTGACTGTCCACCACAATTTATTTCTAATGATTGTTTAATTATCAATTCTTCTAGTTTATTAGCCAAAAATCCCTATTATTTTATACTATCTCTCTCGAGTGTCAAGCAAAAATTCGTATTCAATAAAAAACTCAATATCTCTATCAAAGTTCAATTATTAAATCCGGTAAATAGCACAAGAATTCTTCTAATGACTTCTATGGAGTTATATGCCTCTAGAACAGTATAAACACCAAAGATATATTTTCCTATGTCGTATTCAAAATCTCCTCTTTCGAGTGATAGATTCTAATTAAAATATCATTCAATCTATGGCCAGTAAATTGAAAGCATTAAGATCAGGAAAACACAAATAAACTGTGCGAAGAAATTTAAATATATAAATCAAAATATGTCAATCATGGTTTCCAGTCAAGATCCGTCTACCTCTAGACTAAGAAATTAGTTCATAACGCAATTCAAAATCAAATAACTCATGTTTTTCAAACAATCCATAAACTAAGAAAAATAGAGTTCAAAGAGAAACTAAAACGAATTAGAATGAAGCTTTTCCATCGCCGGATGCCGTCGTCTTCAGTCTTCGTACCGGAATCTCGAGCTCTTGTGCACTTCAAAAATTCTCAATCGCCGTCTCTATGCTCTGAAAACTCTCTAAACCCTCATATCCTTCAGAATAAGCCATAAATTCCTTTTTAAACTCGATCAAAACTTTCCAAAATTATGGACACTGCGCAGCGCCGGAGCGCTATACTTCGGCACTGGAGCGCCCGTCATTTTCTTCCAACAGCGCTGGAGCGCTGTATATGTAGCGCTGGGGCGCTATTTCCTCGACTTTTCATCTTTCGGAAGACTCCGTGTAGCGCTGGAGCGCTTGGCTTGTAGCACTGGGGCGCTAGTTTGGGCACTTTTATTTCTTTGTTCTTCAACTCTTTTTCACCTCTTTTTCACTTCTTTTGACCAACAAAAATGAATAACACTCAAATTCCTGCAAACAACACAAACAACAAGAGACCTGTATAATATCGCTCAAAACACAACAAAAGCCAAACTAATTCATATAAAATATATGTGCAAAAATTGCACTTATCAAATCCCCCCAAACTTGAACTTTTGCTAGTCCCGAGCAAAACAAACAAAACACTAAGATGCACAAGGAATTAAAAACACACAAGAAAGCAGTAAAACTTATTAACCCAACTGGCCTCAGATGTTCAGCAATTAATCCATGTAGCTAATTTTCTCAAGAGTTCTCGTGTGTGTGTGATTAGCCAATCTTGTCTACCCACCTAAATTTCGGTCAAATCATGCAATCAGTAAGCCTCAAAGAGTCATTAACCCCGCTCTCTAGTTTCAACACACTCTCCACCAAGTTCAACCGTTACTCACAAAGATCAACAGGACTTATCAGGTAGTTCTTTTAGGCAAGCACTTTTTATAGAAGAGAAGTATCCATAGTCAATGTAAGCATATAGGATTCAAGTAAAGGGAATTGGATATTTATAATTTTCTGCGGTATTGAGTAGGCTAGGTTTATCAGTTGCAGGGCATTGTCAGACATTTGTCTGACTCCTCTACTCCATACATTCTATACCTTTTTGCATTTTCTTTGGACTTGAATTTCAATCCAGTTTCAATGTCTTCCCTCACCTTACTGTCTCCATCTTTTTCTATCTTTTCTTTTTCATCCAATTGGATTTTTGGCTTTTCTTTTTCTTTTCGGCCTTCTTTCAGTTTTGGATTTTTCTTTTTTTTTTCCGCAAGGCTACAAATGAAAGACTAAAAAATCAAAGGCTTGCAGGCTCAAAAACAAAGTTTCCTAAATCATTTCTCTGTTTGTAAAATCTACCTCAGTTTCGAGTATGTATCGCCAAAGTTAAGAATCAAATCAACTAATCTTCTCACAAAATCCACACAATTTTCTCTACTTATCAGGAGTATCGACAATCAAGGCTATAGTGCAGAAAAAGTGAGAACTCAAGATCCAATGTCGCCAACACTAGATTATATTTTCATTTTCATTTTTTTTTCAACTTCATCATCATAGGCCATTTTTCTTTTTCTTTTCTCATTTTTCACATTTTTGTTTTTGTTTTCTCAAATAAACAACCACACAAACGAACACAGACAAAAAAAAAAAAAACTGACACAAAACAAAACAAGCAAAAACATAATAAGAACGAGAAAACTAAAAACACAGATGCAGGAACTAGTGACTAATTTAGCATGCAACAATCCATCAAACTCGCAACTCAACTTCGCTTCAGCTTCAACAACAATCCATTCAACAAACAGCTCAACAAAACTCATCTAAAACAACAAACAACATCCCCCCAAACTCAGATATGTGCATTGTCCTCAATGTGCAATATCAATAAAAATAAAGAACAAAAACATACCTACGACAATGACCATCAGTGGTCATCATCCATGTCGTCATCCCGAGGGAGCCAAGTAGGAGGTGGGGGAAACTGCGGATCCTCACTGGAGCCAGGAAAGCGCTGGGCTAGAGTCGTCGTGAAATCCACCATATAATCCATGAAAATATCAGTCCGACGACAATGAAGGTCTAGCCGCTACTCTAATCGCGTCAATCGCTCATCAAAATGCTCATACGCTCTAGTAAGTGGTAGTGGTGGTGGCTGGATGCTACTCGTAGGGCGATCCCGAGGCGCTGCTGTTCGCGGAAGGGGTGGTATATTCTCTCGTGTAGTCCCAGTAATAGGTCCTTGGACCTTAAAAAGCTCTTCATCTGTACCCCATGTAACTCCAGCATGTGCACAAAGCGCAGTGATCAATGATGGGTGCGGCAATCCTCCAGTAGTAGCCCCCCTAACTGCTGCAAGAATGGATTCCTGAATGATATTTCCCAAGTTTATCGTCTTCCCAGTAACGATACAGTAAGTCAGGACAGCCCGTTTCTTCGTCACCTCAAAAGTGTGACTTGTGGGCAAAACACGAGCAGCCACCAAGAAAAACCAATACCTCGCGTCTTGCTTCATTTTCCCAGACGGAAAATGCACCACCTTTTCATCTTTCATCTTCCACTGCGCCCCTTTTTTTTTTTTTTTTTTTTTTAAAAAACACCTCCGGAAGCGGGGGGGTAGACAGACCCCTACCTGTATATAAACATAAAAAAGCGATACAAATAAAACCTAACGGAGGAGGGGGACTAGGCCAAGACCTCCCCAAAAGGCTATACAAAGGTAATAAGAACATCAGAACAGCTAGGGTATCGAAAAATATACAACCAAAGCATCCCTAGGAAATAAGTATAAACAAATAACATCAAAGATAGCTAACTAAGTCAATGTCAGCAGTCATCCTGGGCAGCAAAAGCTAGAAGAGAACCACAGCTCGGCCTAGCAAAATAAAAAACGGACACTGAGGCGCGAAGAGTGGCTGGTATCAACCTGTGCAGTAAAACCTAGCGGAGATCCACAACTCCAGGCCAGCAAAATCAAATCCGAAACTAAAGCGCGAAAAGAGGCTGGCACCATCCAGAGCTAAACAACAGATCAAAGCTATGCAAGAAATATGCCCAAAATTCATGATCAGCTGGGAAGTCACTATACATAGGCCGCGAGGAAAAAGAGGAGCGACCGCAAACCAGCAGGCCCAGAGCAAAAAAGCAGAAAAATGGTGAAGAAAACTCAAGCCATAACCTAACTCCCAAGAAGACTGGAAATCCAAAAAGCGAGGGGCACGAGAGACCGCCCACAAAACATCCAAACAACAGCAAGAACCAAGCAAGGAGAAGCACAGTGAACGCCTGGTGATCCATCACCCTGAAGAAGAAAAGCAAGCAACAGGGGAACAGACTAACTCCAAAAACTCCGGAAAAGGGCCGGAGAGCTGTACCTGCAAAGAAAAATAAATAGCTACATATATCTAAATCTAGGATGACCTAGACCAAAAAGGAGAGCAAACAAAGAAAAAGAAAGCCCAAGAGAAACAGCTATAAGCGAGTGTGAGGCTCTAAGAAAATCTAGATCTAAGGTAAGGAAGCCCGGAAGAATCAGAACGGGCCAACGCAGCGATGGAAGTGGTTAAAAGAACACCAATCTCCAACAAACACTGCCTATGATCATGAGCCTGCCGCGCCAACGCATCCGCAACCGAATTCCCTTCCCGATAGATATGCAAGAAATGAACCGGCCTATTCCGCACCAAAACACGCGTCCTCGAAATAATATGGTCCAAATCCCAACGGCACCTCCGAGATCTAAGAATCTGAATGGCAATTTGGGAATCAGCCTCAATCCAAAGGGAAAAAAGGCTAAGGTCAGAACAGAGAAGAATACCCCTCCAAATCGCCCAGAGTTCTGCACGGACATTGGACCCCAAACCAATGAACTCACTAAAAAATGCCAAGACCCTACCAAAAGAATCTCGGACAACCCCTCCACAGACGACTCACCCGGGTTACCTCTCGAGCTCCCATCCACATTGAGCTTGAAGGACCCAGGTGGAGGCCTCAACCAACGGACGATCGCAGTCTTGTGAATCCGTTGGAGGCCGACCGAAATGCCCATCTTCCTCGCAGCCTGCAAAGCCCCCAGCCAAAGACGGGGCTTGATAACAGTTGCGGAATGAGCAAGTCTCAAATAAGACAAAATTTGGAACTTAACCTTCTCCGCAGAGTAGGGTAAGTGACGGTGCTTAGTATCATTGCGTGCAGTCCAGAGGAACCAAAGCACGACAAAAGGAATGAATTCCCTCACATTACCCCCCGGAGACCACTCGCGACCCCTTTTCCAAGCACTGAGAAACAGACTAAAGTTCTCAGTGGCAGGGATGCGAACTCTAAAGATAGCCCCAAAGAAATGCCACACAGAGCGGGCGATGGGACCGTCGATGAAAATGTGAGTGAATGTCTCTGACATCTCACAGCACTGGCACTTGGACATAAGGGAGAAACCCCGCTACTGGAGCACCTCATCCACAGGCAACCACCGATGCCAAAACCTCCACAGAAAGAAGGACATGGTGGGCCTCATCCAGCATCCCCAACAGGGATTAAAGATATCCGAGACCAAGCCTCTCGGTCTGACCTGCTCCCAAGCAGATCTCACAGAAAAGGCACCATCGGTGCTGTGGATCCAGATAGTCGCATCCGGCTCATCCACCAAAACAGGAATCTGAACGATACCCTCCGCCACCGAGGGAGCGACGACAGCGCAAAGGAGATCAAAATCCCAGTCTCCCTCCAAAAGGAAGCTGAAAACACGCACACACCGATCCCCTCTGACATTACACCTGCTCGACAAAGGGGCATCACCCAACCAAGTATCATCCCAAAAAGAGACATCCCCAAGACCAATCCTCCACCGGATACCAGGCTCCGCACGAGGTCTAATCTGGAGCAAGCGCCTCCAAGTGGGGGAAATGGCTCCACGAGAAGGAGCACAAATAGGGCTGACAGTCCAGCAATACTTCCTCGAAAGGAATCTCGCCCAGAGAGAGGAACCCTGCCGGAATCTGAACCACAGCTTCATGGAAAAGCTGTCAACAATGTCCTTGAGCCTGCGAAAACCCAGGCCTCCTTCTTTCACAAGGAGACAGGCGCGAGACCAGCCGGCCCAGTGCCACTTCTTCTCTAAGGGTCTGGAGCCCCAAAGAAAAGCATTGAAAATACGCTCCAATTTCTCCAAAACAGCCAAAGGAGGTTGGATCACCTGGCAAAGATAGATCGGGATCGAAAGGAGCACACTGCGGATCAACGTCATCCTACTCCCAGGAGCAAGGGAACGGGACTCCCAGCCCTCCAGCTTTTTCCAGACCGACTGCAGAAGAGGATCAAAGAGAGAGCACTTGCGGTTCCCACGGAAAAGCGAAGCTCCAAGGTATTTCAAGGGCAGCTGCCCCTCCGCAAATCCAGTGATTTGCAGCAAACGGGAGCGGCGACGAGCGGTCCAGCCCGGAGGAAAGATCATAGCACTCTTGGCCACATTAACGAGCTGGCCCGAGCAATTTTCATAGTGAGCCAGAAAATCTTTGAGATGCTGAAGACCACGGGATCCCCCATTGGAAAAATTAATGACATCGTCAGCATAGGCCAAATGGGAAATCGGCAAATCACACCCAGACCGATACCTCAAATCAGCATGCTGGAGAAACAACCGGTCCAAGCCACGGGACAGATACTCCGCTCCAAGAACAAAGAGGAGGGGAGATAACGGGTCACCCTGTCTCAGGCCCCTCGAAGAAGCAAAGAAACCAGCAGGGGTGCCATTGACATTAACCGAGAACTTGCAAAAAGAAATGCAAGCCCTCAACATTCTCACAACCTGCTCCGAAAAACCAAACCTTCGGAGGACATCCAGAAGAAAAGACCATTGGACTCTATCATAGGCCTTAGCCATGTCCAATTTCAGAATGACATTACCACCACGGGCAGGGAGATTAAGACTGTGAGTGAGCTCATGCGCGAGAAGGATATTGTCAGCAATCATCCGCCCCGGCACAAATCCACTCTGAATCTGAGAAACGAGTCTCCCCACCACCGACCGTAGACGAGAGTATAAAAGCTTCGAGATAATCTTGTTGGAAACATTACACAAGCTGATGGGACGGAAGTCCGTCCAAGCTTGCGCACCCTCGACTTTGGGGATCAAAGTGATCGTGGTGGCAGTGAAGCCCTGAGGCATAAGAGAGCCCCGAAAGAAATCAAGGACAACGTCCATGACATCATGCTGCACAAAATCCCAGCAGCTCTGAAAAAAAAACCAAAGAGAACCCATCGGGGCCCGCCACACTATCCCGAGGGATGGAAAAGACGACAGCACGTACCTCCTCCAAGGAAGGTGCGGCGGCAAAGCTATGGTTCTCCTCCTCCGAAATCTCCAAGGAGAAGCCAGAAAAATCCGGAAGATCCAGGACAAAAGGATCTCCAGTGAGGAGGCGCTCGAAATAGGCATCCCCAGACTGCTTGATGAGACCAGGAGAGGTGAGGCAATTACCATCCTCCCAAATACGAAAGATCTTATTAACCACATTCTTCTTCTTCACCATGTTGTGGAAAAGCTTCGTATTCCTCTCCCCGTCCTCAAGCCAATTACAAGCAGCTTTCTGCTTCCAAAAATTCGCTTCCATAGCGGTGACTCTAGACAGCTCCTCATTGCATCTGGACAAGAGGGTTCCAGCTATGCTCAGAGGGATCCGCTTCACAGGCAGCCTCAGCCAGTCTAACCGACCTCTCCGCCTCAGCGATCTTATCAAAAAGGTTCCCAAAAACATCTCGGTTCCACCACTTGAGGTGGCCCTTCAACCGTTTCAGCTTGGCAAAGAGCCTGGGCATGCCTTGCAAAGAGCAGGGCATGTTCCAGTTCAGCCTGATGGTTTGAAGGAACCCCGGGTGCCGAGTCCACATGCTCTGGAACCGAAACGAGCTCGGCCCCCGAGCAAAGATAGGAGCAGACACCAAAAGAGGACAATGATCCGAAACCGTGCAACTGAGGTGTTCAACCCTGATAGAGTTGAAATGGTCACCCCAATCCACAGAAACAAAAACTCTGTCAAGACGCTTCCAAATGGACTTATTCGTCCAGGTGAACGAAGAGCCCTCAAAACCAGCGTCAACCAGCGCAGACTCCAAAACAAAATGATTAAACTCGTCCATGGGGAGCTGCCTCCCACCAGAAGAGCCAAGACACTCGGAGGCATCCCTCACGACATTAAAATCCCCCCGACAAGCCAAGGACCACCAACAGGCTTGACCTGCAGCAAAGAAGCCCACAAGTCGCGCCGTAAAATGTAGTCACACTTGGCATACACGAAAGAGCAAAAAACATGGGTCGGCAAAAAAGGATCCGACACGCGAAGATGGAGGAATTGAGCGTGATCAAGGACACACTCCGCCTTCACATCGTCCGCCAAAAAAACCCAAATATGACCAAAGACATTCGATAGAACTCTCTGGAAACCAAGGCAACGGGTCATGAAGCGCTGGTCAAGTGCAATCATCGGCTCCAAAATAGCCAAGATCTTGACACGCTTCTCTTTCACCAAGACATGAAGCCTCTCCTGGGACTCAGAGCTCCTGAGTCCCCTGATGTTCCAAATTAGGCACTGCATTTGGAACGGGTGGAGTAAGGCCCCGTCTTCTTTCTAGACTCCTGGCGAGTCTGCTGTCGCTTCATGTCAGAATGAAGCGTTCTCTTGGAGGGTGAGATAGAAAAATCAAAATCCTCATCATATCTCCCAAAATCTCTCCCATCACACGATTCAGTCCCACAGAAGGAACTTGAGTCGTCCTCGCTGACAAACTCAGTGATCGGATCAACGTCCTGACAAATAGTACCCTGATGAGAGACAAGCCCCTCAAAGGACGGGGCGGAGGACTCCACAGGAGTCCCAGGAAGCGAGGGGATGGAGTGGCTACTGTGATTCAAAGTACAAGTATCAGTAGCCTCAATGGCAGGCACAGGAACAACCTGCGGAAAACCAAGCTCCATCTCACCAACCACTGAAGGGGCACCAACCTCTTCCTCCACCTGACGAGCCCAAGAAAGGGCCAAGCAGGGGTCAGATCCCTCATGGGGAGTGACAACAGACTGCGGGTCAGGAGCACCAGCATCTCCTCCCATCGCAGTATCACTGGACCCAGAAGCAATGTCCTTAACAACATCTCCATCCACATGGAGATCTGGACTCTGCTCAGTAGACTCGAAAGGAGCCTCAGTCCTCAACTCAGAGCGACAAAGATCAGGCTCCTCAGGTAAAGACTCAAGAACTTGGAAGGCATTCTGATTACGCGGGACAGCCTGAGGAGGTGGCCGCCGCTGCTGGTTACGCCTTTTCTTCTAGGTGGTCCAATTTCCCGCCCCGAGGGCAAAAGGAGTAGGGCCTTTCGGGGCCACTGAAGGACCCGCCTCCTGAGGCTGCGGAGGAGGGTTCCCGATCACAACATTTTCCTTCCCAATGGAAGGCTTTGGACGAGGAGGTCTTGGGTTCTTCCCGTGGGAATAGCACACAGAGGTAGAATGACCCAACATCTTGCAATCAGTGCAGAAGGACGGGACCTTCTCATAAACTACCTCTATCTCTTGGGTGTGCTCACCCCATCCAACCCACACATGCTTAATTCGCTCGTCAAGCACATTCATTTCCACACAAACACGGGCAAAAGACCCTCTCGATCTCTCCGCCGTCTGCTCATCCAATTTAATTGGATTCCCAAGAATTCTGGCGATGACATACAGGCTCTTCTTGTTATATAAGTGCAATGAAAGCTCAGGAAATCGGACCCAGACAGGGGCAAAATCCCTTCGTCCAAAGACGAGCAAAATCCTCTTCACAAGAAAGAGTGATGACCAAATATCCCCGAGGGAGGAATTTCAAAGTAAAAGAAGTCTTAAAACCCATTTGAGAAAAGGCAGTTGAAATCATGCTATTGGGAGCAGTGGACCGATTCCCCGTAATTTTGCCCACCAAGGAAAACTTAAAAGGCTCAATAAGGGATGAAATTACCTCATTCGGAAATTGAATACCCGGTTTTCCATCCCGAAAAGTCGACCCCGGAAGATCCTCCATCGAATTGATCACATCTGCAAAGCTCTTCCTCGAAGCTCGAGGAGATGGAGGCGCTAGAGCATCCCGAAAATAAACAGGGACAGAATCAACAATTTTGGAGGTAGAGTTGACAGGCTATTTTGACTTGAGGATCCAAGTCAACCATGTGGACTTCTCCCTCTCCAATTTTGACTACAGAGTCAATAATTTTGACCGTGTTGACTGCAGAGTCAACAATTTGGACTTCGTTGACCAAGGGGTCAACAATTTTGACCGAGTTGACCAAGTCAACCATTTGACCAGAAGCTTGACCAATTTTGACCACGGGGTCAATGATTTTGACTGGGTTGACCACGAGTTGACTCGCAGAGTTGACACAGTGAGTGTGGCCGCGTGACTCGTCCGATTTGACTCGGGAGTCACCGATCGGAGTACCGTCGAGGGCCGGCGAGGTGGTGGAGAACACGAATTTGGGGTCCATGTGTGCAGACTCGTGCGGCAGGAAAGTGTTAAAAGCCTGACTCGGATCGAAACTCGGCGAGGGGGCTCGGATTTGGGCATTTCCGATCGACGGCATAAAACCAGAAATTGAGGGATGGGAAATGAAGGTAGGGTTCAGGCCATGGTGAGGGATGAAGGAATTGAAAAAAGGCGGAGCCACGGCGGAGAAATTAGGGAAGAAGATAGTCGGGGCTAGGGTTTCAGGGCCACGAATGGTAGAGGGGAATTAGGATCAAAACCTCGTTCTCTAACCATGCTCTTGCTCACCATGAGAGGATAATTCTTGGCGGCCTCCTCATCCCAAAAACGATGAGCATCGAAAGTATCGGACGAAGATGCCCCCTGCTTTTGTTTCTTTCTCGATGCCATTACAATATTCTAATCACAATTCAACCAAGCAATAATTAACAGCAATGCACCACTTCCAACAATGGCGTTCAAGCCTCAACCAATCAACATAATTCTGCCACACCACACAACCAACAATAACACTTCTAACAACCCGAGATAGCACAAATAACCCTATGATTCACAAATCTCCAACGAAATCTACTAATATGTCTGATAATCACCGATGAATTAACAAGTAAACATGAATCCAACCCAATTCAACAATAGGACCAATGAATCTCGAATCCCTAGTGTAAAAAATTTCACAATACCTCTGTTGGATAGCAACGATTCCGGAAATTATAGAAGATAAACTCGCGATCCTTCCTTGAATTCGAACCAACGCGGCAACTGAAGATGGATTGAAATCCCCCCAAACTCGAATAACCCTAGCTACGAAAATATTGGAACCCGGATGACTAAAATTCAAACAAGTGCTATGAAAGGATGAATATGTGCGATTGATGGTGTAACCGAGATTTTTAGGTGGGAATTTTTTCGATTTGCAGGGGCGGGTCGCGTGGAGGCGGCGAACAAGGCTGGGAATTATGAAGATTTGATGAATGAAATCTGAGATCCCCTCTTATTTTTCAGAATTTTCGTGATAGCGCTGGAGCGCTACGTATTTGGCGCTGCAGCGCCAAACCTTCGACTTTTGAACTCACAGAATAGCGCTGGAGCGCTGGATGGTCAGCGCTGGGGCGCAAAACCTTTGGCTTTTGAATTCATAGAATAGCGCTGGAGCGCCTGAGCTTCGAATTTTTGCACTCCAAAGTATGATTTTGCACATAAAAGTACCTGCAATAAAACTCTTAATTAGGACCAAAATTAGTAAAATAAATAAAAAGACTGAAATTCAATAAAATTAACTAAGAAAATAAAATAAATAAAGATAAAACAAAATTTAAAAAAAATTGGGTTGCCTCCCAAAGAGCGCTTGGTTTAACGTCGTCAGCCCGACTTTTCTGGAGTTCTTATGCAGGGTCGATCAAAGCAACTTTCTCCATGTTCCGCACTTCATTGCCAAAGTAATATTTCAACCTCTGCCCATTGACTTGAAAGGTTTGACCATCGTGACAGCTCAGTTCAATGGCTCCATAGGGATGCACTTTCACCACGGTGAACGGACCAGACCATCTCGATTTCAACTTACCTGGAAACAATCTAAGACGAGAATTAAACAATACTACATGCAGTCCATAGGCTAAATTCTCGCAACTCTTCTCCACTAGTATATTGGGCAACTGAGACTCGGTCAATAGGACTTAATTGGCTCATAATGTAAGGCCTGGCTCCTGGCTAAAAATAAAGAATAAGAATTCAAATTAAGGAGTAATTTATATTCATGCTTAAACTCTAATTTCAACTCCTTTTCTTTCACACTTTCACACTTAATTCTTTTTTTTTTTTCAATTCACTTCACTGATTCAACTTTTTCTCACAACTTCTTTCACAACTTTTTCAAATTTTTTTTCTTTCTTTCTACTACCTCTTTTAATCTTTTCAATTCATCCACCACACCATTCCATTTTCACAAATATCAACTAGGAGCATAAAACAATTTAGCATTCAAATTACTCCCTTAAAGGTAGGAAATAGTGTTTAGACTATTTAGGTAGTCAATGTAGGACCTTGAAATAATTACGAATGGGGTTTAGTCACACGTTTACACGCATGCCATTCGATTTTCAATAAGCTCAAATAAGGTACTAGGGATCACATAAATAATTAGGTAGCTTGAAAGGCTCAAACGAATTCAGAAAAATTGCCTAAATCATTCCTAATCTCAGTTTTGCCCGTATTTTGCCTCGAAGAGTGTTCGAACTAGTTCTAGACAAGTATCAATCCACGATTAATTCATAAAAATTTCAATCAGTGCAGAAAAAATAATCATCAGCAGTTAACGATGATTTTCAACAAATTTCAGATCATGTACCTCAATGTACTCATATAAGTGTAGGCTCAAATAAGCGACTAAGATAAAATTATTTCAATTAAAATCAGGCCCAATATCTCAAACAATGCCTCAATCATATCTATGTCTGTATGTCTCAAAAATCAGATTCAAGTATTAATCACAGAGTATATAGGAAATTATTCATTCAATTGGTTTCATTTTTTCAAAAATATTTGTCAGATAGGTAGACAATCATGGATTTCAGTTATAGCACAAAAATATTTTTCATCAGCCATGCATCCACATCTTTCTTGACTCCTTTTCAACTCAACTCAACAAAAACAACAAAAATTTTATCTATGAAGCACACTATAAAACTCAACTAATCAACTAAATCATTGCACAAAATGATTCATCCCCCCAAACTTAATATAATCATTGTCCCTAATGATTAAAACAATAAAAATAACAAGGGACACGGGACGCGTACCTTCGACACCGAGCATCAGTACTCGATGTAACCAAAATTATATTCATGTAAAATAGTTTCACAACTGCAATGCCATGGTTAAAATGGTTGAGAAGCACCA
Source organism: Henckelia pumila (assembly GCF_033568475.1). Classification (NCBI taxonomy): domain Eukaryota; kingdom Viridiplantae; phylum Streptophyta; class Magnoliopsida; order Lamiales; family Gesneriaceae; genus Henckelia; species Henckelia pumila. The sequence goes on along the minus strand of NC_133122.1, from coordinate 189,843,780 downwards.
CATGAACATCCAAATGAACCTGAAAATAATACATGCACACCATAACACACAAAAGTAAAATCATAGCAAGCAAGATAGCTAAAAAAAACACATAGAAGCCTGCTGGAAGTGCACTATCGCATGTACGGAGCAGCTGGTAAAACACGATCATGCATGGTATTGCTGCTGAAAATTCGTTTGCTCAAGAGGAGGCTGCGCTGAAGAGGTTATGTTCGCAAGGTGGAGATGCAGCTGGTTGTGCAATTGGGTAAGCGCAGATGGCTGGGGAAGTTGGGATGCGCATGGAAGTTTAGCTGCGGTTGCATGCTTGAACATGGACCTGCGCAGATGAGGTTGGTTCGCACAAGATGTGAGGCACGATTGCTCTATATATTGCGTAGACAAGGAAAACAAGAGGCGCGATTGCTCTTGATTCAGCGCTAATGAATCAGGTTAGCGCATGGTGGTGTTGCAGCTCGGAGGAGTAGCAGCTGGAGTGGTTTGGTGCGTGATCCAGTAGCTGTATGGCCATGGAGCTGCGCTGATGGGAAATATGGGGGCGCGATAGCTTTAGATAGCTGCGCAGCTGGAGATGTGCTGAAGGGAGAAATGAACGTGCAATAGCGCTATGAAGGGCGCAGATGGGAGCTTCTGTTGCGCGATAGCGCATTTTCTAGCGCTGATGGTGGGGTGGTTAGCGCTTGGATTGTGGTGCAGATGTAACGCCCCGTTTTTATCTTAATTAATGTTATTTGAGATATTCGGTGATTTCAGAATTCGAGATCGGACTTTTTATTAATCAGGGACCTTTTTGCAATTTTCGGAAATTTCAGGGACTAAAATGTAAATTTGGGATTTGTTATATTATCTACTTGACTTAGTCATTCTTTTTCATTCCATCTTCTTCCTCCAACTCGTTTATAGCCATGGAAGGCGTGAGAAAGCTTTTTAAGCTTTTGTGATTTCTTTTCTAGCTCGATCCGTCCGATAGAATTTATTTCTGACTTAATATCTGTGATCACAGCGACGAGTGCTCCGTTTGGAAGTAACTTTATCTTAATTCTGAGAAGTTTGAATTTATTGATGTTGTCAAAATTTGTTTATAATCGTAGAGGATGATTATGAGTTAGCAGTGATCGTTTATCTAAGACGGTTCGAAGATCTAACGACAATCGGAATTGTTATGATTTTTCTTGTCATTCGAAAATGATGTTTTTGAGATGTGTTGGATTTGATGTTGAGGATTGGAATGAGTATGTTGAGCTGTTGTTTTGCTGTCTGCATTTTCGGATTGGTCAGTTTATAGCCGTTATGCCGTCAGTTTGAGTTTTGGATATCGTTTCGATATTTTGATCGTATTGAGTTTTGATTGAGTTTTGATATCGATTTTGATCCGTGACTTCTTCTGATAGATTGATTGGGAGTCCTTGAAGTTGCTAGAGTTGCAGCTTTTGGAAAGTTTGGAAGAGTTGAGCCGGTATAGTATCGATGTCTTTCTATATCGATTAATGAACTTGATTGGATAGTTTTTGAATTGAGAATTGTTGTTTTCAGATTGAAGTTTGGAACGACAAAGAAGAGGTATAAGACGACTTCGAATTAGAATAGGACGATTAACTCAAATCAGGATTGATTCGAGTGTCCTAGAAGAAATCACATACTGCATGTTTGATTGCTTATTTGATTATATGATTGAATTGATATTGAGTGCATGAGATTACATATGCATTCATATTGAGCCTTGATTTATTCAATTTGAATTAAACGATCTAGGGATTGTAGTCGAGTAGCTTGGTAGGCGAATTACTACCTTGTCGAGTAGCTCACTATAATGCTCTTGAGTCTAGAGGATTAAAGCATGCCATGTCCACCTCGAGAGGTGAGTCGGTGTGATTGTTGGATGTTTTAACCTCGGGATCCCAACCCAAAGAAAGAAAGAATAGAAGAATTTCATTTGATTATCTGAGTCTGATAATCCAGAAGTTTAAAGACATGCATATCATTTTAAATACAGTACTTGATTGGATTATTTGATTATATGTGGAACGAGTTTTTATATGACTTGATATGTTTATTTGATTGCATGTCAGTCTCTTTTATTGGGAATATTATTCTCACCGGATTATCCGGCTGTTGTCTTTGTTTGTATGTGTACTTGGCAACAGGTGGGGCAGGAAAAAATCAGAGACAACATGGCTAGAGGATTGAGAGAATAGAGTGAGTCTTGGATGTTAGGAGTCACTTTGTAATTGAACTCCTTTTTGTATTGAATAAGTCCGAACTAGATGGACCTTATTATGCATGCTTTATTTTGTGAGGTTTGTATAACTCATTATATATATGTTGTATCTTGTTGAATGGGATTTTGATGTTGTTATTGTGGATTGAATGGAATTGAAAATTGGAGAAGTAAACCAGAATTTTTCTGGGCAGAGGGTCTCGCTCGATCGGCGAATTCTTGCAGATCGAGCGAGCACCTTAGTAGCGAGGCAGTGTATGTGAATTTTATGCTCGCTCGATCGGTAAGATTTTACCGATCGAGCGAGGGGTCCTGATTCTTGGACAGAGAATTGGAATCTTTGGCCCGCTCGATCGGTAAGATTTTACCGATCGAGCGAGCACCACCTTTTAAAAAAAAATTTTGAATTCTTTAATCCTATTCTTTTAATTGAGTTGATTAATTTAATTACCCTGAGATTGCATGATTAGAATCTAGGCCTCACATTAAGTGGTATCAGATAGATAAGTTCTTGGATTTTGTTCTAGAAGTGAGCGGGGTAGACCGAGTCCGCTTGACCTGGATTTCTCGCATGTGATTGATTAATTCTATGATTACAGAATATGCAAGCATGCTCTATTGATTGAAAATTTATTTGAATTACGTGACTAGGTGATTCAAATTGTGAAAGCATGATTGGATTGAGATATGAACTATATTCATGCATTGATCTGAGTTCCATCTATCGAATTGATAAGAAGATCAGAGGTTTCTTAACACTGAAATGGTGAGATGTGAATTGAATTATCCGTGTTCTAACCCCTGTCAATTTAGATGGGTACTCGAAGAAGGCTAGACATGAATACTCCACCGATTGTTCCTACTACAGAAAATCCTCCGGTGGTACAGATGGATGAAACGATCACGCCTATGGAAGCTTTAATAAAAAGATCCAAATCCTTCAAGCCACCGTATTTGAATGGGAAAGAGAATCCGATAGATTGTGAGAGTTGGTTTGATGAATAGATCAGCTCTTCGATTCACTCGACTACTCTAAAGACCGCAGGGTTAGATTGGTTATTCATCAACTGCAGGGAGTGGAAAAAAGTTGGTGGATGACAACCAAGAAAGCCAAAGAGAACAGAGGTACGGAAATCACTTGGGCACTTTTTAAATCTGAATTCTATAAAAGATTTTTCCCAGTTTCCTATCGAAAGGACAAAGGTGCCTAGTTTGCAAATTTGAAGCAAGGGAATATGAGTATCGAGGACTATGTTGCGAAATTTGACAGTTTACTGAGGTTCACCCCGCATATTGCCGACAATGAGGAGGCAAAAGCAGACCAGTTCATTAACGGTTTGCACCCTGACATCTTTATTCTGGTGAATACTGGGAGGCCAGATAACTTTTCTGATGCGATGGATCAGGCCAAGGGGGCAGAAGCGGGAATGATAAGGAAGAGGGAGAATCAGTACCAGCCTCAACAGCAACAGCAGAGGCAGTATCAAAATCAGCCGCAGATGAATGAGGGTGGTAACAGTGGTGGTGGCCAGAAGAACTATTTCCGTCCCAAAGGAAAGCAGTTCAAGAAGTCTGGAAGCAGTTCTTCGAGCTCGAGTGGTTCGAGACAGTTCAGTTCTGGTCAGGGTTCAGGATCTTCTGGAGCTTTGTGTAGCAAGTGCGGAAGACGACACTCCAGCGACCAGTGTAGGGGAATCTTTGGGAACTGCTACATATTCCAGCAAACGGGACATTATGCCAGACAGTGTCCTCAGAAGGGTTCTGACCAAACTCAGAGTGGAAATGCCTCTCGACAGTCATCTCAGCCTCAGAGGAAATTGACTGCAGTTCACTCGTTCCAACCTCAACAGCAGAATCGTCAGGGAGATAATCAAAGTTCGAATCAATCTTCCCAACCTCAGTCTAGAGTGTTTTCTCTGAACGAGGATGAGGCTCAAGCTGCACCGAATGATGTGATTACAGGTAACTATAAGATTTTTGGTTATCCTGCATTTATTCTAATAGATACAGGTGCTTCTCACTCTTTCTTATCTGAGAAATTTGTGTCGATGCATGCCTTGCCTTTTGAGCCTTTGCCTCCTGTAGTTTCTGTTACTTCACCTTTGGGTGGAGGAATTGTTTTGAAGAATTTCGTTAGAAATTTTGGTTTGAGTTTTGAAGGAAATTTGATCGAGTTCGACTGTATTGTACTTGGGTTGTCTGACTTTGACTGCATAGTTGGCATAGATGTTTTAACTAAGTACAGGGCTAAAGTAGATTGTTTTCAGAAGATAGTACGTTTCAGACCAGAGATGTCGAAAGAGTGGAGATTCTTTGGTAAGGGCTCTCGTTCTAAAATTCCTTTGATATCTGTCTTATCTATGACTAGATTATTACAGAGAGGAGCCGAAGGATTTCTTGTTTATGCAATCGATATTCTGAAGTTTAGCCCTGAGCTGAACGATATACCAGTGGTTAGGGAATTCCCTGATGTGTTTGCAGATGAGATTCCGGGATTACCACCAATTCGTGAGATTGAATTTGGCATCGAACTGACGTCAGGTACTCAACCAATTTCAAAAGCTCCGTACAGAATGGCTCCGATCGAAGTGAAGGAACTGAAGGAGCAGTTGGAAGATCTGATTGCCAAGGGATACATCTGATCCAGTGTATCACCTTGGGGTGCTCCTGTCCTGTTTGTTAGAAAGAAAGATGGCTCTATGCATCTCTGCATTGACTACCGCCAACTGAATCAGGCGACAGTTAAGAACAGGTATCCTTTACCGCGTATAGATGATCTTTTTGATCAATTGCAGGGTTCGTGTATCTATTCGAAGATAGATTTGAGGTCTGGGTATCACCAGCTGAGAGTTCGTGAAGAGGATGTCCCTAAGACGACGTTTTGAACGAGGTATGGCCATTTTGAATTTCTTGTCATGCCGTTCGGTTTGACGAACGCCCCAGCGGTCTTTATGGGGTTGATGAACCGAATCTTTCAGCGTTTTCTTGATGAGTTTGTGATTATTTTCATTGACGATATCTTGATCTATTCTAAGAGTCGTACCGAGCATGCAGAACATTTGAGAACTGTGTTGCAGATTTTGAGGACAGAACAGTTATTCGCAAAACTTTCGAAGTGTGAGTTTTGGCTTGACAAAGTTGTCTTTCTGGGGCACATTATTTCAGGAGATGGGATTGCTGTGGATCCCAGCAAGATAGAAGCAGTGACGAACTGGTGCAGGCCGACTTCTGTGCCAGAAATCCGCAGTTTTATGGGTTTGGCAGGTTACTATCGTAGATTTATTCAGGGTTTCTCTTCTATTGCGAAGCCTATCACCCAGCTGACTCAGAAGAATGCTCCTTTTCTGTGGACAGATGATTGTGAAGCCAGTTTTGTTGAGTTGAAGAAGAGATTAACCAGTGCTCCGATTATTTCTATTCCATCTGGTACTGGAGGTTTCACAGTTTATTGCGATGCTTCTCATCTTGGTCTCGGTTGTATTCTTATGCAGAGGAAGCACGTGATAGCATATGCGTCGAGGCAGCTGAAACCGCACGAGACTCGCTACCCAGTTCATGATCTTGAACTTGCTGCTATTGTTTTTGCCTTGAAGATTTGGCGTCACTACTTGTACGGTGAGTCTTTTGAGATCTTTTCGGATCATAAGAGTCTGAAGTATTTATTTTCACAGTCTGAGTTGAATATGAGGAAGAGAAGATGGCTAGATTTATTGAAGGACTTCGACTGCGAGATTAAGTACTACCCGGGGAAGTCGAATGCAGCTGCCGATGCTTTGAGTCGTAAGCTTTGCTCTTTATCTCTTTCGACGATCGGTGTTTCTCATTTAATCGACGACTGTTGCACTTCTGGGTTGGAGTTTGAGTCAGATAGAAATCCGATAAGAGTTTGTGCGATTCAGGCCGAGCCAGAGTTGTTTGTGTCGATCAGAGAAGCACAGAAATCAGATGAGAGTATTCAGAAGTCGATAGAGAAAGTGAGATCAGGACACCAGTCTGAGTTTCAGGTCAGGGATGATGTTTTGTTTGTGAATAGTCGTATTGTTGTGCCTGAGATTGATGAGTTAAGACAGCGTATTCTGAGAGAGGCGCATTGCAGTCGGTTCAGTGTTCATCCCGGAGGCCGAAAGATGTATAACGACCTGAAGAGTCAGTTTTCGTGGAAGAAGATGAAGAATGATGTTGCGAGGTTTGTTTCCCGATGTCTGAACTGTCAGCAAGTGAAAGCCGAGAGAAAAAGGCCGGGAGGTCTTCTGCACAGTTTGTCTATCCCGAAATGGAAGTGGGATCACATCTCGATGGACTTCGTCACGAAACTACCCCGGTCTGTTCGGGGTTATGATGCTATTTGGATTGTGATTGATAGGTTGACAAAGTTTGCTTGTTTCATTCCGTATTGGATGACTTATCGACACGACCAGATGACAGAGTTGTACGTCAGAGAGATCGTCAGATTGCACGGTGTGCCGAGATCCATTGTTTCTGACCGAGATCCTCGGTTTACTTCTCACTTCTGGCACAGTCTACAAGAGGCTCTTGGTACTAGATTGCACTTGAGTACAACATACCATCCTCAGACCAACGGTCAATCAGAACGGACGATTCAGACTCTGGAGGATATGTTACGAGCAGTGGTGCTTGACTTTGGCACTACTTGGCAAGATTCATTGCCTCTCGTTGAGTTTTCGTACAACAACAGCTTCCAGACGAGTATAGGAATGGCACCCTTTGAAGCGTTGTACGGAAAGAAGTGCAGATCTCCTCTGTATTGGGATGAGATATCTGAGTCCCCAGACTTGGGACCAGATATGATTCGTGATATGGCTGAGCAGGTGAAGATTATTCGATTGAGAATGAAGACTGCTCAGGACCGACAAGAGAAGTACGCGAATATCAGACGCATACCTCTATCTTTTGATCAGGGAGACCGTGTATTCTTGAAGATTTCTCCGTTTAGAGGTACTGTTAGATTTGGGAAAAGAGGGAAGTTGTCACCGAGATTCATTGGTCCGTACGAAATTTTACAGAAGATAGGCGATCTAGCCTACCGATTAGCACTTCCTCCTTCTTTATCTGGTATTCACGACGTCTTTCACGTCTCGATGTTGAGGAAATACCATCCCGATCCTTCTCATGTACTTCAGCCTGACGAAGCCGAACTTGATGAAACTCTGAGTTATTTCGAAAGACCGATTCAGATCCTTGACAGAAAGGAGAAACAGCTTAGAACCAAAACGATTCCTCTGGTGAAAGTTCAGTGGAGTCGTCACGGAGTCGAAGAAGCGACTTGGGAGGCAGAATCTGACATGAGACAGAGATTTCCTGAGTTATTCGTCTGATGTGAGTTTTAATTCTGTTCTTGAATTCTTAATTATCTTCTTATGAGTTGATATCGATGATTTCGAGGAAGAAATCTTTTCTTAGAGGGGGAGAATTGTAACGCCCCGTTTTTATCTTAATTGATGTTATTTGAGATATTCGATGATTTCAGAATTCGAGATCAGACTTTTTATTAATCAGGGACCTTTTTGCAATTTTTGGAAATTTCAGGGACTAAAATGCAAATTTGGGATTTGTTATATTATCTACTTGACTTAGTCATTCTTTTTCATTCCATCTTCTTCCTCCAACTCGTTTACAGCCATGGAAGGCGTGAGAAAGCTTTTTAAGCTTTTGTGATTTCTTTTCTAGCTCGATCCGTCCGATAGAATTGATTTCTGACTTGATATCTGCGATCACAGCGACGAGTGATCCGTTTGGAAGTAAGTTTATCTTAATTCTGAGAAGTTTGAATTTATTGATGTTTTCAGAATTTGTTTATAATCGGAGAGGATGATTATGAGTTAGCAGTGATCGTTTATCTAAGACGGTTCGAAGATCTAACGACAATCGAAATTGTTATGATTTTTCTTGTCATTTTCGAAAATGATGTTTTTGAGATGTGTTGATTTTGTGTTGGATTTGATGTTGAGGATTGGAATGAGTATGTTGAGCTGTTGTTTTGCTGTCTGCATTTTCGGATTGGTCAGTTTATAGCCGTTATGCCGTCAGTTTGAGTTTTGGATATCGTTTCGATATTTTGATCGTATTGAGTTTTGATTGAGTTTTGATATCGATTTTGATCCGTGACTTCTTCTGATAGATTGATTGGGAGTCCTTGAAGTTGCTAGAGTTACAGCTTTTGGCAAGTTTGGAAGAGTTGAGCCGGTATAGTATCGATGTCTTTCTATATCGATTAATGAACTTGATTGGATAGTTTTTGAATTGAGAATTGTTGTTTTCAGATTGAAGTTTGGAACGACAAAGAAGAGGTATAAGACGACTTCGAATTAGAATAGGACGATTAACTCAAATCAGGATTGATTCGAGTGTCCTAGAAGAAATCACATACTGCATGTTTGATTGCTTATTTGATTATATGATTGAATTGATATTGAGTGCATGAGATTACATATGCATTCATATTGAGCCTTGATTTATTCAATTTGAATTAGACGATCTAGGGATTGTAGTCGAGTAGCTTGGTAGGCGAATTACTACCTTGTCGAGTAGCTCACTATAATGCTCTTGAGTCTAGAGGATTAAAGCATGCCATGTCCACCTCGAGAGGTGAGTCGGTGTGATTGTTGGATGTTTTAACCTCGGGATCCCAACCCAAAGAAAGAAAGAATAGAAGAATTTCATTTGATTATCTGAGTCTGATAATCCAGAAGTTTAAAGACATACATATCATTTTAAATACAGTAATTGATTGGATTATTTGATTATATGGGGAACGAGTTTTTATATGACTTGATATTTTTATTTGATTGCATGTCAGTCTCTTTTACTGGGAATATTATTCTCACCGGATTATCCGGCTGTTGTCTTTGTTTGTATGTGTACTTGGCAACAGGTGGGGCAGAAACGAATCAGAGACAACATGGCTAGAGGATTGAGAGAATAGAGTGAGGCTTGGATGTTAGGAGTCACTTTGTAATTGAACTCCTTTTTGTATTGAATAAGTCCAAACTAGATGGACCTTATTATGCATGCTTTATTTTGTGAGGTTTGTATAACTCATTACATATATGTCGTATCTTGTTGAATGGGATTTTGATGTTGTTATTGTGGATTGAATGGAATTGAAAATTGGAGAAGTAAACCAGAATTTTTCTGGGCAGAGGGTCTCGCTCGATCGGCAAATTCTTGCAGATCGAGCGAGCACCTTAGTAGCGAGGCAGTGTATGTGAATTTTATGCTCGCTCGATCGGTAAGATTTTACCGATCGAGCGAGGGGTCCTGATTCTTGGACAGAGAACTAGAATCTTTGGCCCGCTCGATCGGTAAGATTTTACCGATCGAGCGAGCACTACCTTTTAAAAAAAAATTTTGAATTCTTTAATCATATTCTTTTAATTAAGTTGATTAATTTAATTATCCTGAGATTGCATGATTAGAATCTAGGCCTCACAGCAGATTACTTGCGCGTTTGCGCTTTGAGCTGCGCCAATGAGTTGCACGATTGCGCTTGTTCTTGCGCCGAATATGTAAGCTTCAATGCGTTGAGGAGGCGCGGGCGCGCATGAGCCTCTGATATCAACTCCCAAATCTGAGCGGACGCCTCTAAGAATGCGTGAGCGCGCATGGAACTCTGACAAGAGTTCTCAATTCCTGAAAAAAAAAATTGAAAATTGTTAATATGAGCCTCCAAAATTCTCAATAATGCATTTCAAAAATCAAATATTAACTAATGAACAAAAAGAAAAATAAAAGCAAAAATTTGAAATAAATAAAATAAAATAAAATAAAAATAAAAATAACACAAAAATTTGGGTTGCCTCCCAAAAAGCGCTTGGTTTAGAGTCATCAGCCTGACTTTCACCGATTTAAGTCTTCCCTTTTTCTTTCACGCGCCAAATAAATTCTACGAATCTCCTTTTAAATTTTTCTTTATTCTTCGTGGATTTCTTTAAATTTGGCGCTTTCTCCTTCGATGAATCAACCGCAAAATCGGCTCTTTGACAACCCTCCAACTTCATAACTAGCTCTATCAAGCACAAGTTTTCAATAGGGGTGTTAGATGACTTCATGAATATATTAAAAATTACACTTTCACCGTCCACACCCATCGACAATGCACCCTTCTTCACATCTATCTTGGCATCGGCAGTGTCCAAGAAAGGTCTCCCCAATATCAGGGGCATATTTGCATCCTCCTCTATATCTAGCACAACAAAATCCGCAGGAAAAATAAATTTATCTACTTTTACCAGAACATCTTCAATGATTCCCAGCGGATATGTGATAGATCGATCAGCCAACTGCAATGCGATCATTGTGGGCTTCACCTCACCAAGTCCTAAGCTCTTGAAAACAGACAAAGGCATGAGATTAATGCTAGCTCCTAAATCGCAAAGTGCATTATGAAAATGAGAAGAACCAATTGAACAAGGAATAGTAAAACTCCCTGGATCCTTAAGCTTTTGTGGCATCTTCTTTTGGAGCACCGCACTGCACTCTTCCGTTAGATTCACCACCTCGTTCTCTAGCAGCCTCCTCTTCTTGGACATCACCTCCTTGATGAACTTTGCATAATTCGGCATTTGCTCCAAGGCCTCAGCAAAGGGGATGTTGATGTGAATTTTCTTGAAAATCTCCAAGAATTTGGAGAACTGCTCATCCAATGCCTTCTTCTTGAACCTCTGCGGGTATGGAAGTGAAGGCTTGTACATTGGTTTTGGGTCAGGTTCAGGCTCCTTCTCTTTCTCCTTGACTTCCTTATCTTCAACAACAGCTTTTTGCTCCTTCTCTTTCTCCTTGAATTCCTTCTCTTCAACAACAGCTTTTTCAGGCGTCTTGCTCTCAGGTTGGCACTCTTCTCTATCTACTTGCTTCCCACTCCTCAACGTGATAGCATTGCACTGTTCCTTGGGATTCACCTCAGTATTGTTAGGAAACTGGCCTCTGTTATTATCCTTCAGTGCGTTCGCCAACTGCCCAATACTAGTCTCCATGGATTGCAACACCGCGCCCATGTTGGCCATGTGCGTCTCTAAGCTGTCAAGGCGAGACTCAGTTCTCGCCATCCTCTTACCTGATTCCTGCACAAAGGTACTAACCACATCCTCCAAAGACAACTTACCATCACCCTTATTATTATTGTTAGCATATGAAAAATTTTCATTATTCCGCAAATTAGGATGAAAAGTATTAGGGATAGGATTACCTCTGTAAGCTCCATAACCTCGGTAGCCATTAGGATTGATATAATTAACTTCCTCTATGGCATGTGATCCTTCAACTCCAGTTGAATTGGCAACATTAATTTTATTCAAAGAAGCTACCTGTGTAGTCAGTGCAGATAATTGAGCAGTGATGGATGTGAGAGGATCCACTGCATACACTCCAGCTGGCTTCTTGAATCCCACACACTCAGATGGCCATTGAAAACTGTTTATCGTCATCTGTTCCAGCATATCATAGACTTGAGCGGGGTCCTTTGCAAAAATAGTTACACCAGAAGCAGAATCTACATTCATCCTTGTAGGCGCATTCAGTCCGTTTTAAAACTACTCGATCTATTCCCAATCTGCAAAATTGTGGTTAGGACAAAGTCTAAGTAATTCTTTGTACCTTTCCCATGCCTCGTAGAGCTGTTCAGTGTCTATCCGTCGGAACGTGCTGATCTCTATCTTCAACTGGGTGGACTTGGCAGGTGGAAAATATTTCGCAAGAAATTTTTCTGCCATCCCCTCCCAAGTAGTGATACTTCCAAGCGGCAGTGACTGCAACCAACTTTTGGCTTGATCCCTGAGAGAAAACGGAAACAAGCGTAAGCGTATAATATCCTCAGACACACCAATAATTTTTACCATATCATTAATTTCTAAGAAGGTGCGTAGGTGTAAGTGAGGATCAGCTGTGGCGCTCCCATTAAATTGGTTCGATTGAACCATGTTGATCAAGGCCGACTTTAGCTCAAAATTGTTGGCATTGATAGTTCTTCGAGCTATTCCAGAGTAGTGAGCCTGGATCGTCGGCCTGAAGTGATCTCTGATAGGCACCAGGGGAGCTTGATTCACATTCTCTTCAGCCATGTTATTAATTTCTTCTCTTCTCGCTCTTCTCAAAGCACGTGCAATGCGCTCGATCTCCGGATCAAAAAGTAAGAAATTCGCACTTTGAGATCATCGCATAAACTGCAATAACAAACAGAAGAAATTAATTAGCAACTTAAAATAAAATAAATAAAACTCTAAATTAAAATCTAGACTAATTGGTAACAAGACAAAAAAAAAATAATCAAAATTTACTCACCGGCAACGGCGCCAAAAACTTGTTGCGTGTTTTTCGCTCGCAATCGCACGATGTCAATTTATAATATAGGAATTAAGTCCAAGTCGATCCCACGAAGAATGAATAAATGATATTATATCAAATATTTGCAACTAATCAAATCCTAATCCTATGTAGAGCTACAAAAATGGTTTGATTTTTATAAAACTAAAATTTGCAAGAAACAAAACTATATAACCACGAGTTCACGAGAGAAAAAAATCAATAAGCGATGAATGCTAGAGGTTTGACTTCACTTGACTGTCCACCACAATTTATTTCTAATGATTGTTTAATTATCAATTCTTCTAGTTTATTAGCCAAAAATCCCTATTATTTTCTACTAACTCTCTCGAGTGTCAAGCAGAAATTCGTATTCAATAACAAACTCAATATCTCTATCAAAATTCAATTATTAAATCCGGTAAATAGCACAAGAATTCTTCTAATGACTTCTATGGAGTTATCTACCTCTCGATTAGTATAAACACCAAAGATGTATTTTTCTATGTCGTATTCAAAATCTCCTCTCTCGATTGATAGATTCTAATTAAAATATCATTCAATCTATGGCCAGTAAATGTTGGAGAACGCGGCGATCAGATCAATCAGGATTGATACCCGGTGCAGCGGAAGTTTAAAAATTTTATATGGAACGATTCCATAATGGATATCAACCTTACGATTAAATTGTGTGTGTGTAAAATTAAATAACGATTATAAATTTTTACCTCCAATCTCGAAGCGAGATTATGGACACCAACAGATTGCTCTACTCTTGTTGTATATCCCTGGAACTGATGGACGAACTGTTCTTCAATCAGGTCCACGAACGGATATTTAATCCCTCTGATAGATTGCACTAGAAAATCTATCAGAAGTTTCTACGAAGAGATTAACGAATTTGATCCGTTAAACCAGACTGTAATTCAAAATTCACAGACTGGATTTTACCGAGCAGAGGGGAAAAAGGGGCGGCCACTTCAGAGGAAAAAGACTAGGGTTTTTCGAAAATTTTGTGACCTGTTGTGTGTAATTTCTGTACTGCAATAACTTATTTATAATGTAGGCCGCTAACAGCTTAGGGCCCATTAGTCATAAGTTCAAGCCCGACAAGCAAAGCCCGCATGTTCAGAAATTAATATAAAATTCATCGTGACTCAGATTGATAAACCGATTTCACCAATGTGCACAGAAACATTTCTGCACCTTTTAAAGTCAAGATAAATTTTTCTGAATCCGAATTCAGTGATTTCCAAAAATGCCCATCCCTATGTCATTTTAGGAAATCTTACTCCTCTACTCATAATTAAGAAGTCCAACTTCTTTGTTCATTAAATTTAACTCTTTAAATTTAACTATCTCAACGGGGATTAAAAATCCATTACTCTGTGTGACCCTCAATGGTTCAGGGATACAGCTAGCCGTGGGCTCACAACTCCTTGTGACTCGGAACAACAATTTCCGACTTGCCCATCGAATCATGGTAAGAGCGCCTACCAACATCGCCCCATGATTCCCTAGGTATCACTGATAGTGCCTGCAAGAACCAATAGATTTTGGTTAGCGTACAGTACGGTCCCTTCATCCATATATCCCGATCGAATCAACAACCATTGGTATATCGAGAGTCGTTCGAGATTCGATAACTATGCAATACATCTTGAAGATCAAATAGTGACATCGCATGTGTTACTAAGAAACCATTTCTTAAAACACATCATGTACTCTGGCCAGAGATTCGTCACACTAATATCTCCTCAGATCGCATAGGATATCCACACTCGCAAGTATGTGGTGAATCCTTGACAACAAAGCATCGACTCCTATATGTGTTGTAACTGTACCCAATCCCGACACCTGATGACCCCAATAGAGTCGGTAAACGAGTCAAAGCACAGTACTAGCATATAGAGTCTCAATGATGTTTCAAGTAGTAAGGACTAATGGTGTACAACCAAAACCGCGGACTTTATCCACTCGATAAGTGATAACCACTTGGAAAGTCCGGATAGGCTAGTTCGATCATTCATCATATGAATATCCATTTGTATGCTTCGAACATCTCTATGTTCCTTACCAATGAAACGTGGTACTCTGTATCGCAAATGCTAGTCTCAAACTCGAGCGATCCTTATCCTTATTATCGGATGGCTCAATCGACTAGGAACAGTTTAGAATATACAGTGACTATAAGATGTGTTTCATGATAGACATCCCCATGTTCTACCACATCTTACATACACTATAGTATATTCAAGGTCTTTATCAAAACAACAATAGTATATCACAATATAACAATATGAAGAAAGATAAAGTCATTGCCATTAATAAAAGTGTAAATTATATTAAACAAAAGATTGTTTATACAAAGAGTCATCAAAGCCCTTAGCCACAAGTTGGCTCACCGGACACCCACTCTTTCAATCTCCCACTTGCCCTAAAGCCAACTAGTCATACTACGTAGACCCATTGCTTCGCGATGTTTGTCAAATAATGGTCCTGGCAAGGGCTTAGTAAGTGGATCAGCGATATTGTCTGCAGATGCCACTCTTTTGACAGTGATGTCTCCTCTTTCCACAATCTCCCGGATGATGTGGTATTTCCTCAGTACGTGTTTGGATCTTTGATGAGACCTTGGTTCCTTTGCCTGAGCAACGGCACCCGTGTTGTCACAGTACACCGGGACTGGACCAACAACTTCAGGAATGACGCCCAACTCTTGGACGAAATTCCTCATCCAAACGGCCTCTTTAGCAGCAGCTGATGCTGCAATGTATTCTGCCTCAGTGGTGGAATCCGCTGTGGTGTCCTGCTTGGAACTCTTCCAAGAGACAGCACCGCCATTGAGCATGAACACAAATCCAGAGGTTGACTTCGAGTCATCCACGTCACTTTGGAAGCTAGAGTCGGTATAGCCTTCCAATTTTAGTTCTCTTCCTCCATATACCATGAACATATTCTTAGTCCTTCGTAAGTACTTAAGAATGTCCTTCACGGCTTTCCAATGCATTTGACCGAGATTAGCTTGATATCTGCTCGTGACACTCAGAGCAAATGCTACATCCGGTCTGGTAGATATCATCCCATACATGATACTACCTATGGCTGACGCATATGGTACATGTGTCATTTTCTCTATCTCTTCATCAGTCTTGGGACACATAGACTTGGATAGAGAAACTCCATGACACATGGGTAGATGTCCTCTCTTGGACCCATCCATTGAAAACCGTTTCAATATGGTGTCGATGTAGGTTGATTGAGTGAGTCCTATCATTCTCTTAGATCTATCTCTATAGATCTGTATCCCTAGAATATAGGATGCCTCACCCAAATCCTTCATCGAGAATCTACCTGATAACCATATCTTTGTTGACTGCAACATCCCTACGTCATTCCCAATGAGTAGGATGTCATCAACATAAAGTATTAAGAATGTCACAGCATCCTTAACTACTTTCTTGTACACGCATGGTTCCTCCGGGTTCTTGATGAAACCAAAATCCTTTATTGTTTCATCAAATTTCTGGTTCCAACTTCTTGATGCTTGTTTTAGACCATAAATTGATCTCTGAAGCTTGCATACCTTATGCTCGCTTCCCATGGATGTGTAACCCTCAGGCTGCTTCATATAGATTTCTTCCTTAATGTCTCCATTAAGAAAAGCAATCTTCACATCCATTTGCCATATCTCATAGTCATACCAAGCAGCTATGGCAATAAGGATTCTTATGGACTTGAACATTGCAACTGGTGAAAAGGTTTCATCATAGTCAACTCCTTGTCTTTGAGTATAACCTTTCGCCACCAATCGCGCCTTGTAGGTCAATACCTTACCATCAGGCCCAAGCTTTCTCTTGTAGATCCATTTACACCCTATTGGAACAATTCCATCGGGAGGATCTACTAAAGACCAAACTTGGTTTGTATGCATTGAATCTATTTCCGACTGCATAGCTTCAAGCCATAAATTTGAATCCGCATCAGAAATTGCTTCCTTGAAGTTTCTTGGATCACATCCAACATCGGGTTCATCTTGATCCCCTTCAAGAAGAAGACCATATCGAATAGGAGGTCTAGAATTTCTCTCGGATCTTCTAGGTACAGGCGTGTCTATCAATGGTTCCTGAGGTGTAGGATCGTTATTTTGTATTTCGGGTTCTTCTCGAATTTCTTCGAGTTCCATCATCTCGCCTTTCTTATCCAATAAGAACTCCTTCTCCAAGAAGGTGGCATTCCTTGAAACAAACACCTTTGTTTCAGCAGGATAATAGAAATAATATCCGATTGAATTCTTCGGATACCCTACAAAATAACATAAGCTGGATCGACTATCCAACTTATCTCCCACTGTCCGCTTCACGTAAGCAGGACATCCCCAAATCCTCAAGTACGAATACTTAGGAGCTTTGCCATTCCATAACTCGTATGGTGTTTTGTCCACTGCTTTAGTGTGGACGTTGTTCAACAACAATACCGCCGTTTCAAGCGCATAGCCCCAAAACGAAGGTGGAAGCTCAGTGAAGCTCATCATGGACCGAACCATGTCCAACAAAGTTCGATTACGACGCTCCGATACACCATTAAGCTGTGGTGTCATAGGAGGAGTCCACTGAGAGAGAATCCCATTCTCTTTTAGATAGAGTAAAAACTCGGTACTTAAGTATTCTCCACCTCGATCCGATCGAAGTGCTTTAATACTTTTACCTAGCTTGTTTTCTACTTCAGCCTTGAATTCTTTGAACTTTTCAAATGCTTCAGACTTATATTTCATTAAATATAAATACCCATACCTAGAATAATCATCAGTAAAGGTAATGAAGTAGGTGTGGCCATATTGAGTACCAACTCTAAATGGACCACAAACATCTGTATGGATCAAATCCAACAGATTTTGACTACGCTCAGGTTTCCCCTTAAAAGGAGATTTAATCATTTTTCCTTTTAGGCAGGATTCACAAGTAGGTAGAGAGTTAATATCAGACATATCAAACATGCCCTCTCCCACTAGCTTGTTCATCCTCCTTGAGAAAATATGACCTAGCCTAGCGTGCCAAAGGTTTGCCGGGTTTTGGCTATCGATTTTCCTTTTGTTTGTTGTTGCCGGTTTATCAACATAATTTATTGGAACGTCTTTTAGTTTTAAGTTGTATAGATCGTTTTCAAGTTGTCCATGTCCAATCAAACATTCATTCTTGTAAATATTGCAAATCTCATTCACAAAATTGCAAGAATAACCATCTCTATCAAGCATAGAAACAGAAATAATGTTTTTAATCAAATCCGGAACAAATAAAACATCTCTCAAAAGTAACTTAAAACCGTTCTGCAAAATTAAATAAATATCTCCCACAGCTTTAGCTTCAACTCTGGAACCATTTCCGAGCCTCAGCTGGGTCTCACCCATTCTAAGCCTGCGACTTCTTGTCATCACCTGCAAATCATTGCAAATGTGAGATCCACATCCGGTATCCAATACCCAAGAAGTAGTATTAAGTGAAACATTTATTTCAATATAGAACATACCCTTCGCAGTTCGTAACTGCTCTAGATATTCCTTGCAGTTACGCTTCCAATGACCGGGCTTCTTGCAGTAATGGCAAACATCCTTGGATTTTTCCATGTTTGAAGCCTTTGTCTTGTACTTCTTCTCGGGTTCGATTTTCTTGGGTGGGGCAGAACGTTTCTTACCCTTTGTACTTGGCCCCTTCTTAGCAAAAGAAGAGGAGCCCCCCAAGAAAGCCGGTTTATCCTTCTTTAATGTGGATTCATATGTCACAAGCATATTGACCATCTCTTCAAGGGAGGCCTCTATCTTGTTCATATTGAAATTCACCACAAATCCGTCAAACGAAGAAGGAAGAGATAGAAGTAGTAAGTCCACGTTGAGTTCATGCTCCAACACCAAATCAAGGGTTACCAACTTCTGTATGAGCCAAATCACTCGTACCCCATGATCACGGACCGAAGTCCCTTCACGCATGCGACACGTCATTAGCTCCTTTACAGTAGCGAACCTTTCAGCCCTCGATTGAGCCCCAAAAAGTTCCTTGAGTTGTACGTGAATGTCAGCAGCATTCACGGTATCCTCAAATCTCCTCTGGAGTTCATCAGACATCGAGGCTTGCATATAGAATTTGGCCTTGATATCATGGTCCCACCATGTATCAAGTTTGGCTAACTCTTCCGGACTTATGTCAGCTGGTGCTTCCTTCGGAGGAGATTTTTCTAACACGTAGAGCATCTTCTCCGAAGTCAAGACAATCTTCAACTTACGGAACCATTCCGTATAGTTTGCGCCAGTCAACTTATTTTGTTCGAGGATCGAGAAAAGTGGATTACGCGAATTCATCTTTATGAAATACTGAAAAGAAACAGACAAATATCAGTGATTGTTTAAGCAATTTACTAAGACATAAAATAGGCGAAATTTATTTTATGAATCTCACTCCCACTATTTTAACGATTTCACTACCCTCTAGTGAAAACAGGAAACTGTTTTCCTTAGTGAGAACATGGAGTCCAATTGACAAACTATGGTCCCGAATAATATCAGCCAACCATAATTTTCAAAAGGTAGAGCCCAATTGCTTCCAAAGCAACCTCCACGTGTTTACCTCATGTCCAATAAGGGCCCAATAATATGACGCCGATTATTGTGACATGTCAAGATGACCCATCAATATTAAGTTGTGATGGACGGTCGCCATGTGGATCCCCCAATAATATGAGCCGATCCCATGGGAGTTCCACCCAACTTACAACATGTGTCGATCCAATGTACAGCTTTCCGACGAATGGGCCCCCCCAATAATATGAGTCGGACCGTATCCGCGGGTAGCATCTCATACATTGATCGTTGATGGAAGGTAGGAACATTTAAACAAATTTAAATTTCCTTTATTTATCTTGATATCAATTTTAAATCATATTTAAAATGAGGGATTTTAATTTTGAAAATTTGTCTCATCATTTTTAAAATTTTGTATGCTTGCCGGATTCACACAATTTTGTCTAAAACATGCATACAACAATAATATCACATATTATATAGGATGATCGATTCCATTTCTAATCGACCCGTGGTTGCCAATCACGAGTCTTAGTCCAATCCTAGGTAATATGCAGTATGCAATGCAATCCTATTACATTGTGCTTCCAATTTACAGTTCTTCGTCTTTATTGTCTGCTGGGCCCACCTCCGTCTTCAAATCTTCATCTCCCACTAAATCTAATGTATTTACAATAAATAACAATGACAAGTAGGGGATACATTTTCAAGGGGTGGGAACGGGCCATAAACCAAGCCCACTTTTATTACATATGACAATTCATATTGGGCCATAAACCAGGCCCATTAATAAATCCAACAACAATAAAAACAAATGTAAATTCCTAACATACACCTAAAAAATTGGTCATGGCAATCGATCATCCTTATCCAATAACATTTAATTCAAAATTAATTTATTGGATAACATGCAATGGCAATTTAAATTTAAAAGGATAAAATCATATTTCATATATAAAATCTTATTTTACATACAAAATCATATTTTATCTTTTTATCAAATAAAATCATATTTTATCTATAAAATCCAATTTTATACATAAAATCATATTTTATTCAATATATCCATAAGATCATATCTTATCATCAATTGTACCAAAAATAATTAATTTCAAAATTCAATTTAACGGATAAAATATTTAAATTTTCCAAAAATTTAAATTTATCCAAAAATCAATTTTAAAATTTTCGGACTCGAACAATTCGATCCGACGCCTCGTGGACCAATCAAAAACAATTTTCGATCGGACCAAAAATAGAATTTTAACATATTAAAATTTAATTTAAAATTAAAAAAAATAATTTTTCCGCGGGCCGCTCGGGACATTCCCGGGATGCCCGCGCCCCCTAGGGCTCGGGCCGGGCAGCCCGGCTGCCCCTAGAGCAGCGACGATTTTTTTTGTACAATCGATTAATTTAATCGTTGCCCGGGTTTTTGCCCGAAATTTTTTTTTTTATTTTTAAAATATTTATTTTGTTTCAAAAACCGAGGCTTAAAAATTTTTTGTACAATCGATTAATTTAATCGCTTGATCTGAGCAACCTGGCTCTGATACCACTGTTGGAGAACGCGACGATCAGATCAATCAGGATTGATACCCGGTGCAGCGGAAGTTTAAAAATTTTATATGGAACGATTCCATAATGGATATCAACCTTACGATTAAATTGTGTGTGTGTAAATTTAAATAACGATTATAAATTTTTACCTCCAATCTCGAAGCGAGATTATGGACACCAACAGATTGCTCTGCTCTTGTTGTATATCCCTGGAACTGATGGACGAACTGTTCTTCAATCAGGTCCATGAACGGATATTTAATCCCTCTGATAGATTGCACTAGAAAATCTATCAGAAGTTTCTACGAAGAGATTAACGAATTTGATCCGTTAAACCAGACTGTAATTCAAAATTCACAGACTGGATTTTACCGAGCAGAGGGGAAAAAGGGGCGGCCACTTCAGAGGAAAAAGACTAGGGTTTTTCGAAAATTTTGTGACCTGTTGTGTGTAATTTCTATACTGCAATAACTTATTTATAATGTAGGCCGCTAACAGCTTAGGGCCCATTAGTCATAAGTTCAAGCCCGACAAGCAAAGCCCGCATGTTCAGAAATTAATATAAAATTCATCGTGACTCAGATTGATAAACCGATTTCACCAATGTGCACAGAAACCATTTCTGCACCTTTTAAAGTCAAGATAAATTTTTCTGAATCCGAATTCAGTGATTTCCAAAAATGCCCATCCCTATGTCATTTTAGGAAATCTTACTCCTCTACTCATAATTAAGAAGTCCAACTTCTTTGTTCATTAAATTTAACTCTTTAAATTTAACTATCTCAACGGGGATTAAAAATCCATTACTCTGTGTGACCCTCAATGGTTCAGGGATACAGCTAGCCGTGGGCTCACAACTCCTTGTGACTCGGAACAACAATTTCCGACTTGCCCATCGAATCATGGTAAGAGCGCCTACCAACATCGCCCCATGATTCCCTAGGTATCACTGATAGTGCCTGCAAGAACCAATAGATTTTGGTTAGCGTACAGTACGGTCCCTTCATCCATATATCCCGATCGAATCAACAACCATTGGTATATCGAAAGTCGTTCGAGATTCGATAACTATGCAATACATCTTGAAGATCAAATAGTGACATCGCATGTGTTACTAAGAAACCATTTCTTAAAACACATCATGTACTCTGGCCAGAGATTCGTCACACTAATATCTCCTCAGATCGCATAGGATATCCACACTCGCAAGTATGTGGTGAATCCTTGACAACAAAGCATCGACTCCTATATGTGTTGTAACTGTACCCAATCCCGACACCTGATGACCCCAATAGAGTCGGTAAACGAGTCAAAGCACAGTACTAGCATATAGAGTCTCAATGATGTTTCAAGTAGTAAGGACTAATGGTGTACAACCAAAACCGCGGACTTTATCCACTCGATAAGTGATAACCACTTGGAAAGTCCGGATAGGCTAGTTCGATCATTCATCATATGAATATCCATTTGCATGCTTCGAACATCTCTATGTTCCTTACCAATGAAACGTGGTACTCTGCATCGCAAATGCTAGTCTCAAACTCGAGCGATCTTTATCCTTATTATCGGATGGCTCAATCGACTAGGAACAGTTTAGAATATACAGTGACTATAAGATGTGTTTCATGATAGACATCCCCATGTTCTACCACATCTTACATACACTATAGTATATTCAAGGTCTTTATCAAAACAACAATAGTATATCACAATATAACAATATGAAGAAAGATAAAGTCATTGCCATTAATAAAAGTGTAAATTATATTAAACAAAAGATTGTTTATACAAAGAGTCATCAAAGCCCTTAGCCACAAGTTGGCTCACCGGGCACCCACTCTTTCAGTAAATTAAAAGAATTAAGATCAGGAAAACACAAATAAACTGTGCGAAGAAATTTAAATATATAAATCAAAATATGTCAATCATGGTTTCCAGTCAAGATCCGTCTACCTCTAGACTAAGAAATTAGTTCATAACGCAATTCAAAATCAAATAACTCATGTTTTTCCAACAATCCATAAACTCAGAAAAATAGAGTTCAAAGAGAAACTAGAACGAATTAGAATGAAGCTTCTCCGTCGCCGGATGCCGTCATTTTCAGTCTTCGTACCGGAATCTTGAGCTCTTGTGCACTTCAAAAATTCTCAATCGCCATCTCTATGCTCTGAAAACTCTCTAAACCCTCATATCCTTCAGAATAAGCCATAAATTCCTTTTTAAACTCGATCAAAACTTTCCAAAATTATGGACACTGCGCAGCGCTGGAGCGCTATACTTCGGCGCTGGAGCGCCCGTCATTTTCTTCCAACAGCTCTGGAGCGCTGTATATGTAGCGCTGGGGCGCTATTTCCTCGAATTTTCACCTTTCGGAAGACTCCGTGTAGCGCTGGAGCGCTTGGCTTATAGCATTGGGGCGCTAGTCTGGGCACTTTTATTTCTTTGTTCTTCAACTCTTTTTCACCTCTTTTTCACTTATTTTGACCAACTAAAATGAATAACACTCAAATTCCTGCAAACAACACAAACAACAAGAGACCTGCATAATATCGCTCAAAACACAACAAAAGCCAAGTTAATTCATATAAAATATATGTGCAAAAATTGCACTTATCAATAATGGTCAAATATTATTTTCCTAATTACTTATATGGAAATTCATAGATGGAGGACATGGAGGTAATGGTGGAAGGAGTACTACCTCTTGACCAGGTTCCAGGAGAAGAAAATGAGTCAAGAACTTTGAATTCTGAGCAAATCGAGATGGAGATTGCTCAGATTCTCGACAAGATCAATAAATTTACTCAAATGGTAAAATTCCATGTTACACAAGAGAGTATGCATGAGTTTTTCAAGAGTATTCTTTGCTTCATTTTTATTTTTATTATTATTTTTATGTTCTTCAAGCTTTGAAGTATCATTTTCTTAAAGAGCTTTTCAGAAAAAATTTCCCATCTTGATTTTGTGAAGGTGTCAGATTTTCTAGATTCAGGAAAGTCAATGCTGAAGGAATTGAGTAGCAAATTTGAAGAACAAGTTGTTTTGTAAAGGATTTAAAGTAAATTTGGTTTTTTTTATGACCATAAATTTGATTTTTATTGGTATTCTGAATTAAGGCTTTGGCAGAATTCACAAGGAGCAAATGGAAAAGTGGCAAGAGGAGATCAAGGAACTGCGATTGCTGAATGTTGCAAATGAGGAGACTGATGCACTTTTATTTTAATCGATTTGACAGTCCTAAAAGTCCCTAAATTTATTTATTTGAATAATTTCATGTCGTTATGTTTTTATCAACTTCAATTATTATAATGTATGACATAGTATGTTCTTGATAAGTATGGTTTTGAATCATTCTCTTGTCTTCAAATTTTAAGTTAATTTTACCTTGTTCCTTATGTTTGGTTGGAATTAAGTTGTGGTCAATGACAGTGGAGGTGTCAAAAATGTAAGAATAAATTGCACAAATTCTTGATTAGATTCTGGAGGTGTTATTTTGTTCTCTTATGCATATGATTCTTTGAATTGTATTTCAGGACTCTCACTTGCTCAAGTATGACTCGATGTTGGGTACCTTGAAAGATGATGTTAAAATAGTCGATAAAGAGACCATCAGTGTCGACGGGAAGCCAATCAAGGTCGTCTCTAGCAGGAACCCTCTCCAACTTCCTTGGGCAGAATTCGAGATCAACGTTGTAATTGAGGTGGGATCGAACTCATGCATGGTTGTCTAGATTTATGCTTCTTTACAGTAGTTTCAAGTATTAAAGATTGAATCTTTAAATTTCCTTGTTTGAAACTCAGTTTTAACTGAAAAAAATGGTGCTGATATTCCGACCTACGTGGTAGGGTAAACGAGCAGAATTACTCTCAGCTTGAGTTGGGACAATAGTCCATAGGTGGTGATGATTCTTGAAATATCAGTGGATTTTCACCTACCTTATGCATTTACAAGTGCAGGGCCTCAATTATTATTTAATTGTACTGGGGACACGGGTTAGGAAAAATGAAACAGAAATAAAAATAGGAAAGGAAAAATGCATGTGATAAAGGAGCCATAATTCTTGGTTGTTCTTGGATTTGCTGATTCTAAAAGGATGTTATCGAAAGCTATCAATGAATAATATGTAAATGTAATTTCTCATTCCTTCTTTATTCTGTGCTTATGTTCTTTTTTGTTTCTAATTCAGACATCTGATAAATTTCAGGCAAAGAAACAGAAGAAGACAGCTGAAAGAAAGAATGGTGCCCCACTCAAGAAAGCTGCTAAAACCACAGAGAAAGTGAAGTCACCAGTGAGTGTATGCTTAACAATGAGATTTTTCATAGTTTGGAGCTCCATTTTGTGGTTTCTTTGCAATTCATGATAATTATAAGATGCTCTGTGAATAAAAAAAATCAAAAGTAGCAATCTTATGATATATTCATGGGATTAGCGGTATTAATACTATTAAACACCATGATGCTTATATATTTTTACGTGGATTGCGAAGTTACTGATGAGTATGACATGAATTCTTTTCTTACAGAGGCAAAGTTCAAGAATTAACTACGACTCTTTGAAAATTCTAAACGAAGAAATGGTACTAAGTATGTTTTTTTATTCGCAAGACAGTCATCAATCACTGAGTAATTCTGATAATGGGTTTTAAGTGGATTAGACCATTATTCCATTTTCCTTTAATTACTTTGGCCTTTGCGTAGTGTGTATATTTGAGTGTTCATGCATCTAAGCTTGGTTCGGATCAAGCTCTTACGAACCAGAATTTAGTCAAGTGGAAAGGCTTATCCTACCTCCACTGTACATGGTATAATTTTCATATGATCTATATTGGCCATGTAGTTATTTCAGTTATTTTTTTAATGCATGTTCCTAGGGAACGTATATCCTCTATTACTTGCTCAGCTTCAAATCAACAAATCGTGACCAAGCTATTACAGATTCACTCTCATATGACATGAATTATGATAATCATCAGTTGAATATTCTTCAAGAACAGTTTTTCCAAAAGCAAATTATTAGAGCTTGCATGCTGTGGCTTTATCAAAAAGCACTGAAATTTCATTTATGTAGATTAAATGGAAAAGTCGCCCTTATTTCTTACCTGATCAACAAGGATCCATGATCAAGAAAATTCATAGACCTAGCTACGCACATTCTATTTATTTTATAGATGATCAAAACATTTGTTTTTTTCCAGGTGGAATAAGCCTGTTGAGAAAAAAATCCAAAGAAAATGAGGTAAATTGTGCGTTGATTAATCAAATACCCAAACCCCATTGTTGTTTTTTTTACTGCGATCCTTTTACCTTTTTTTTAATGCTCCAAAATTAAATATTTGATTAATCAAATATCGTGATACAATGATATGTGGAGAAATTCTTGGGTTTAGAAGACCACCATTTCTTCTCTGAGACAAATGGGTTTTACTTTCTTTCCACTTGCAGATGTACAGAACTGTGTGAAATCAACTGATAGAGCAGTAGCTACTTCAGGTTAGCCTCTGGCTTTGTTTCTTTTCTAATTTTAAATCCAGAGACAATAATTTGTATGTATGGTTATATATTTATGTGTAATGATTTTTCCTCTTAAACTTTTGTTAATGTCATTGAGAAGCTTGATTGAAATGATGACCAATGCTGTGAGCCACACAAAGTAAATGTCAAATTCCTTTTAGATGGAGCATCCTACAGTAAATTTAATTGAATGTATTTCTTTTATTATTAATTTGGTAACTTTATCTTATGTAATTTCAGTTTATTTTAATATGCTCAAGGTTTATGAAAATCTATGTGTTTTTATATAATTTTAAACACAATGTAGTCTGTGTACTGACAATAATTTCAAACAGTATTAAAAAAAAGAGTGTTTGGTATTCTTTTGTTGATTTGTCAATATAAGGTGGCATGAATTCGAAGCTTAGAATATTATTTGATATTTTATTTGGTTAGAAGGTCCCGAATAGTTAATTCATAATTTATTTTACTTCAAAAAAATATGAGTCGGGCCATGAAAATTAAGATATTACTTAATGATAATTCTAATGCTAAGAATGGGTAAACCTGTTTGCTTGAAAAAGAAGGTTGCTTGAAATGATGCGGGGCTGGAGCTTTTGGATGATGAGGAGCACATTTTCAGTATGGGGATTATGTATTTGTTTCCATTTTACTTTTTTTTTTTTTATGTTTGATTTATTGTTCCATTCATAACCATGACTTTGAAATTTTATTCTTGTTTGATGTTATTGTTCAGCACATTCCCAGTCCTCCAAATGGATTTAGCATTCTGAGAGTTGGTCTGATCGCCGACTCCGGTTTGAGGCAGAAAGCATAGCGCACATGGCCGAGATGAACAATAAAAATTCGATTTATTTGTTATATTTGAATGATTTTTGTTGTATTTGAATGATTTATAATATTGAAATATTGTATATTAGATTTAATTTTCAAAAATTTTGAATATTGAGTGATTTATAATATTGAAAATTTGTTAATTAAATTTTATTTTTTTTTGTTTTTTATTTGAGAAAAGACAACGCTTTTTAAACATTGTCGTAGGTGGTTTAAGCGTTGTCTTTGCAAAACACAACACTTTTAAAAAAAGCGTTGTAAATTGCCATGTTGTAAGAAGTCCGCTCAAAGACAACACATAAAAAGCATTGTCGTTGCTAAAAAAGACAACGCAGAAAAAGTGTTGTCTTTTTCAAATATCACAACGCTTTTTATGCATTGTCTTTTCTCAAAACGACAACGCTTTTTCCGCGTTGTCTTTGACCGTGGTCTTTCACAACACTGGCTACAACAACGCTTTTTCGTGACAATAAAAATGCAAAAAAGCGTTGTCGTTTGCCGTTTTTATTGTAGTGATATGACGTTCTATGATATGGAGTAGAGATCTCTTGGAGACTGGACTTTATTGGAGAATTACTAATGGAGACTCGGTGGATATTCTTCATGATAAGTGGGTTCCGTCGCTATGTTCCATTCTTATATCTCATGTTGTCTGAGTTCATACTGGAGCCCTTGTGAGTTTTTGGATTCATAACCACCAATGGAACGAGAAGATTATTTGAGCTATATGTCTGCTCTATGTAGCCCAGAAAATACTCAATATTCCACTATCGACTACTAATCTGAGTAATACAAGATTATGGAAGTATGATCCAGAAGGAAAATACTCTGTGAATAGTGGATACCGAATTGGAATTTGCCTCCACAATCCTCTTGAAAATCAGTCAGTTGGGTCTAATTTACAAAGTTGGTGGTGGTTCATTCGCTCCTTGTCTATCCCGCCTAAGATTCTTGTCTCTTGCTTGCGAGTCTTTCATAACATTATTCCGACGGATGCAAACCTAAGTCGGCATCATGTGCCGGTTGCTGGTAGATGCCCTCTTTTCCAAAATCCTACAGATTCGACTTTACATGCTCTTTTCTTTTGCCCCTTGGTTTGAATTTGTGGAAGAATAATGATATTTGGAGGGGGCTCAAGAAAATTCGGATCCATGATACGCAAGAGGTGTGCATCTGATTTATGCACCAATCAAACCGAGATGCTTTGGAGGAAATTGTATTGCCAAATTCTCACCTGTCTCCTGTGTATTTCAGGACCTACTATCGGGAAAGACGATTGGCAGTGCTAAACTCTACAATGGACTTTATTACCTTGAGGATACTCCGCCAACATATCGACAGTCTTTGGTATCTAGTGTTGCGTCTTCCTCTGTTTCATATGTTAGGGAAATAATGTTATGGCATCATAGGTTAGGACATCCAAGTTTTTCATATTTGCAACGTTTGTTACCGTCTTTATCTATTAATTAAAATTCTGATTTGCTACGTTGTGAATTTTGTCAGTTAGCCAAACATACTCGTGTTTCTTTCTCACCCAAACCATATACACCCACTGCTCCATTCTCTCTCATTCACAACGATATATGGGGCCCTTCACAAATTCCTACTATTCATGGTAAAAGATGGTTCTTAACTTTCATTGATGATCATACTCGTATTACATGGGTTTATCTTCTACACTCCAAATCTGAAACTAGCACGATTTTTCAACACTTTCACAAAATGATAAAAACTCAGTTTAATACTCAGATTCGCACCCTTCGCACTGATAATGATAGAGAATATTTCAATACCATTCTCGGTAGCTATCTGAAAGAAAATGGTATTATCCACCAAAGCTCTTGCGTCGATACTCCACAACAAAATGGGACATAAATCAATACACCAACACACCCCTCTCACGCCCAGGAATGAAACAATTGGAGCGTGGATATATTAACGGGTGGCCAACTATGGGACGGGTGAGGCCAACTATGGGCCGTCCAACACATAACGGGAACCCGGGCTTTGATACCATATAGAATTGGAGATAAATTTATTTTCTATATCTTCATGAGAGTACAAGACACCTTTTAAATAGACTACAAGGCTTATAACAGACTCCAAAAAATCAGAAATCAAATATTACCCTATCTAATTTACAAAGGTTGAATTATCTTATCAAAACAAAACTGAACAGTATAAAATAATATCAAATATCAATAATATCTAATAATCTTATTCTACAATCATGATCAAAACCACAGAGTCACAATCAAGGATCTAAGTTCACAGTTCGCAGTTCACAGTTACAGATTCAGATACAGTTACAGTTCACAGAATTCATATGACTATGTTTTAGTAAAGTTTATGCAGTTATATTGATTATAAATGACTTAGCCATACATATGTTATATTCTTGTTCTCTCAGTTTTAAAATCTATTTTGTTTAAAGCAAGGGCACAAAACAGTAGTATTTTTAGTATCAACTATTTTTAATCTGTGTGTGCATGTATTTATGTAGTACTTGTTATTTTCCCATATTCTTGTTGGGCCCCTAGGCTCACTACATCTACTTGGTGCAGGTTTAGGTTATCAGTGAGATTGCGGGGCAGAACTATCGAGTGGATTGTGATGCGGGCACGTCACGTCTCTCTAACCATGCCAGTCTTCCGCAAAAGTTTATTTTTGCACTTTAAAGTCCTTCATCTTGTTAATTTAGTAAATGTAAATGTAAAGATAATATTCTTTGGAATTGTTTGTGGGCACTTATGTATCAAATTGTTAATTTTTGGATAGTTTGGAGTGTCAATATTTTTCTCAACTTCGTTATTTTTTTTTTCTTTTCTTGGTCTAGTTTAGTGTTGTTATTTGCATTTTAAATTTGTTGTCTGTGACAGGCGGGTTTGAATAAAAATAGAGAGGTCATGCCAAAAAAATTTTTAAAACCGTATTTTTATTTAGTTTAATTTAAAGTAGAACTAGGGTCGTTTCAGTTGGTATCAGAGCATGGTTCTGGTTTGGGTTGTGCCTACTGCCAGTTGCAAGAAACTCGAGAAATCTCGCCTCAAAGTCTGTAAGTTTTAATGAATTTTATAAGTTAGTCGTAATTGATTTATTACTTTAAATGTGTTGATGTCACATTATTTTTAAAATATTTTCAAAACTAGATGTTTAATTTATTTAAATGTGTAGCTCAGTGTTTATTTTTGTTTAAAACTTCTTTTATAGTTTAAAGCGTACTATTTGACTATTTATTTTTATAGCATGCGGTTTTAAGTTAAATGGAGTTGGTTTACTAATATTCTTTTCAGTGTTGGACAGTACGTGGATGTTGTTTGAGTTATTAGGTGGTGTTATCAATGTTTGGTGAGATTCTAGGAATTTGTCAGAAATATTAAACTTGCGTATTAGGATGTATTATTTGATCTGTCCTTGTCGTAATTTATTCTCTTAGGGATAGAATTTAGTCGGATAAAACTAATTGAATAGTTTACTTAGAAATTGATAGATGTATGTTTTATCAGTTAAGTTTATGAATCGAATTCGTGCGAAGACTTGGGATACGTACTTTGTTCTATATTATTATGGATAGTTTGAGTTTTCTTTGGTTATTTGAGCAAATATGATTTTAGGAAATAGTGAGCCGGTTACTATGAGTCTTTCAATTATGTGAACTACTATTCCAATCGTTATTTTCTTTTTCTTCTTTTGTGCTCAAATCCGTTGCAACATATACTTTTTAGTATCCGAAATTTCTTTGCACTTCCTTTGAGCATTTATGGATTCGTATGACATTTATCAGCGTTGAATTCTGCCATTTTGGCACTAGTTGAACTTCTTAATAAAATCTTGTTCATATTTCACACTTCTTGAATTTTTTTTTCTTTTTCTTTTTTTCTTCGGTTCTAGAGCCACATGTTGATGTGAGTAAGATTCACTTGTTTTTATTTTTGGAAATCTACTTATGATTGTGTGGCTGACATCTGATTTTTTTTCTCTTGATACCGTTGTTTCCCCTGATTATTAACTTGTGTGGACTTCTCTCGATTGAAGTCACACTGACTGCCTTAATTGTGATTTGATTGCTTGAGCATGATTTCATTACCCATGAATGAGTGATCATGAGATTTGTTATCTTGTCGGCTTATGTTCATGATTCTTGGAGCCTCCATGATTAGTCACCGATCCCTAGAATTGAATTATGAGTGAGTTTTTTCACTTATCTAGATTTTCATTTTCAGCTCGTTTTCTTGTAATGCTTGCACTATTTCATTTCGTATTAAGCAGAATTACTTGTATGTTTGTTTCCTTTCATGGTCCATCAAGATGAGGATTTGGGTGGATCATAGTTTCAATTATTATTTCAAATTTTTGTGTAGAGAATTGGCTCGTAGCCACATAGTAAGTGTTTAGACCGTTGGGATTTAGTAGTAGTACTAGATTAAATCCTAAGTTATTGTTGCGATCCTAGGAGTGGCGACTACTAGTTATAACTAGTTCTAGCGAGAAGATTGCTAGTTAGTGAATTAGTTGAATGAGTTGTTCCATTATAAACAGGATCGCTAAGAGTAAATAGACAACGTTGATAAGTTGAATGGGTGATCAGTCACGAGATAAGGAAATAGAGTTGCCCCTAGAGACTTTTGGGTACTTTACTTTTGCATTCTAGGATTTTGTGAACGTCAACCGGTGAGATTAATGCACCAACTATGGGCATAGAATGATGAAGAGAATATTTAGGGAGATTTCTGGATAAGCTATAAACTTATTTACCGGTGAAATGCAAAGGTGCTGGAGGACCAGTTAGAAAGCATATACGATCGGGTTACAACTCTTCAAGGTGTCCTATTTGTATACTAAGTTCTTAAAATATGAATTTAGGTTGTACATATAATAACTTGGGAATTTTTGGATTTTCAGACATGCTGTCAAGTTAAACTAGAGACTTGAGACGTGTCTTCAGGCGATATGTAGGAATTGTTTGGTACTTAGAGACCATCTAATCCAATAAGTGGTTAATAGCTCGTGGTATATTTTGACTTGAGGTGTAAATATGAGTTTCTTAATCGTTGCGACTAAGATAGAAAAAGGTGAATAAATCTGTTTGAAAATTTTAATTAAGAGTTGAACTTTCGGTAGAATCACAGATTCCAGAGATGAACATATAAATTGGTGATTGGTTAATTGGGATCTTCTTAGTCACCTATTTGGATTCTTTATATTATCGGTTAATACATTGGGACTGAACGATAGTGGATTTTATGGTTATAATTTTCTTATCAAGGATTGGATTAGATTTATTTATAGAAATAGGTCGATCAATCTTAAATTAAGGAGAGTCATTATTTCCACTTGAAGGTTAACTGAACTAGAGTTGCTCAAAATAATTTTTTTTAAGCATCCTTAGAAGTGTTGTGAGTTGCAGTAACTCATAAGGGAGTGAGCATAGACCAGGATCATTAGACGTAGCACTGCCAATAGCTGGCGTAGGCCTTTAGAATTTCAAGGTTTGGTTATTAAGTTGTTCTGGAGGTATCATTGATCTGTGGTACCATTGATTTGAGTATAAGAGAAAATTAACTCGTTTGTCGATCTATATGTGAATGTTGAAGAGATTGGTAATTTGTTTTATCGTTTGGACATGCCATAGAGATTTGTTGTGGATGTATGGTCAGATCCATCTTATATCTTGAGGTCTTACGAGGTAGAATTGTTTAAATCCTTTAGATGTCCTATTTAGAAAAGTTCAGCATTTAGTTGCTAAGAATTTTGGAAACTTGTGAATTTCTTAAGAGCTCGAGTTGTATATTATATGAGTAAAGTTTAATTGGTAAATAGACATTAAGCGTAGTTTCGTTGTTGGGAAATTTTTAAGTTATGAGTAAGGTCGACATAAATTATTTATTGGTTATATGGACTCTATTGCTTGGAATTACGACGTAGAGTATTAAGTTAGCAAAAGGTAGGTTGCACAATAACTTAAAGATCTAAAAATTTGTAGGTTGTAGAACTTATCAGTTGCGATAAGATGACATTTTTAAGTTTGTAAATTTAGATCGAAAATAAAATTGAGGAGTGATAAAATTGAGGATAAGACCACTTAGGAAGATGTAAGAATTGTAAATTTTATATTGCAATAAGAGTTAGTCAGATCCTTGATGTTATAGATTTCAGTAAGCATCACAGTGTGCAGCGAAAGCTGATTTGGCCTGAAAAGTTGGAAATTTAGTGTTGACCTGGTCTAAGGTATTCGAACCTAGTTAGTAAGACCTGAATTTTGAGGACGAAATTCCATTTAAGAGGGGAAGAAATTGTAACACCTAAAATTCAATCTACTAAATCGTATGCATTAAATTTAATAAATATTAGGATTATTATTTTTAAGTTTAATTGATTTAAATTATTTATTTGAATTATTTGCTAATAAAATATTTTATTATTTATTAAAATTATTTTATTTTACTAACTATTTAATTAATGTTTTAATTGTTTAAGTTTAATTGTCTAAATGATTTTATTGTGTAATTTAAATTATTTTAAAAGTTTAAGCTTGCATATTTAAATGATTTTTTAATTATTCAGTTTATTCATTTAAATAATTTTAACTGTTTAGCTTATTTATTTAAATACTTTTGATTGTTCAACTTGTTTATTTTAAATAACTTAAGTTAGCGGTTAACTACTTTGAATTATTTTAAATGTCTAGCTATTTATTTAAATCCTTTTTAAGTATCCAAATTATTTTAAAAGTTTTTATTTCCGTTTGTGTATTTATTTAAATTATTTTAAACATTAGTCTAGCTTGTTTAAATTATTTTAATCGATATATCTATTATTTAAAAATCTTATTCATCGCTGCAACATCAAAATATTTAAAGCGTTGATTTTAAATTCCTATGTTAGCGCCTAAAATTCCTTAATTTGGGTTTCATGCCTAAATCTGTTTTAAATATTTATATTTTTAATTTTCGGTACTTATGTACCTAAAAATCAATTTTTTCCCGTGCACTGAAATTTATTATTTTTAACTTTTGCGAAAGTTAGCATTTTAATTCCCGGATTAGTAAAATCCAATCTTATATTTTAAATTAAAATTTTTAGCTTGTATTTTATTTAATGCAATTTAATTTATGATCTTAGTTGCTATTTTGTGAGTAGCACTTTTCCACATTTACTTACACACTTAGACTTAAGTTAAGCTCTAGACTCCAATCCACACACACCTCACGCCTACACACACACCTCACGACATTTCCCTGTTTCTCTCCAAGAATCATCGGCATCCATCGATTCACCTCCATAGCCTCCGCAGCTCCTCCATCTCCCTTATTCTCCGGCGAAACACTTCCTGGGCGAGCTGGTCGAAGATATTTCCTCCTCCATTGAGCACGATTTTAGCTCCATTTCGGCCCCATCATTTCGGCCGCGGCTCAGGCTTTATTGTTGCCCCTTTCTATTTTTGTTTGTTAGGCAAGAATGTGGTTCCTTTTCTCACCAATGTGAATTTATTATGTCGTGTGTTGATTTGTGTGCTCCCATTTCCATGTTCTTCGAAAATACATTGTGCCCTGTTTTGTTTAGTTTTCGGCCCCTGTGGATTGGTGCCATGTTGGTGTTGAAAAATATTCATTTTATGATTATGGTTAATGATTTAGGTGAATTTGAATTTGAAAGGAAGATGGCATTGATTCCCTGCTATTTCGAAAATTTTCAAAAAAATGTTTATCTTGCAAATGCTTGGTTCGATTGATTGTGTGATGTTGGTGATACTTGGATGGTGGATAGGGGCTACCATGGGTGAGAATGTAGCTCACATGGTAGTGCTTAGGATGACTTCATGTTAGATTGTAGGATTGGAGTTGAGGCACTTCGAATGGGGGGAATGGTTGGGCTCGGTTTGAGGAGTTGGAGGCTGCCATTTTGGAGCTGAGTTCAAGCAGGTTATAGGCGGGTTTTAGGAGTTTAAGACGAACCTAGGTGTTGATCCTGATCCTAGTCTAGTGGCTTGGGACTTGGGAGTTTCATAGTTAAGTTTTCGATTAAGTACAAGAGTGGACTTGAGCAGAATTTCTAGGATGATTGAGCTGTCTGGAAATTAATTGTAAAGGATGGGTAAATTTCATGATTTTGTTAAGGGTTCAGGTTTGGAAATATTTTAGGATGTTAGAAATATGTCAGTTCAAGCGGAAATAAATTCGGTTAAGTTTTGGTCGAGTTCTAGGCGCTTGAATGGCTAGGTGAAGATTTTGGAAATTTAAGGAGGTTGCTGTCCGGAAACTGGTTTCAATTCAAGGCTAACTCGGGTTTTTGGTTAAGGGCTCGGGTTTGGGAATGGTCTAGGATGTTAGGAACACGACGTTTCATGCGGGAATTTGTTCGGTCAAGATTTGGTCGAGTTCTAAGCATTTGAAGTAAGTGGTGCAGAATTTGTCTTAACTAGGTGGCTGTCCGGGATTAAATCTTTATAAAAAAGTTAAGATAGGAACAATACCTCGAGAATGACTTCTTAATTTAGTTCTAAGGGTGTGAGAGTCGTGGTTTCAAGCAAAATCTTTTTTGAATAGAAATCGAGTGGTTTCAAGCAAAATCTTTTTTGAATAGAAATCGAGTGAGTTATAAGTTTTACGGGCGAACTACTCGGATTGTCCTAAGTAATGTTAAGGTCTAGACTCCTAACCTTGGTCTTGTTCCCTAATTCACCATCCCAGTCATCCACATTTGAGTCTCTTGCATGATCATTGAGTAAATATTTTCAAATACATTACATCTACGTATACATGCTAAGTTCTTATATCAAGGCAAGAAAGAAAGTATGAAAGAAAATATTTTTATGAACGAAGTGAGATGATTGTGACTATATAAATGACGTGTATGTGTGGGGTTGGGAGACATTCTGACCTATCTTACCAAAGGATGTGTATGTGTGGGGTCGAGAGACGTCTTTGCCTACCTTACCAAATATAGACGTGTATGTGTGGGGTTAAGAGAAATCTTGGCCTCCCTTACCAATTACAGGGCAAGATTGGGTTGGGTGTTATCTTGACCTCATTGCGGCATAGTGTACTGCAGCCATAATCATGATCGAAACCACAGAGTCACAATCAAGGATCTAAGTTCACAGTTCGCAGTTCACAGTTACAGATTCAGATATAGTTACAGTTCACAGAATTCATATGACTATGTTTTAGTACAGTTTATGCAGTTACATTGATTATAAATGACTTAGACATGCATATGTTATATTCTTGTTCTCTCAGTTTTGAAGTCTATTTTGTTTAAAGTAAGTGCACAAAACAGTAGTATTTTTAGTATCAGCTATTTTTAATTGATGTGTGCATATATTTATGTAGTACTTGTTATTCTCTCATATTCTTGTTGGGCCCCTAGGCTCATTACATCTACTTGGTGCAGGTTTAGGTTATCACTGAGATTGCGGGGCAGGACTATCGAGTGGACTGTGATGCGGGCACGACACATCTCTCTGACCATGCCAGTCTTCCGCAAAAGTTTATTTTAGCACTTTAAAGTTGTAGTGACCCTTACTTGGATCACCTATTAAACAGAACTTAGGCATGCAATTAACTTAATTAAACAGATATCAGAATAAACTTGCGGAAGCCATAAACAAATACAATCCTAAGGAAAAGAATCTGTAATTTATCCAAATATTATACAACTAAATCGAATAGCTGTATCAACCCAAAGCAACAGAAATAAAACCTAGACGAAGCTCCAGCTGGCCAACCACTGCCTAGCCCCTCTTGAATCCACCCGCCTCGTCCAATCGCAAACCTGCCCCATGGAATAGGGTGTCCAGAACACAGAGTACGAGACGTGAGCATAAAACGCTTAGTACGAGAGTATGAGTATACATGCATGCAAAGTGAACTCCCTATAACTCGAGGTCAAAGATCAGATAACAGAGACAGATCGGGCCCTGGTATGTAGCACGTTGTGGCGTCGCTTCAGGAGGTGGCTCCCATACCATAATACCAGTGGATATGCCGGACCCAAATCGATGGAAGTCCAACCACTAACAGGATAGGGAAAAACCCTACTAACAGACATCTCGAAGGAGATAGCTCAGTATGCAAATGGATGCAGCATAAATCAATGACATATAAACCATGCAGTCACATAATACATGCATACTCAGTCAGGATATCTCGAACAGTACTTCCGTACCTCAATCAGTGCAAGCTCTACCAACTCTTAGGTCCACGCCTATAGTCTGCTCTACACTGCCAAATGATACTACTATCATTATAGTGCTCTAAAAGTCTTAACTAAGCTATTGCATACTCCTAAATATTTATAGGAAGCAAAAGCTATACCTTCGTCCGTCGTTAGCCCTTTGATGTCGATGCCTCCAGAACTTGGGCACAACTCCGCTACAACTATCGAACGCCTCGACGACTCCCGGGTCAAGCCTTGGAAGGCTAGAACAACTCGAATACAACTAGAGTAGAGAGAAAATTCGGAATTGGCAATTGAAAGTGAATTCTCGGCCTTCTATTTATAGACAACGATCGGAGCCTCGGAACCTCGATCGGAACGTCCGAACCTCGATCGGAACGTTCGATCCTGCCATCGGAGCTTTCGAAGATCCTGATCTGCCACGTGTCAAAATATCACTTGTTGACTTCGGATAGGGGTGATCGGAGCTTCCGATCCTGATCGGAGCTTCCGATCCAACCACACGTCATGTCTGACGTAATATCATCGGAGCTTTCGATCCTGTTCGGAGCCTCCGAACACACCTTCGGAGCTTCCGAACTCTTTCCAAGTAATTATGATTAATTCCTTAATTACTGATTTGGTTACGGGCTACTACATTCTCCCCCACTTAAGATATTTCGTCCTCGAAATCAGATCTTAAGTACTGAATGTAATACAGAAATCAGAAACATTCTTTATTCAAATCAAACATTTACAGAGTTTGCAACTGAATACAACTTAAGAATGAAATCAAAAAAACTCAGGATGGTCTTTACGCATCCTGTCCTCAAGCTCCCAAGTAGCTTCCTCAGTGCCTCGGCGCTGCCACTGAACTAAAACCAACTGAATGAATTTGTTCCGCAAAACCTTATCCTTATAATCCAGGATAAGAATAGGTTTCTCAACATAGGTCAAATCCTTGCTCACCTGAACCTCAGACCGCTGCAAAATATGAGATTCATCCGCCACATACCGTCGCAACAGAGATACGTGGTACACGTCGTGAATACTGGAAAGATGCGATGGCAAAGCTAGTCGATAAGCCAAATCGTCAATGCCCTCCAAGATCTCAAACGGACCGATAAACCTGGGAGACAACTTGCCCTTAAGGCCAAATTTGAGAATCTTGCAGAAAGGTAACACTCTCAGAAACACTTTCTCCCCGACATCGAACTGCAAAGGCCTACGCTTGGTGTTAGCATAGTTGGCCTGACGATCCTATGCAGTCATAATCCGTTTCTTGATCTGATCAACAATGTCTACCGCCTACTGGATAAACTCCGGTCTCTCAGCCTGTCTCTCCCCTACTTCTTCCGAGAAGAGTGGAGTACGACAACGTCGCCCATACAACGCCTCAAAAGGTGCCATCCCAATACTAGTATGATAGCTGTTGTTGTACGCGAACTCGATCAATGGCAAATGATCCTGCCAGGCTGAACCAAAATCCATGACGCACGCTCTAAGCATATCCTCCAAAGTACGGATAGTGCGCTCTGACTGACCATCAGTCTCCGTATGATAGGCAGTACTCAAACTGAGAGTAGTACCCATCGCACGCTGAATACTCCCCCAGAATCTAGAAGTAAACCTGGGGTCCCGATCGCTGACAATGCTCACAGGCACTCCATGAAGTCGAACGATCTCCTGAATGTACAACCAAGCCATACGATCCACATTGTACTCCCGGCTATAGGCAATTAAATGCGCTGACTTGGTGAGTCGGTCTACCACAACCCAGATAGTATCACAGTTCCTCAGGGATACCGGCAAATGGGTCACAAAGTCCATTGTGATAAACTCTCATTTCCATTCAGGAATAGGCAGACTGTGAAGCAATCCTCCAGGTCGTCGGTGCTCTGCCTTGACCTGTTGACACACCAAACATCTCGAAACAAACTGATAAACACTGCGTTTCATTCCCTTCCACCAGAAATGAGTACGTAGATCCTTGTACATCTTGTTGCTCCCAGGATGAATACTCAACTTAGTGCGATGCGCCTGAGACAAAATCTCCTCTCGCAACTCTTCATCCTGCGAAATCACTAGCCTACCAGACAAACACAGAAAGTCATCTGACTGATAATGAAATCCAGACGAGCTACCCTCGTTAGCTAGACGAGCTAAACGCTGGGTCTTCGAATCAGACATCTGAGCATCTCGAATCCACGAATACAAAGCTGGCTCAGATAATATCTCAAACATCTGGATACTCTGCATACCTTTCTTATGCTTGAAGGTATAACCCGAAGTACAACAGTCACTGATCGCACTAGACATCGAACAAGTCTGAAGTGCGGATAGTCGCACCTTGCGACTCAATGCATCAGCGGTGAGATTAGCAGCTCCTGGATGGTACTTAATCTCGCAATCATAGTCCTTAAGCAAGTCCATCCAACGTCTCTACCTCATGTTCAACTCCGCCTGAGTGAACAAATACTTGAGACTCTTGTGGTCGGTAAAGATCTCAAATTTTTCGCCATACAGATAATGACGCCAGATCTTCAAAGCGAACACAATGGCTGTCAATTCCAAATCATGGACTGGGTAGTTGTCCTCGTGAAGCTTCAGCTGTCTAGAAGCGTATGCGATCACATGCCCATTCTGAGTCAGGACACAACCTAACCCCTGAAGAGAAGCATAAGTGTACACCACATACCCTCCAGATCCTGACGGTAATGCCAACACCGGTGCAGAAGTCAACCGCCGTCGAAGCTCACAGAAGTTCTCCTCACACTCGGAGGACTACTCGAAATCCACACCCTTGCGGGTAAGCTGCGTCAAAGGTCGAGCTAGCTGAGAGAAGTTCAGAATGAAGCGACGATAATAACCTGCTAAACCCAGAAAACTACGGATCTCAGCAACCGTCGTCGGACGCGACCAATTAAGCACCGCCTCAATCTTGCTTGGGTCAACAGAAATTCCCTCCCTGGATATGATATGGCCAAGAAAGACCACTCGATCCATCCAGAACTCACACTTGCTCAGCTTGGCGTACAACTGCTCATCTCGAAGAGTCTGCAGTACCAACCGCAAATGAGAAACATGCTCTTCCATATTACGCGAATACACCAAGATGTCGCCAATGGAGACCACGACAAACTTGTCCAAATACTCCCTGAAGACACGGTTCATCAGATTTATGAACATAGCCGGCGTATTAGTCAAACCAAATAGCATCACTAGGAACTCGTAATGCCCATAGCGAGTACAGAATGCAGTCTTGGCTACGTCCTAATCACAGACTCTCAACTGATGATACCCAGATCTCAAGTGAATCTTGGAGTAAACTGACGTGCCCTGCAGCTGATCAAACAAGTAATCAATACAAGGCAACAGATACTTGTTCTTCACAGTGACTCGATTCAGCTGCCGATAGTCAATGCACAGCCGCATCGACCCATCCTTCTTCTTTACAAAAAGAACAGGAGCTCCCCAAGGAGATACACTAGGACGAATGTACCCCTTGTCCAAAAGATCCTGTAGCTGATTCTTCAACTCACGCATCTCTGACGGAGCCAGACGATACGGTGCTCGAGAAATAGGCGAAGTACCCGGCATCAACTCTATGCCAAACTCGACTTCCCTAACAGGAGAAAAACCCGGAATCTCATCAAGAAATACATCTGAGAATTCATCCACAACCGGAATACTCTCTATCCCAATGCTCTCAGCGGACAAATCAACTGCATAGATAAGGTAGCCTTTTCCGCCAGACTCTAGAGCTCGACAGGCTCTCAAAGCTGATACCAAAGGCATCGGGGGTCGCGCTCCCTCACCATAGAAAAACCAGCTCTCACTCCCTTCCGGATAAAAGCGTACTAATCTCTGATAGCAGTCCACTGAAGCTCGATAGGTAGTCAACATATCTATCCCCAGAATGCAATCAAAGTCGTCCATAGCCAGGACCATGAGATTCGCAATCAAAATGTTACCCTCGAACTCTAAAGGGCAACCCATCACTAGACGCTTAGTGCAATGCATGATAACTTATGCCTCTTAACAAAACGTGCAAAAATAAAGGAATGAGATGCACCAGTGTCAATAAGTACAAGAGCAGGTATACCATAGAGCAGAAATATACCTGCGATGACTTTCTCATTCTCCTCCACTGCCTGATCATGCCTCAAGGCAAACACCTGGCCAGAAGCTCGTGGCATCAAATGAGAACTCCCAGCAGGCTGTCCCTGCGACCTCTGCTGAACGGTGGCCTGAGAACCAGATCCTGAACCAGAACCAGAACCGCCTCCCCCAGATAGTGGACAATCCCTCCGGATATGACCCACCTCGCTGCAACGAAAACAAGCTCCAAAAGCTCTACGGCACTTGTCGGATGGACGGTTCTTCCCATAGTGATCACACTTGTCCTTCCTACCGAAACGAACAACACCATCAGAGCCAGAGGAAGAAGAAGTAGGTCCAGACTTCTTGAAAGATTGGGCACGAGGACCCAAAGAACTAGCAGGTCTCGACTGAGAGAAAGACCTGTTCCGCCGAATGCTGTCCTCCGCCTGGTGACAACGACTCACCAAACCCTCGTAGGACATGTCGTCGCCAACCGCCACACGGTCATGGATCTCAGGGTTAAGGCCCTGAAGGAACATGTTATACTTCATATGGGAGCTGTCAGCAATATCCGGACAATAAGATAACAGATCGAGAAACTTCTGCTGATACTCCTCGATACTCATGGCTCCCTAACGCAGACTCAGAAGCTCACCTGCCTTTGCCTGTCGGAGAGTAGGAGGGAAATACATCTTATAGAAAGCTATACGAAACTCGGCCCAGGTGTCCACTCCTCTAGCCGAAACCAAAGGTGCAGAAGTAATCCTCCACCACCTGCGGGCACGTCCCTCTAGAATATAGCCCTGTGTCTCCATCTTCTGATCCTTGGTGTAGTGCAATGTTTGAAAGGTCGTCTCCATGCGTTCCAATCAGTTCTCAGCTTCCTCCGGAGGCTCACCTCGAATTAAGGGCTTAGAACCCATAGCTAAGAATCGACGCACAGTGAAACGCTCGTCGTCATGATGACGATGACGCCGTTCTCGATGATGCTCTCGGTCGGCATCGCCCCAACGACCGCCTCCACTTCCGTGGCTACTCTCATCATCGTAGTTTGCCATCTACAAAAATACCTCATGATGAGACTAAATCCCAAGAATACTTTTGCATTCTCTGATACCATAAATGTAGTGACCCTTACCTGGATCACCTACTAAACAGAACTTAGGCATGCAATTAACTTAATTAAACAGATATCAGAATAAACTTGCGGAAACCATAAACAAATACAATCCCAAGGAAAGGAATCTGTAATTTATCCAAATATTATACAACCAAATCGAATAGCTGTATCAACCCAAAACAACAGAAATAAAACCTAGACGAAGCTCCAGCTGACCAACCACTGCCTAGCCCCTCTTGGATCCACCCGCCTCGTCCAATCGCAAACCTGCCCCATGGAATAGGGTGTCCAGATGTAGCGACCCGACCCGGATCCACTATCTAATCAGAGTTAAGAGCATAATTAAGCATGCATTAAATCAAATTGCTGCGGAAGACTAAATACAAGTAGATCGGCAGAATACAACCGGCTAATCAAACTCGATTTATACAACCCAAATGAATTACTTTAAATAAAACCTACAGCTAATCCTGCTATCTTCAAGGTCACTGGCTACTCCAGGCTCCTGGTGCTCAATCCTGCACCTATTCCTGCCCCATCGAATAGGGTATCCAGATACACAGAAAATACTGGACGTGAGCTCTAAGCTCAATACGAAAGCACGGATAAACATACAAATATGATGCATGCAAATGACCGGGTATCCATATCTGGGATAACTGTATACAAACTGCTCAAACTGGCGCCTGGGATATAAGCTCGTCACATCGGGGTAGCTAACCACTCTGTGCGACCACTCATTCCCGAATCCCGGACGCGGACCGCGGAGTCCTCGAGGTATCAGTACCTAAGGGTACTCGATATCAAACGTTCTAACAGGGCTGAGCAACCCTAACTGGCTCATCTCGAAAGATATACAGATGTACAGGCACAAGATGATATGCACATGCCGCATAACAATAATAACATGCAAACACATAAATGCAACATATAAGCATGCATATCCGCTGGCAATCTCAGTCAGTACTTACGTACCTTTCTAAGGCAGTCCTAGTAGTCCCACTCTAGGTTCCAAACCTATCATCAAGTCTACAATGCAAATACCCATGCATCATTCAATAAGCACTAAAAGCCTTAACTAAGCTATTGCATACTCCTAAATAATTTAAGGAGACCATAGCTATACCTGCGTCCGTCGTCAGCCCACTGATGGCGACTATCCCGCAACTAGGGCACTCCCCTGCTGCGAATCTACAGCCTCAAACACAGCTCTACAACACGAGCACTGCTCCGCTACTATGTCAGACACTGTCTGACTATACTAAAACAAATACCCTACTCCAACTCTAAAATAAGAGTATCCAAAGCCCTAAAATAGGACCACGAGGGCGAAGGAGAGAATTCGGAATTGGCAAGAAATGAATTTCTCGGACCTTATATTTATAGGCATCGATCAGAACCTCCGATCCTCGATCGGAACTTCCGATCCTTGATCGGAGCGTCCGATCCTGCCATCGGAGCTTCCGAACATCCTTATCTGCCACATGTCAAAATCTCATTGGTTGACTTCGGATAGGGCGATCGGAGCTTCCGATCCCGATCGGAGTTTCCGATCCTGCCACACGTCATGCATGACGTAATATCAATCGGAGCTTCCGATCCTGCATCGGAGCTTCCGATCCTGATCGGAGCTTCCAATCTCACCTTCGGAGCTTCCGATCCTTCAGATACCAAATTGGTTTAATTAACATAATTAATCTCTTAATTACCAATTTCGGTTACGGAGTACTACATTCTCCCCCACTTAAGATATTTCGTCCTCGAAAATAGATCTTAAGTACCGAA
This sequence comes from Henckelia pumila, assembly GCF_033568475.1. Lineage (NCBI taxonomy): Eukaryota > Viridiplantae > Streptophyta > Magnoliopsida > Lamiales > Gesneriaceae > Henckelia > Henckelia pumila. The sequence goes on along the minus strand of NC_133122.1, from coordinate 189,799,599 downwards.
TGCAATACAAAGTACAAAAACATTTTTTATTCAAATCAAACGTTACAACCGAATACAACTCAAAACTGAAATCAAAACAACTCAGGATGGTCTTCACGCATCCTTTCTTCAAGCTCCCAAGTAGCTTCCTCAGTGCCTCGGCGCTGCCACTGAACTAACACCAAAGGAATGACTTTGTTCCGTAAAACCTTATCCTTATAATCCAGGATACGAATAGGTTTCTCAGCATAGGTCAAATCCTTGCTCACTTGAACCTCAGACTGCTGCAGAATACGAGACTCATCCTCCACATACCGTCGCAACAGTGATACGTGGAACACGTCGTGAATACTAGAAAGATACGGTAGCAAAGCTAGTCGATAAGAGAAATCGTCAATGTTCTCCAAGATCTCAAACGGACCGATAAACCTGGTAGACAACTTTCCTTTAAGACTAAATCTGAGAATCTTACGAAAAAGTGACATTCTCAGAAATACTGTCTCCCCCACTTCTTTCTAGAAGAATGGAGTATGACAAGTCGCCCGTACAACGCCTCAACAGGTGTCCTCCCAATGCTACGATGGTACCTATTGTTGTACGTGAACTTAATCAATGACAACTGATCTGGCTAAACTGAACCAAAAATCCATAGTACACGCCCAAAACATGTCCTCCAAGGTATGGATAGCGCTCTCCATCTGACCATCTGTCTCTGGATGATATTCAGTATTTAAACTGAAAGCAGTGCTCGTAGCACGCTGGACACTCCCCCAGAATATGGAAGTAAGACTGGGTCTCGATTGCTGACAATGCCCACCAGCATCCATGAAGTAGAACGATCTTTTGGATGTATAATCGAGCCTTACGATCAATAGAGTGCTCTCGAATGCTCTTCGAATACCCATTGTTCCTGCGAACCTTAGCAGTGATAGTTCCTCGTCAAGTATACCACTTGATACCGACTATCCCTCTTGCTAGAATCAGTTCGTACTAACGAGAAGCCAGATACAACCAACCTGTATCTCCACTGGTCTAACACTAACATCGAATCCCAGAGGTAACCGCAAGTGTTAACCAATCGATTCTCACTTGACGTCCTGCCACGGATAACAACCAATCCCGAAAGTTCCTAGCATCGACAGACTTACATTCCGTACTTATTTTCTTCGATGCTAACTAATATTCTCAAAGAATATCATCGCTATAATGCTGAACACATAGATGGGACCGCAACATCTACAACATTAGTAGTCTAGATTAAAGATCACCACTATCTCGTCACTCGAGATATCAATTGAATTCGCAACACTGGTTATCCAACCATAGATAACAATCCCAAGTCACACTTGACTTGCTACCAAGATGAACAAAACTAGTTCACCTCAACCCTTCGCGCAATCCATGACACATGCGGTAAACCAACGAATTTACCCGATAGATCTCGGTCGATCCCAATACCTCAATGGCATAGCACATCAGAACGTACTGGGAAATCACCGACAACAATCTCACTAGACTCTGAACACAGTCTCAGCTGTCGTATCATCCCACGAACAAACAATTGATATCGGCCTGCTAATGCTCATTGAATTTCGCAACACTTGTCGAATCACAATTTAACAAAAATCCTCCGAGAAAACTGCTGGAAATGCCTAAACAAGTATTAGGCTAACAGTTCCCAAAACTGTAATCCAATAGCATGGAACAATTCTATTTCCAAAACTGGGTCAACCATTGCTAATACCAAGCAATGTTCAGATCAATTATGTCTTCTCTTACCACTGATAACTTTACCCGAGTTATCGAACTAGCCATGACTTACCAAAGTCAAAACATGCAATCACCTCCCATGATCTATCAAACTTGAAAGTCCAACGACTGCACTCCAAAAATCTCAACCACTCGAGAATCCTAAATGCAAATAATTCTCTCACTGTTCCGAGACATTTACTTAAAGGATCCAAACTCATAAGCACGATGGCTTATAGTATCGTCCCAAGTATATCTCGGTTCATGATATCTTAATTACTGATCTGCTCAACCAATCGACCTCGTCGATAAGTTGTGACTATCACACAACTTGTCAGTACCAACCAAATTATGGCAACCATCCGCCAGGTCTTGGTCATTTGAAATCTCACATGGCTCGATCAATAATTATGATCTCACGGCCATACATCCGCATATCCCAAATATTTGGAATCAAAAGAATCACAGCTGATTCAACTCACCTATCTCTGACAAAGTCAGACAATAGCTATTAGTAGTCACCAGTACCAATCTCGCATCGATACTGACTCACTACCAACTGTCGCTAAACTTGCTCCTGATAACTATATCTCTTGCTAAGACTGCAACAAATCGAGACTGAGGTTACTTGCCGCGGTGTCCCACCTGAAATCACCACCAAGTGTCCACTGGAATAAATCACGCTATCCTCATGCCTCAAATAGTCATGTACAATCCTTAGCATCGGATATAATATATCACTGAAGGAAACCATTAATGCTGAAAACTACTCATCTCCGAGTCAAATGTTTCAGGAATTTCACAAACCAAAACTCTTGGATAGCCCCTATCACAAGAGCATCCAAATCCCGACTAGATCCACTAGTCTAGCAGTATCTAATAGACTAAAACTATTTGCTCAGAGTACGTACTCGTCAAGGAAAATCCCTCCAAGACTGGTCCTTGTGGCAAAACTGCAAATCAATATCTCTGACGACAGTCAGACGATATCTAAACCGCTGACACCTAACCAGGCATCCAATCCAATGTCATACCCCGTCGTGACTGTTACCAAAACTCTAGACTAAGTAGCCTTCCCACCGCCAAATCCTGAAGCACGAAGGCTTCCAGGCATTCTCCGAAGTACGAAAGACTCCCAGAGTAACACTGGCATAGGGTCGCGCTTCATCATGTCTAGTCATGGTCATAGTCCACAACTCTCGGCATGTACCCGACTTGGTATCCCGATGAAATCCCATCATCACGAAGTCTCAACCTATGAAGGTCAATCAGACTACTGTCCTAAGGAAACAACTTAGAACAAAAACTCAAAATTCCAAACAAGATCAATATTTTCATGCTCCCAGATGAATTACCTCATCAATGGCACTAACTCAGTCAAACGACTAATTAGGTCAGCCCTAGGAAGACACCTAGACTAACCCCATGTCAATCCGTTACCGTTGACTTACTCAAAATCCATGAGCTATCCTAGTTGATTAGTCAACTAATTCCAAGCCAAACTTTATCAATCACGATTTGCTGAATAAGTAACACATGTATCATTACTTCAAGTTATGTACAATTTTCTTTATTACAATCCCATGTAATACATACAGTATTCAAAATACAACAAAATGTACATCCAATAACTTGAACTGATACAACCAATTTCTGATGATTCATTACAACTGAAATACTGTTTACAAATACATCAATACAGTATTTAAAATCGTCGAACTTGTCTTCACTCTTTGAGCATGAAGCTTCCAATCGACACACGCATCGATACAAGCATACTTCCGTCCAAGTCTCTCTACCTGTCCTCCAGCGAAGAACTCCGGAGAAATGGCATGTGTTAGCTAACCAGCTATGCTCTGCGTCAGTGCATGTCAGTCGACTTCTTCTGCTCACGATCTACCATCAGCGTTCTTCTTGTATCTAAATCATGATTTTGGACATGAAGTTTTCCGTATGCCTACCAAAAGCATCGATACAAGCATACCGGCAAAACCATGTTCTGCACGAGGTTAAAGACCTCACTCTCGAAACCTGTCATGCTTTAGGCACTCGAGGCATTCTCTGGTGAAGGTCTATATGACAATCTCTCCAACTACGAGTGGAGAATCTTCAAGGACTGGAACCACATGGATTACTAAACACCATTCGTTCCAAAAAGCCCTCAGAGGTATCTAACGCGTTATAACCGATCTTCTCTTCCAGTATCCCCTGGCTGGAATCCATATGTTCTTCGATCAACATCCCAATGCATCGAATGATGAACCGTCCACAGCAGTCAGTCTATCTATCGATATGCTACTACTGGTGTTCTCATCACTGTTGTATTCCTTATAGTAAAAACTTCTGCCGCAAACCTTGGCAATGAAGAACCAAATTTTCTTTCGCTAGCCTCAATCAATCCTACAAGGATAATCAAGAAGTCTTATTATCAATTTCCTAAGTCCCTTGCATGCAGTTGCTCTGATACCATAAATGTAGCGACCCGACCCGGATCCACTATCTAATCAGAGTTAAGAGCATAATTAAGCATGCATTAAATCAAATTTCTGCGGAAGACTAAATATAAATAGACCGGCAGAATACAACCGGCTAATCATACTCGATTTATACAACTTAATCGAATTACTTTAAATAAAACCTACAGCTAATCCTGCTGTTTTCAAGGTCACTGGCTACTCCAGGCTCCTGGTGCTCAATCCTATACCTATTCCCGCCCCATCGAATAGGGTATCCAGATACACAGAAAATACTGGACGTGAGCTCTAAGCTCAATACGAAAGCACGGATAAACATACAAATATGATGCATGCAAATGACCGGATATCCATATCTGGGATAACTGTATACAAACTGCTCAAACTGGCGCCTGGGATATAAGATCGTCACATCGGGATAGCTAACCACTGTGTGCGACCACTCATTCCCGAATCCCGAACGCGGACCGCGGAGTCCTCGAGGTATCAGTACCTAAGGGTACTCGATATCAAACGTCCTAACAGGGCTGAGCAACCCTAACTGGCTCATCTCGAAAGATATACAGATGTACAGGCACAAGATGATATGCACATGCCGCATAACAATAATAACATGCAAACACATAAATGCAACATATAAGCATGCATATCCGCTGGCAATCTCAGTCAGTACTTACGTACCTTTCTAAGGCAGTCCTAGTAGTCCCACTCTAGGTTCCAAGCCTATCATCAAGTCTACAATGCAAATACCCATGCATCATTCAATAAGCACTAAAAGCCTTAACTAAGCTATTGCATACTCCTAAATAATTTAAGGAGACCATAGCTATACCTGCATTCATCGTCAGCCCACTGATGGCGACTATCCCGCAACTAGGGCACTCCCCTGCTGCGAATCCACAGCCTCGAACACGGCTCTACAACACGAGCACTGCTCCGCTACTATGTCAGACACTGTCTACTATACTAAAACAAATACCCTACTCCAACTCTAAAATAAGAGTACCCAAAGCCCTAAAATAGGACCACGAGGGGGAAGGAGAGAATTCGAAATTGGCAAGAAATGAATGCCTCGGACCTTATATTTATAGGCATCGATCGGAACCTCCGATCCTCGATCGGAACTTCCGATCCTCGATCGGAACGTCCGATCCTGCCATCGGAGCTTCCGAACATCCTTATCTGCCACATGTCAAAATCTCACTGGTTGACTTCGGATAGGGCGATCGGAGCTTCCGATCCCGATCGGAGTTTCCGATCCTGCCACACGTCATGCATGACGTAATATCGATCGAAGCTTCCGATCTCACCTTCGGAGCTTCCGATCCTTCAGATACCAAATTGGTTTAATTAACATAATTAATCTCTTAATTACCAATTTCGGTTACGGGGTACTACACCGAACACAGAGTACGAGACGTGAGCATAAAACGCTCAGTACGAGAGTATGAGTATACATGCATGCAAAGTGAACTCCCTATAACTCGAGGTCAAAGATCAGATAACAGAGACAGACCGGGCCCTGGTATGTAGCACGATGTGCCGTCGCTTCAGGAGGTGGCTCCCATACCATAATACCAGTGGATATGCCGGACCCAAATCGATGGAAGTCCAACCACTAACAAGATAGGGAAAAACCCTACTAACAGACATCTCGAAGGAGATAGCTCAGTATGCAAATGGATGCAGCATAAATCAATGACATATAAACCATGCAGTCACATAATACATGTATACTCAGTCAGGATATCTCGAACAGTACTTCCGTACCTCAATCAGTGCAAGCTCTACCAACTCTTAGGTTCACGCCTATAGTCTGCTCTACACTGCCAAATGATACTACTATCATTATAGTGCTCTAAAAGCCTTAACTAAGCTATTGCATACTCCTAAATATTTATAGGAAGCAAAAGCTATACCTTCGTTCGTCGTTAGCCCTTTGATGTCGATGCATCCAAGACTTGGGCACAACTCCGCTACGACTATCGAACGCCTCGACGACTCCCGGGTCAAGCCTAGGAAGGCTAGAACAACTCGAATACAACTAGAGTAGAGAGGAAATCCGAAATTGGCAATTGAAAGTGAATTCTCGGCCTTCTATTTATAGACAACGATCGGAGCCTCGGAACCTCGATCGGAACGTTCGAACCTCGATCGGAACGTCCGATCCTGCCATCAGAGCTTTCGAAGATCCTGATCTGCCACGTGTCAAAATATCACTTGTTGATTTCAGATAGGGGTGATCGGAGCTTCCGATCCAACCACACGTCATGCCTGACGTAATACCATCGGAGCTTTCGATCCTGCATCGGAGCTTCCGATCCTGTTCGGAGCCTCCGAACTCACCTTCGGAGCTTCCGAACTCTTCCTAAGTAATTATGATTAATTCTTTAATTACTGATTTGGTTACAGGCTACTACAAAAGTCCTTCATCTTGTTAATTTAGTAAATGTAAATGTAAAGATAATATTCTTTGGAATTGTTTGTGGGCACTTATGTATCAAATTGTTAATTTTTGGATAGTTTGGAGTGTTAATATTTTTCTCAGGTTTCGTTATTTTTTTTTTCTTTTCTTGGTCTAGTTTATTTAGTGTTGTTGTTTGCATTTTAAATTTGTTGTCTGTGACAGGCGGGTTTGAATAAAAATAGAAAGGTCATGCCGAAAATTTTTTGAAAACCGTATTTTTATTTAGTTTAATTTAAAGTAGAACTAGGGTCGTTTCACTTATTCTACTTATTGTACTGAAGCAGTTGACCCTTGAAATACATGATTAAGTTCAGTTGAGGTTGGTCAACTGAACTGCTTCCTTCTTGTATGTCGATATTAATTGGCAAATAAATAATATGTGCGAAATGATGTCAACTAATAGATTAGAACAATAATCAAATGACTAGACTGATTTTCTGAGTGAGTGAGTGTGCTCGATTGTTATGTAAGTTAAACTGGAAAGTAAGATACTCAAGTGTTTGTTTATGGATGTTCAGAGCTAAATCTCCTATGTCATTCCTTGTTTCATATCGGAAGGATTCACTCTAAAAGACTTTAAATATTACAACACTTTGCAACAACCCGATCCAAGACTATGACTTACCCAACTGCCTATCTCAGAACTCCTAGGCATAATCTCAAGAACTGAGCCCTCGACTGATTATTGTTATAATAGTAGTATTTTACAGTTCACTAAATTGATCTATTACAGAGTTTACAACTCGATTAAAAATGGCACAAAGTTATCCTACACTTGATCAAATAGATATACTTGTGCTTGATCATTTTTCTTCAGCTGAGACTTCTTGAATGCAGATATAGGATTGTTGAGTGTCTCACTGGTACTGCATGTATATCTAACAATTTCTTGCACTTCTCCTCTTATTTTCGCACTGTGTATATCACTTGCTAGCTCTTGCCAAATAATGATCTTAATCTCCTTTATATAGTGATGGATTGCTGCGTCTCTTTAATTCATGCATCCATATTGTGATAGTACAATATCGTTATGGAGGTACACTGTCCTTCTGCAGTTTTGCGGCGTCAACTTGTGTACGGAAAATTATATCCGCAAGAGAGAGACTGATATCGGGAATTTAGTTTGGGTTATGCAGTTTAGGATGGTTCAGTCTTGCAACTGTCAGTATTGATAATTCAGTTTGGCTTGTGACGTACTGATTCAGTTTAGCTTCGTAAACTGAATCCATTTTAACTTGTTCAGCTCAGTTTGGTTGACATTACTTGTGATGACTTCAGTTTGGCTCTGGTCAAAGTCAACTCAGTTTAGGTGGCTCTTCAGTCTAGTTGTAATCTTGTCCAGTTTGTGTCTTCAGTTTAGATCTTGGACACAAGTAGTTTACTTCGATATTTTGCTTGTATAGTTTTGTCAACACCAAAACTAAGCATGTTCCAACACAAGCCTTAACACCGAAGTAACAAGAGAAGTATAACCAGATTGAATATGTTCAAACTGGTGAACAACTTCTCTTCTTCAATATGAAGAAAACAGTTGAGAGTTGTTTTTTTGTCCTTCGTGATCCTTCAAGATCTGATATTTGTCTTTTATGAGTGGTCAATGTGAGCAAATAAGGTATTTCATATAAAGTTTTTGAAGAATGCTTTGATAGCTTATAAGTTGTTGTCTATCTCTCTCTACTTCTTTATCTTGTTAGCATCCTTTTAAATATATACATGTTCAAGCAACGTTTGTCCTGATGTCTTCATAAATGCTTGTCTCAAACGTCTCTTGATCTTCTGCATATCTTCATAAATGCAAGTCATAGATGTAGTTAAATGTGCATATCTTTTGATAAAGATGTTTCAGCGGCTCTATCTTCATATATAAACAATCGAATGGTTGGAATGTGTAGAAACTGAGCAGTCGACACCTGACCATTTTGACTGAGGAGTCGGTCCATAAGTAGTCTTGATCAGACTTGTGATATATAATAGAACTGGTTGTATGAACTGGTTCTTCAACTGGTTGAGAGCAGTTAAAGATACTTTGACTGGACTGCTTCTTCTATATCTTGACTCGACTACATCTTTTATATCCCATGATATAACCAGTTTGAATAATGCTCTAAAGAAGTTTGTCAAACACCAAAATTTGTTCCAACAATTTCCTCCTTTTTGATATTTGACAAATTTATGCATTTCATCAAGCTTGTCATTTCTCTGTTCTATTTATTCTTGAAAAAAAAATTCTTTAAGACTTGATTTGATTCTCTTGACTTGTTTTTGTAATTTCTCTCGAGTAGTTTCCCCTGTGACTGGTATCTAATAACTTTTTTCTTTATGACTTCAGTTCACGTTTGAGTCAAATATACACTTGAAACGAGAGAGAAACATACAATACACCTTCCAAAATGTGAAATCCGGTGATCTATTTATAGGAAACGATCAAAAGATGTGATCCTGAGTTTGAAAGATCCGATCTCTGCATGCATCAACGTATCAACACAATTTTGACACCTCAGTGGATATCTAGGTTCGAAAGGTCCGAACTAGACTTCTTATGTTTCGGTCTACTACGTGTCTATGCAATTTTGACATCTCATTGACCTGAATGGCCATAAAAACTTCATAAGGTCCAATCCGAGTTCGCGTGATCCGATCTGTTCGATGCTTCCGAACTCTCCTCTGTGGTTCCAAACGTGTTGATTATTTTATTTTTCTAATATTCTTAATTAATGACCCCTTTAAACATGTATTATCATCTAATGTAATTTTGTAAACTGAAACTCAGATCATTATATGATCATAAAATAATATTTTCAATATTATTATTATCTTTATTTTAAAATTGAGTTATATCTTTATTTATATTTTATAATTTTTTAAATAATCCATTACTACCAATAAAAAAAATGAAAAAATCATTAATTTGAAAATAACACAAATTTTAATTTCACCTTATTATCTAAAAATAATTCTTATTTTTAAATTTTCAGTCTTATCTTTAACTATATTTTAAAAAAAATTAAACAAATATTACTCGTAATAAAAAAATATGTAAAAATAATTAATTTTTGAAAATAACATTACAAAAATTCCTAAACTCAAGGGCCCGTTAATAATTAAATTTGAGCATGATTTTTAATCTTCAATTTCATTAAGGATAAATAATCTATAACTTGTATAAATGAAAAAAAAATTTGAAAACTCCTAATATACCCTTATTTCTAATCATTTTTATTATATTTAAAGTGCAAAATTGTGAATTTTTGTTTAATCACAATCGTAATCAATCACAATAAACAAATTATTATTTATCCATAACACTCTATATCATATCTAATTAGTTTAATAATCACCTAATAAATTATATCTTCACAATCCTATCAACATAAGTAAATGCAGCCTAAGTAAATAGACATTAATTATTAACTTAGATTAAATAAATATATAGAGCATATATGAACTTTTACAATTAGAAATGATATATTAGTATGTATGTATGTATAGTTTTGATGTTACGCACATTAGAAAGTCTAAATTAAAGAAAAAAATTGAGAATGTTATATTTCAAAATCATGGTTAAATTGTTTAAATAATTTCTACATATATATCCTTCTTATGTTCTGTAAACGTAAGTGTTTTTTTGGGCAATTCATGTCTGCTAAATTATACCATACATTATTGATGATTTTGAATAAACAAGTTATAACTTTTAAAAAACACTTAAATAATTTAAAATTTTTTAAGTGTTTTTATTAAAAATAATAGAAGAAATTTTAGCATTTAAATAAACATTGAAAATATTTTTTGTTTTATTTCTAAATAGAAGAGAAGCAAAGTCTAAAAAACATAAATTCTAACTTTAAAAAAAATTAAATGTTATAAAACTGTTTTTGTAACTTGACGTAAAAAAAAATCAAAACAAAACTTTAGTAACCAAACACTTGCTTTTTTAAGAGAAACGATTTTTGTTTTAGAAAAGTGTTTTTAATCATTTGACTTCTCCAACCAAATATTTTCTACATAAAATTTACCTAGGAAGGAACTTAAAGTGTGAAGTTGAAATGATATTCATGATAAGTACTTATCATATTAATCATACCATATTTTCGTAAATTAAGAATGTGCATATTTAAAATCCACCAAATATAAATTAATTTAAATAATCGAATAAATTTAAAATCTATAACTTCAAATCCCCGATAACTGTGTGTTTGAAAATCTAAAAAATTGAATGTGGATTTTGACTTTAAATCTACGGAATTAAAATTTTATTTTGATGTTTTGCAAAAAGTTAAAATATATTTTGAAATTTGATGAAAATTTAGATAAATGATATTTTGTAATAAAAATAGGAAGAAAACATAAAATTTATATGTAAATATATAAATTTATTATTAAAAATAATTTTATTATTTTATAAATTCAAATCCCATAAAATCCCATGAAATCGGATCAGTTTTGTTAAGATTTCACTTAAATAAAATATCATGAAATACCATCAAATACTAATCTTATTTCGAAATCTGATTTTGCAAAACACAAAACTTTATTTACAATTCCAAATCTCACTAAACATTATCTGCAAGAAATTAAGTTTGACTTTATATGAAGCCTTTTTTTCTTTTTTCCACTTGCATCGTGCCTAACTTTGTTGTTTGGCCATACAATTAAGCCATCTGCATTTAATATTCCATATTAATGTGCGATTAAAGTCTGAGATTCTAAAATAGATCGATTTTTAGTTGAGGATAAATCAAATCCAGAGTTATCAATCTGATTTTTCGCCATTGCACATTATCAAAATAAAAAGTCAAAAATCATTTAAACCAAAATCCGGGAAAAAAAAAAAACAAGAGTCATCAACAAATCCGAATGAAACACCCGAGGCAAGCTTCAAATTCCAGAAGAGATTCACTTGTATGAAGTCCCGATATTGTTTTGAACTGATCGCAACTCACATTCACAATAATGAAGATTAAAGGAAGCAAATTCGGTGGAGGAACTCGGTCGAAATTAGGGTTGCCGTGGATTTTCCTCCTGTGTCTCTCTTTTTTCCTCGCGGGTTTTTCTGGTTCATATCTTTTTTCTCATCAGGTCAGTATGTAAATACTTATTTTGAAAAACATGAGTGTCTTTTGAAGTGTGGAGTGTTAAATGTGTATATGCGGTACATGTTGGTGCTTTGTGTGCTCGATCGTCCTTATTTACTTGCGTGAGATAGGAGATGCCAACGCCGCCGCGGCGGAGCGCGGTGGAAGAGAAGTTGGAATTCCAGGCCCTGCCTCATGGAGAATCTGGTGAAGGGTCCGTTGCTGCGATCCCCTTTCAGGTATGTTTCGGTTCTTGTTTTTTTCTTTTGTTGTTTCGTTATGGGTTTGAATCGACAGAATTTTCACAATGCAGTGGTGGTCTTTTCTGATATTTGTTTTCTTATTATCTGATTTTATATGGATTTTTGGTTTGAATGGATACAAATAGCAGGGCCACGGAATAAATGAATTGGTGGTGTGTGCCGGGTGGAATAATTTTATCAGGATTTATCAGAAAATGATCTTTAAAACAAACAAGACGGTCAATGTTCAAAGGAAAAATAACCTATATATGTATATGTGTATGTATGTTTATAATGCATATAAATTTGCATTTTGTGCCGTTCTTGTTGGCTTTCCAGAGAGGGCTTTAGGTTTCGAAGACGAAACCTTATTGTAGACAAGAATTTGGAACTAATGGTTTCTGGGTCCACTAGATTTGTCAGCAGTATTTTGCTGGAAGGAAGAATAATAGGATTGATTGATTGGGCATTCGAACTGATATTTCATATACGATCAGTATCACCTATTATTTTAAGTAGCAAAAATTTGAGGATAAATTATGAAGTAAATAGAAAGGAAAGAAATAAACTTGCAAAGAAGATAAATATATGCAGTTCCTTGAATTTTTGATGTGAAGCAGTTTGATGGCGGGTCTGCAACTGTTTTCATCCTTCCATGCTGTTTTATTTAATATTTTATGTTTTAACATATCTACCGCGTTTCATCAACTCTCACTGTAGATTTTGAGCTGGAATCCTCGTGCATTATACTTCCCAAATTTTGCTACTCCAGAACAATGTCAAAGCGTTGTCCAAATGGCCAAGCGGCATCTCAAGCCATCATCCTTAGCTCTACGGGAAGGAGAAACAGCAGAAACTACTCAGGGAATTAGGACAAGGTGATTGATTACACATACATCTATACTCTGCGGTCGAGTTAGCAAGCTGTATATGATTGTATGCTTTGCCTTTCTTTCATTTCACCTTTGTGAATATGTTTTATTTTCTTTTGTGCTAGTTCTGGCATGTTTATCAGCTCATCTGATGACAAAACTGGAATCCTGGATCAGATTGAGACAAAAATTGCTAAAGCAACAATGATTCCTAAGGATCACGGAGAGGTAGTTTAGTTTTAAGTTAGATTAATTATTTGTTTCTCCATGTGATCTTTATTAGTAAAAAACTCTGATCAAACTAACAAAAATCATTATTCCCGCTTATCACTAAGATTTCCTGATAATGGCCTTGCATCATGTTTCAGGCTTTTAATGTCTTACGATATGAGATTGGACAGAGTTACCATTCACATTATGATGCTTTCAATCCAGCTGAATATGGTCCACAGAAGAGCCAAAGGGTAATGGAAGCCAGACTATATGTTATTCATGAGTTCTTTACTGTTAGAGGTGTTCTGGTGCCCAACTCACTGAAAGTGGAAACCTAGTGATATTTGTATCAAATAATACGCATATAGTTTGGTGGCTTGTTGCTTTGAGGAATCATCGTATAAAAATTAATAACTTCCCATTTGTGTTCTCTGTGATAATTCTGAAGATCTGCATATTAACGAAAATAATCATAAAGCAACCTTCATATTTCTTTTGTGATTGTTTATTGTTCTGCTAACTGCCAGAATGTTCTTCCTACCCTGGTAAAATTTTGTCGTCACCAATCTCTGTTTTTTTCTATATTTGTTTTTGTTTGCATTTTTTTATCTTATTTCTTTTTAGGCATAGCTGACCATTTATCAGCACCAAAATTACTGATTCATTTCCATGATTGTTTCTCCTTTTTGTCTGCGCTCAAACTAGTTTACCACTTTTCTTTACTCTTCATTGTGAACTTGTTCAGCTTGCTTCGTTCTTGTTGTATTTATCTGATGTTCAAGAAGGGGGAGAAACCATGTTTCCTTTTGAGGTAAGTCTCTCTACTTTTCACCAGTTTCTAGCTTTAAGTACCTCTAGGGCCAAGTGCCCTCTCGAGTTGCCAATTGATATGCATAACAAAATTTTCGTTTGATGAACAGAATGGACAAAACATGGATTCCAATTACAATTTTCGCCACTGTGTTGGTCTGAAAGTTAAACCCCGAAGGGGCGATGGACTTTTATTCTACTCACTGTTCCCGAATGGCACAATTGATGTAGTAAGTAAAACGTAGAAATCTGCATTAGGATCCATTATCCCGTAAAAAGCAATTGTGTGTTTTTTGAGTGAAACATGCTCTGATGTGTTTTCCCCATAGTTATGTCTCACAGTCACAGCATATCGAAATATTATCAACTGATGCGTTTGCTGTTTGGCGTACAGACATCCCTCCATGGGAGCTGCCCAGTAATTAAAGGCGAAAAATGGGTGGCCACCAAGTGGATCAGGAACCAAGAACGGGACGACCCATAAAAATGTCTATAAGGAGCTTGGCATTTCTGAGAAATCAGTAGGGGGGCGAAGTTTTGGCTGTGCATAGGATGCATGAAACATCCATTTTTTCAATAAAAGTAGCTAATTTTATTCATACATGTAACTTTAACAAATTCCTCCCACGTGGAAAGAAAATTTTGAGCTACATATTGCATTGGATGGGCGGTGATTTACCTGCATAATTAGACATTCTGTTTCTGATTGCGATGGAAAAATATATAGAAAACATGTATTAAATGAAGAGACAAATATCTGAATTCATAATGGCATCGGCCAAAATCAGATCGAGGGGGGATTAAGTTATTATCTGTAAATGTTTTAAAAATTATTATGAATTTTTCATTACGGAATTTTTAAAAGTTTGCAAAGAAAAGTTTATGATCATATATTTTTAAGCATTAGTAAATATTACTTAAATCACATAAAATGTTCTATTTTCGAATGTTCTATTTAACTAATATATTCATGGCTTACGAAGCAGCTTAATAAAAATAAAATTTAAATATTATTTATCTTGATTAAAAATTTATTTTATATTTAGAGAAAAACATATTATTCTTATTAAAATTTGTAATTTTATTCTAATAACTAAATTTAATTGATTTTTATATATTTGTCATGATTAAAAATGCAAAATCTATAAATCAAAAATCAAAATTATTATTTTTCATAAGTTGACTCACGAGCCTATTAACGAACTAATGGGCCGCGTATTGTAAAACTTGAGTTTGGTTTGTTTATCTTTGCGAGTCTCATTAACTAATATTGTAAAGTTCTATTTAATTAATATATTCATGGCTCATGAAGAAGCTTAATAAATATAAAATTTAAATATTATTTGACTTGATTAAAAATTAAATTTTATATTTAGAGAAAAATATATTATTCTTATTAAAATTTGTAATTTTATTCTAATAACTAAATTTAATCGATTTTTATATATTTGTCATGATTAAAAATGCAAAATATATAAATAAAAAATCAAAACTAATATTTTTCATAAGCTAACTCACGAGCCTATTAACGACCCAATGAGCCGAATATTGTAAAATTCGAGCTTGATTCATTTATTTTTACGAGTCTCATTAAACCAGCTAAAATAAACTTTTATCAAATCAAAACTCGAGTAACTCAAGAGCAATTTGGTTATTTTACATCCCTAATTTTCGAAACCCTGGCCAACTTCTTCGATTATGATGGTTTGACTGGACTATAATGGCATATACAGGGAAAAGCCATTTTGTGATAACAAATAAATGTGCGGTCAATTGATAATCTAATATTCTCTATGAAAAGCACCAACTTTTTGTGGGGGACAAATGTCTTGTTTCATAGTCTCTCCTTTCCAGTAAAAAATGAATAATAACAAATAAGGGAATGTTTTATGGAGTGGGCATAGCATTATACTGAATACTAATATAGTCAATAGCCAATAATATCAACAAAATTTTCCACTTTCTTCGGCTCAGAGAATAGCAATCTGTTCCTAATTTTTTTTTAAAAATAAAACAGCAATCTCTATCTAATGGCATATCCCCAGGAAGTTAGAGAAACCACTGCCACAAATCGGTCTCACATATTTACCTGAAAGTAAAAGGAAACTAATTAAAATAAATAAATAATCAAAGCATTGTAATGGTGGTGAAAATTACTTTTCCCAACATATATTTGAGTCATCTCATTTGATTAACATAGTTACTTCAAAGATTCCAGATAATAACATAGTTACTTTAAAGATATCTAGATTAACGCAGCAGTGAAGTGATTAGCAAAGTCCGGTTTTCCGGTTTTCCGGCAGTCACCTCGTCGATCCTACATAGGTTATAGAGACTCTTCCCAATGCCAAGAACTAGGATCAGTAGTATAAAAAATAGAACAAAAATACGATAACAATGGAACGGAGAACGGGTGTAAGATCCATTGCTAGCAAAGTTTTGCCTCATATGCCAAGTTGGCAACTAAGGATGTTGTATCTGCCCTATCTTCCCTTCTTTCTAACTCAACCTACCAAATTATCATATGTACCAGCAGAACAGGTAAGAATGATACACTTCACCTTTGGGTTTCTTTCCCTTTTTTCCCCCCTCTTTTGCCCTTTCTTTTAGAGTTTGTTCGAGGGTTGGATGGCAGCATTAAGGTCATCATTTTAGACCAAATGCAGAACAATGTTCTTTTCCCTTAACAATATATCAAGATTCAAAGAGATATCACTTGTTCATCTATAGCATCATTTTTTCCACATCCCATCAAATAGTTCGGCAATCGGATTCTTAAATTCATCCTTATTTAAGCAAAACTTGAAGCGCTTAAGAGATCTAATATTGTACCTTAAATTTCAGATCAAACTTCATATTTCTCTGGCCATCCTAAGAACTCAGAAGTTACTTAAATCTTGGGAAAATTTGGTGTCTTCATCCTATCATAGAGAAATTTCAGAATATTGATATCATAGTCATAAAAAAAACAATAATAATAAGAGGTCATTGAATGCGACATAAAATAGACATTTAAACTAGTGAAAAATCTCATCCACCTTCCACTCGGGAACTTGTTCGGATAAAATTTTGATATATTTCTCCATCGCCGTTTCTCTGCTCATGTTACCTAGATTCTGCCAGGCGTTCCTGTCGCATTACAAACTGTTTCATTAGTCCATTCACTTTAAGGCCTTCGGTCCATGTTAAACATATGACAACTAAACGAGAACCATAGTTCTGTGGTACTTCAGATCAAGAATCCCATTTAAACCTCAACAAGGGATACAAGACAATCATATAATAGGGGCAAACATAGTTTTGCAAATAAAAGGCCAATGGTGTTGCATATTTTAAATCTATATAAACCCACATATCAAATTTTGAAAACACTAAATATAACGTCCAAAAGCTCCTCATGAACACCATCTCTGGCTAGCATCGAGTACCCTACAACTCACTTTTCTTGAATAAGGATATTCTAATTGATCTTTAGTTTCACGTGCAAAATACCATTTCTTAAGATAAATTTAGGAACAATTAAATGCCCCCTGCATATACATTACACAACCAAGTTTCAAATATCAAAACAAAGAAAAGTTAAAAAAGTGTACCACTTGGCTCTGGCAGAAGCCATCAATGACATAGGCTGTGATCCATAACAAACCTCTTCAAGAGCAATTCTTTTAAGCCCATGTAACTGCACTTTCACATCTCCATCCAAGCGATCAGCATTACTCTTGGAACTAACAAAAACCACAGCTTCACCAAAAGTTTTCTCTAATCCAGTTCTCTCTATTCCCTCCCAATCTTCAAAATCTCCCTCGGCAGCTTCATCATCTTCCTCATTGATATCCATATTACAACTCAAGATTTCGCCTTTGTCGTTTCCATTGGTACCCAACGACGCACTGCAAAAATTTGATTTTTCAGAGCTTGAAACCCCACAACTTTCTACTTCTGCTGCAAGGTCTTCTAATTTTTCGAGTTTTTCACCGTCGTTATCAGCACCGCCGCCTTTCTCCTCTTCTCGATCTTCATTCTCTTCCACTGCGGAAGACCCAGTCTTGATTTTACTATCAGAATCACAAAGCAAACTACTTTTTTGTTCTACGTTATCGCTGTCATCTTGAAGTGATTCAAGGTGGTTGATGATAAAAAAAACTAGGACAGAGAAACCCACAACACATAATAGTAAAATCTGCACCAAATCCATGGCGATCGTATCAAAAGATAGAAACAAGAGATCCTTGTTGAAAGCGGAGAAAAATCTTTTTTGAAAGCAGAGAAAAATCTTATACGTGCTTGTGTTGAAATATAGAGGAGTTTGAGTGGATTCAGGAGACGGATACTCTTGAAGAGGCAGAGTTGCGTCTTGCTTAGGATTTGTGTATGTTTCACGATGTGCGAGGAGTTGTACGAAGACGACTTTCAAAGAACCTCGGCTCTCTTGTATATATTCTAGGTTTTAATATTAAGTATAATTAATTTCATTTTAATAAATTACAAATTATAAATATATTATAATTATAATTATGTTAAAAAAATTAAATAATTTATATTTTTGGTTGGCTGATTGATTGAAGAATATGAAAGATGAAGGTCTTAAAAAGAGAAAATTTAAGTGAAATAGAAATAATAAACTTCAACTACATCATTAAAAGATTTAACTTTAATATATAATATAAATATAGATAATATATATCTTACTATATTATAGAGGTGGCATAAATATGTGCGAATATCCTTGGAGTCCGTCGGCGCAAAATCTCAAATAATATAAAACTTAAAATAAAATAAAAATTAACTATTTAATTTAAATGTTTAGAGTATGTTTGGTAAATGGTCATTGAAGCCCAACAAAGAAAAGCAATTATTTTTTTAAAAAACAAAATGTGTTTGGTTATATTAGTAATTTTTTTAAAAAATACTTATTTTATTTAAGTGTTTTTTGGAAAATAAAAAAATTAGGCTTTTTGGATTCTGATTATGTTTCTATTAAAAAAATATTTTTCAACATTTATTTAAACACTAATACCGTTTCTAATTTTCTTTAAAAAAAAAAATAAAAACACTTTAAAAAATTTGACTTATTTAAATGTTTTGTAAAATGCAAACTTTTATATCCAAACTCATCTTAATTTTTGTTTATAATATACCCAAAGGAATTTTCTGAACTCATACGGTAATCGCAATTGCCTGTGGCATGCTGATATCTAATCACAACATAATAATATCTACTAATATAAATGACAATAATCAATGATGCATACGTAAAGTAGCATTAACAACAAAATTATAGGTACATATTCTGATTATATTTATTACTAACTGAATATTATATATGTTTTATTAAATAATATTTAAAAAAATTATTGTCTTTTGTATTTTAATTGTATTATACAAAAACTCTCATGTGAGACGTTCTAACGGGATAATTTATGAAACATATAATCATATTTGAGTCACCTATGAAAAAGTATATTTTATGCCAAAATTTTTAATTTTTTTTTTAAAATACAAGTAAAATTGACTTATCTTACGAATAAAGATCCATAATATTGTTTCACAATCTAGCTACGGATTTTGTTGCATACAACTTAATAAAATTTTTGAAATGATTTGTATTCCTAATATATAATAATTTATTTTTAACATATTATTTCTTTCTGTTTTTTTATTATTCAATAAGCACGTGACTATTGTGCATATTAAACTTATGGAAAACGAGTCTGATAAGATTCTTCTAAATATTAAAAATATATATTTTGTGTTAAAAATCTATATATATATATATATATAAACAAAAAAAGTCACGTAAATAGAAATAAAACAATTTTTTCCGCCCAAAAGACATTTTCAAAATATTAAAGATATCATAAAATTAAAAAATACAAATAATATATTATTTAATTTAAAATTATAAATAGAGATAATATTGAATATTCAAAAAATAAGATGATATTATAAATGATAAAATATTCGATCTAAAATTTTTAAAATATAGATAAAAATATGATTTAATTTTAAAAAATTAAAATATATTTTATCGTAATCAAACAAAATTTAATTTTTGCTTTTAGCGTTGGTTGTTTTGACCAATACAACGAAATTTATACACCAAATTTTACAACACAAAAAATTCAATACAAGAATTTAATATATCAAAATATCATGATAAATTAAATACAAAATATCGCGATAAAATAGCAAAATCTCAAAATATTATTATTATAAATATCATTGTACATGATATTTGTTATACCTTTAGAATTTATATATATAAAAACAGAAAACTCAGCTACAAATAGTTAAACTAAAATTTTGAAAATATAAATAAATAATATGATTGAATTAAAAAAAAATCAAAATAGTATTTGTAAAATCCTAAATTTTGGTGATAACAAAACAAAACAAAACATCATTGTTATAAGAATGTCGCCATCTAGATGTACTAACAGGAACCCATCCACCGATAAGAAGACTTGTACCGATCTGAGCCCATCCACTGATATAAAGACGTCTTATGATCTATGGATGTCAACCGACCACGAAATCTCTTCGAAGCGGTGTAATCTGGATTGTAACATGCTTGTCTCTTGGATCGGCGAGTCAAGGGTTTCGCCGAAAATACTTTGTTGACCACAGACATATCTGGCATGTTTTCCATATCGATTTCATTACCTGGCTCTCCTGGAGCGATGGAGTCCAGAGGTACAGGTTCTTCAGCCATTGGAATCAAAGCTTGCTCATGCACGGGGTGTGTTGACGGAGGTGTTGTAACACCTTCCGCAGCATCCCCCTGAAAATCCCATCTCAGAGCGGATGTCTTGAGGATCAAAGTTCTTTCCTACCATTAAAATTTCTGAGAGTGAAAGTTCGAAAGAAAATTTAGGGCAATTTGTAAACAGGGCGAGGAAGATGGAGAGAACTCGAAGGCTAGAACAAGAGACTAATGAATTTCCAAAGGAAGATAAACACTTGATTATAACACACAATCTATTATAAAACCACTCGATTCTCAGTAGGCCCCAACGGTAACAAACTTCCCAACGGTAAAAAATCCGATTTAAATTAGACAATAAATCTTTTCGATTTTTGTCGATAATCTAGACCCAAATATTTCACCAAATATTTTCAAATTAAACTCCTCATCAGAATATAACACCACTGAAACAAAATTCAATCCCATTCAAATTCAAAAATTCAGTGGATAGGGCAAAATTCAAAATTTTTGTTCGATAAGAATTTATAACCTTTCGGCCCAAGATATTCATAAATAAAAATATGCATGTCCTAAATATGTCTAAAACAGAGTGTGACATAAAAAAAATTCGATCACATGCAAAATTATACGTTGACAAATGAGGTGTTTTCAACGATGTTGGCAACATCTTCCAGCAATACTTCAGGATTCAAAAAAATTTTGGTATGCAATTCATTATTACAGAAGTGGTAGTCTGCACTCTAAAGGAAACGATCTTCAATGGGCCCCTTTAGGTAGCTTTTTCCATTTGCTTCTGATTTTCAATCAAATTTGATGATTGACTCAACTCAAGTTTAATCTTTTTGTTCAATTGAGATTCTGAAATTGTAAAGTCACTTTTCATTTGGAACATGATCATGAAATACACGAACATCCCTCCATTATTTCGTGACTTAGTCAGAACTCTTCTTCAATTAATCTATATTAAACTGTAAAATATTTTGCAAAGAATCCTGAGTGAAAACCAGTGGATAGTTACAAAGTATCAAACACATCACAAAACAAAATGAATGCAAGAATGCAATATGCCTAATATCCTAAAAATGTACATGCATGAAAAGGTATTGTCACAGGGTGTTGGCAACACTCCGGACAACATCTCAGTTCTGTCTATAATTCACACATATTGAGATACTTCCTTAGACTGGAGAATCTCTCGAAATCCAAAGCTTTTGTGAATATATCAGCTAATTGGTTATTTCTTCCAACAAACTCAATTAAGATCATGCTTTTCTCGACCAAATCTCGAATGAAGTGATGCCTTGTGTCAATGTGTTTGGTTCGAGAGTGTTGTACTGGATTTTTGGATATATCAATAACGCTTGAATTATCACAGTACACAAACATACAACTAAACATGATATCTAGCCCAGTAGCACAAAAAAAACAAGATACTTCCAATTATGCTTCTGTAGAGGGTCTTTTCAACACCTTCGGCAACATCCTCCCTAGACAGTTTGTCATTTGACCCCATAGGTATACGCATGTGTTTAGTGTTGTCATTCAGAAACTTTTTCACCAAATTTTTAGCATACTTACTTTGACACAAAAATATACCATCATGCATTTGTTTCACTTGCAATCCCAATAAATAAGTTAACTCACCAACCATGCTCATTTCAAATGTAGAAGACATTCACTTCACAAAATCATCAACAAGTTTGTCATTTGAAGCACAAAAGATTATACCATCTACATAAATTTGACAAATTAAGATATTACCTTGAAACTTTTGTACAAATAAAGTCTTATCAACTTCACCTCTTTTGAATCCAATATTGATCAAGTACTCGATTAGTCTTCCATACCATGCACGTAGTGCTTGCTTCAATCCATACAATGTCTTTTTCAACTTGTACACATAATCAAGATGATTTGGATCCTCAAACCCTTTAGGTTGTTTCACATTAACTTCTTCATTTAGGATCCCATTCAAAAAGACACTTTTTACATCCATTTGAAAAAGTTTCATTCCCATGTTACATGAAATAGCAAGAAAAAGTCGGACAGACTCAATGCGGGCTACAGGAGCAAAGGTTTAATCAAAATTCATCCCCTCAACCTGTGCATATCCTTGAGCTACCAATCTAGCTTTATTTCTATTGATGTTTCTCGACTCATCAGTTTTATTTTTGAAAATTCACTTAGTTTCTATAACATTACCACGAGTAGAACATGGTACCAAGTACCAAACATCATTCCTAACAAACTGTTCTAACTCTTCATGCATAGCATTGACCCAAAATTCATCTTTTAAAGCTTCTTCAAACTTTTTGGGTTCAATGTTTCATACGAAGCAAGAGAATCTTACCTGAGAATACGTAGAACTCATGCACATTATACCTGCCATTTTTCTGTAGTCCACCTTCTCTTTCCTTCGAGTTTGCAAGTCTCCATGCACATCTCCAATGACTTGTGAGGTTGGATGATTTTTCTGAATTTTGATTGGAATATTCTTTCCAAATTAGTTCATCTCACTGTCCTCATCAGTATTCTCATCAGTAGGTTTCTCAACTTTCGTTTCTGAAATTTTTGCAGGAGGTGTTGTCGGGGGTGTTGTAATACCTTGGACAACATCTAAGTTTTCAGAATTATCAAGCAGATCATCAACTTCATCCTCAGTTGTATTCTTCTTTAGATCTGCAAAATCATCAAATACAACATTAATAGACTCAAAAATAGTCCTAGTTCTCAAGTTATACATTCTATAGGCTCGGCTATTTGATGAATATACCAAGAACATACACTTATCACTCTTCGCATCAAACTTAGCAAGATGATTCCTATCATTCAAAACGTGACATACACATCCAAAAATATGAAAATATTTAAGATTTGTCCTCTTTCCCATGAGAATTTCATAGGATGTCATAGTAGTACCATTCCTCAAATAAACTCTATTTGAAATATGACATTCAGTATTCAAGGCTTCAGCCCAAAAGCATTTTGAAATATTTTTTGAACTTAACATCACTCTTGCCATATCTTGAAAAGTCCTATTTTTTCTTTCAGCAATTCAATTTTGTTGTGGAGTTTTAGGAGCAGAAAATTCATGAGAAATACCTTTCTTATCACAAAAACTTGCAAAAAAAGAGTTTTTGAACTCCTTACTATGATCAGTACGAATCCTGATTACCTTCAGATTGTGGAGATTCGAAATCTTAGTGAGCAGTTTCTTGAAGACATCAAATGTGTCTGATTTTTCTCTCAAAAAATTTACCCAAGTATATCGTGAAAAATCATCCACACAAACAAAAGAATATTTCTTAACACCAAAGCTTTCAACATCCATTGGACCCATCAAGTCCATATGTACAAGCTCAAGGCAGCGTGTTGTCATAGATGTTGGCAACACCTCGTGTGACACCCTAGTCTACTTCCCTTTTTGACAAGCTTCACATACAAATGGAACACCTGATTTCAAATTTGGCATACCTCTAACAACATCTAACTTACTCAAATTCTTTAGTGTCTTGAAATTTGCACGTCCCAATTTTTGATGCCATAGGTCAAGTTCATTCACTTTCGTGTGTCTGCAAGCCATCTCTTCTCCGAGTTGATAGCAGTTGTCGGATGACCTAGTACCTGTCATGACACACAGATTAGAATCATCAAAAACTTTACATAATTTCTTATCAAATTGCACATGCAAATTATCATCACAAAGTTGACTAATTCTTATTAAGTTTGCGGTAAGCCCTTCAACATGAAGCACATTGCGAAGCTTAGGCAAACCAGCAACATTCAGTGTTCCTTTTCCAACAATTTTTTCCTTTGAACCACCTCCATAGGTTACTTTTACACTTTTTTGTTCAACATAATCAGTGAGAAACTTCTTGGAACCACTAATATGATGTAAGCTACCGCTATCAAAGTACCAAGCACCTGAAACATTAGTTCTCAAAGCAGTATAAATCATATAACATTGAATATCATAGCTTTTGGTACCCAAACTTTTCTTATAGTAGATCTGTTTCTGTAGATGTTGTAGAAGGGTGTTGGCAACACCTTCGATGCAGATCTCTGTATGTAGTCATCCTGCAGCTTGAAACAATATGGTTTGATATGACCAGGTCTATGACAGTAGTGACAAATGTACTTACCTTTCCTTCTAACAGTAGGTTGTGGCTTTGATTTTTTGGAGGATTAATTGGTGTGGCCTTTTTGGTTGAGCTTTCAGTACAGCTACTTTCTTTGACAAAAACAGGGCCTTTTGAACTTTCACCAACCTCAAATGTGCTGTTTTCAAAACCTAAACCAGCCGTACCATCTCTTCCCATCCCGAGTAGTGAATCAAGCTTGGTAGTGCTTGAATTAAACTTGGCCAAAATAGCTTTTGATTTTCTTAGTTCTTCTTTTACTTGACTTAACTCCATGTCTTTCTTACTCAACATAACTTCAAGCCTTGACACATCAGCCTTTAGATCAGAATTTTCTTTTGAAAGGATGGTATTCATCTTATTTCTTTCAACCCAGTCAGCATGTAGTTCTTCAAACATCATCCGAGCTTCTTCCATGGATATTATATCATCACCTGAATCATTATTACACACATTATCAGTAATGGAGTAATTTAAACAAACTGACCTTTGTGAGGTGTTACGACCAGGTGTGGCAACACTTGCGGCAACACCTAAAGGATTGACTTGAATTTTTTTTTTGCTTTACAGTAGGGCAGATAAGGCAGTGTGTCTTTCTTCATCTTCCTATTCTTCTTCATCAGACTCTTCATCACTTAAAGACGTATTCATACCTTTCCTAAGCGTGTTAGCACACTAATTTGCATAATGTCCAAAGCCTTGACAAGCATGACATTGTACCGTGTCTAACTTCTTTGGAACTAAATTTGTGAGACCTCGTTTCTAATCAACTAATATCAGACAACAATCGATAAGTAAACAAGAAACCAATAATATATATATATATATTTTTTAGAAAGCTCACGCGCCCGCGCTGACATCAGCACGCCCGCGCCTAAGAACCGCTAAAACCAGCGTGCCCGCGCCTAAGGCAGCGCGCCCGCGCTGATGCTGCGCAAAAACTAGCGCGCCTGGACTCTAAGTAAGAGCGCCCGCGCCCATACCTCGCAAAGAGGCCGCGCGTCCGCGCCGTCCCCTCGCCCAGAAGAGTTAAGGCACTGAAATAAACTCAATCAAAACCTAAACACTTGCATTAAGAGTATTTGACATGCCAATAACAATACAAGTAAGGTTTAGGGAAGAGAAACATTCAATACGGTAGTACCTACATCGATTCTTGCTTACAAAACAATTACGAAAAGTTCGAATGACTAAACATGTTCGCAAAACATAACTAGGTTGACATGCTGATTCGACTTCTAAACGAGTCTCACTTCTATCTCTTTCTCTGGACGCTAACCAGGTCTATGCTGACTTGATCCTGCCCTTCCTGTTGCCAAGTACACATACAAAACAAAGCAACAGCCGGATAACCGGTGAGAATGATAATCCCAGTAAAAGAAACATATCAAGTAATAAAACAATAAACATGCTTTCAAGACAACAACACAATCAATAACAACGCAATGAAATGAATGTCTTTAAACCGGGATATCAAATCTTATAAACAAAGGATTGATGTTGTGCTTTTGGGATCCCGAGGATGAGATCATGTGACGACTCACCGACTCTCCCAATCGAGGTGGTGCCACATATCTCACTCCTCTAGACTTTGAGCAACCATAACGAGTATGCTAGCACTAGGCGATACGACTACGACCTAGGCCACTCAATCATAGTTCCCAAACGTCCAAACAAAAAGGGCGGTTCTGCCCGCTGAATCAACGTAGGCTCAAGATGAATGCATAACAGAAACATAAAACATAAGCCACATAGTCAAAAGTAAAATCAATCAACAAGACACAAGTTCCTCATGCTAGAACAAGTGTAGATGCAATATGTGATTTGAAAAGGGAAACTCGAGAACCAACTATCCCGAGTATGCTATCCCGCTACGATGACTGCTTTTACCTTTCAATGTCGTAGATCCAACTCCGGACAAGCTACAACAAAAGATTGTATCAACAACTATACAACCTAAACAACAAACAACAGTTCAAGGAAATCTCTTTACCGTCTTCGTACAAATCTCGACGAACAATGCTGCTAACACAGGGCTCGACAACTCCAATGAATCTGTACGAATACAAGAGTTGATCAACAACCATGATCACTCTCAAGCCAAGGCTTCAATCAATACAAAAACGATTCGAAAACCCAAAACTCAAACCGACGGCATAACGGCTATAAACTGAACAAACCGGAAACGCAGACAGCAGTTCAATACTGATATAACCTCATATAAATGCCCAAAACAATAATAACAAAGCAAACCCATCAATCTCAAAATCCACATTTTCGAAAATGGCTTCCAAAAATCATAACAAATCCGAACGTCGCTCTAATTCAAAACCGACAGATAATAAACGATCAGAACTCTGTCTAGAACAACATACTCGAATCTCGAACGATTCTAACAACATCCAAAAACTAGAATGTATTCGATCGTATAAGAACTTACAATATAACAGAGCTCTCACTGCAGTGATCGATAATCTGCCTTCAGAAATAAATTCCAACGGTCGGATCGAGCTCGGACTAAAATCTGGAAGCTTGGAAAAGGTTGGAGGCGTCTTAATGGAGGTTCACGCCCAAGGGAGAAGATGAGGAGAAATGAAGACTAGTCTCAAGTGTAGATAATATATTAAACTCCAAAGTTGCATTTTAGTCCCTGAAAAATCCAATTTTTGCAAAAAGGACCCTGATCAAAATCAAGTCGGCTCGTGAACTCTGTAATTTCCGATTAACTCAAATAAACTCATTTAAGATAAAAACGGGGCGTTATAATTCTCTCCACTAAGAAGAGATTTCGTCCTCGAAATCAACAAGAACCACAACTCATAAGATAGAATAAAGAACTAAAGACAGTAAGAAGAATTCACGTCATCCGAATAACTCCGAAAATCGCTGTCTCATGTCAGATTCTGTCTCCCAAGTCGCTTCTTCGACTCCGTGACGGCTCCACTGCACTTTCACCAACGGAATCGACTTGGTTCTGAGTTGTTTCTCCTTCCGATCAAGGATCTGAATCGGTCGCTCAAAGTAGCTCAGAGTCTCGTCTAATTCGGCTTCGTCAGGCTGAAGAACATGAGAAGGATCTGGATGATACTTTCGCAGCATAGAGACGTGAAAAACATCGTGAATACCAGATAAAGACGGAGGAAGTGCAAGTCTGTAGGCAAGATCGCCTATCTTCTAGAGAATCTCGTACGGCCCGATGAATCTCGGAGATAACTTCCCTCTCTTACCGAATCTGACAGTGCCTCTGAAAGGTAAAATCTTCAGAAAGACTCGATATCCCTTATCAAAACTCAGAGGTCTACGCCTGACATTCGCATACTTCGCCTGTCTATCTTGAGCTGACTTCATTCTGGTCTAAATGATCTTAACCTGCTCTGCCATATCTCTAAGCATCCCCGGTCCCAAATCTGGTGACTCGGACAAATCATCCCAAAACAATGGAGATCGGTACTTTCTACCATACAAAGCCTCAAAAGGCGCCATACCGATACTCACTTGGAAGCTGTTGTTGTAAGAAAACTCGACAAGAGGCAAAGAATCCTGCCAACTAGTGCCAAAGTCTAGCACTACCGCTCGCAGCTCTTCTAACGTCTGGATAGTCCGCTCTGACTGTCCATCGGTCTGAGGATGATAAGCTGTACTCAGATGCAATCGAGTACCAAGTGCCCCCTGAAGACTGTGCCAAAAGTGAGAAGTGAATCTTGGATCTCTGTCTAAAACGATCGACTTCGGCACACTATGCAATCTCACAACATTGCTAACATACAACTCAACCATCTGATCATGACGATACGTCATCCTGTACGGAATAAAACACGCAGAATTCGTCAATCGGTCGATCACTACCCAAATGGCATCGCATCCTCGAACGGATCGTGGTAGCTTCGTGACGAAATCCATGGAAATGTGATCCCACTTCCATTCAGGAACAGATAGACTGTGCAACAGACCTCCTGGTCGCTTCCGTTCTGCTTTAACTTGCTGACAGTTCAAACACCGAGATACAAACCTCGCAACATCGCTCTTCATTTTCTTCCACCAGAACTGGTTCTTTAGGTCGTTGTACATCTTACGACCTCCAGGATGAATACTAAACCGACTGCAATGAGCCTCTCGAAGAATACGCTTCCTCAACTCCGAAATATCAGGCACAACAATACGGTTATTCACAAACAAAACATCATCTCTAACCTGGAATTCAGACTGATGCCCAGATATGACTTTCTCTACTGAAACCTGAATGCTCGGCCCAGACTTCTGTGCTTCTCTGATTGCAACAAACAACTCCGGTTCGGCTTGAATAGCAAACACTCTGATAGTATCCCTATCTGTTTCAAACTCTAAACCAGAAGTGCAACAATCATCGATCAACTGAGAAAAACCAATAGTAGAAAGAGATAAAGAACATAGCTTTTGGCTCAAGGCATCTGCAACTGCATTCGACTTTCCCGGATAATACTTGATTTCACAGTCGAAATCCTTCAACCGATCTAACCATCTTCTCTGTCTCATATTCAACTCTGCCTGTTAAACAAGTACTTAAGGCTCTTATGGTCAGAAAAGATCTCGAAAAACTCACCATAAAGATAGTGACGCCAGATCTTTAGAGCAAATACAATCGCAGCTAGTTCTAGATCATGAACCGGATAACTAGTCTCGTGCGGTTTCAGCTGCCTCGATGCATATGCCACCACATGCTTATGTTGCATAAGAACACAACCCAAGCCTCGGTTAGAAGCATCACAATAGACTGTGAAACCTCCAGTACCCTTCGGAATAGAAAGAATCGGAGCACTGGTCAGTCTCCTCTTCAGATCAACAAAGCTAGCCTCACAATCTGCAGTCCAGACAAAAGGCGCATTCTTCTGAGTCAGCTAGGTAATAGGCTTGGCAATAGACGATAAATCCTCGATGAATCGGCGATAAGAACCACTAAACCCATGAAGCTTCGGATCTCAGGTACTGATGTCGGTCTAGGCCAATTCATAACCGCTTCAATCTTGCTGGGTTCGACAGAAATCCCATCTCCAGAAATGATATGACCGAGAAAGACGACTCGATCCAACCAGAATTCATACTTAGACAACTTGGCAAACAACTGCTCAACTCGCAAAATCTGCAGTACGGTCCTCAAGTGCTCTGCATGGTCAGTACGGTTCTTCGAGTAGATAAGAATATCATCGATAAAGATAATGACGAACTCATCTAAATAACGCTGAAAGATACGGTTCATCAAACCCATAAAAACCACTGGAGCATTAGTCAAACCGAATGGCATGACTATAAACTCAAAGTGACCATACCTTGTTCTGAATGCGGTCTTAGGAACATCTTCCTCTCGCACTCTCAGCTGGTGATAACCTGACCTCAGATCAATCTTCGAATAGACAGAATAACCATGCAGCTGATCAAAAAGGTCATCTATTCGGGGTAAAGGATACTTGTTCTTAACTGTAGTCTGATTCAACTGACGGTAGTCGATACAAAGCCACATAGTACCATCCTTCTTCCGAACAAACAGAACAGGAGCACCCCAAGGCGATACACTAAGTCTGATGTATCCCTTGACAATCAAATCTTCAAGTTGCTCCTTCAACTCTCTCAATTCAATAGGTGCCATACGATAAGGAGCTTTGGAAATAGGTTAAGTACCTGGCACCAAATCGATGCTGAATTCGATCTCTCGAATAGGTGGCAATCCAGGAACATCTTCCGGAAACACATCGGCAAAATCTCTAACCACTGGTAAATCTACCAAAGCTGGGCCAGATTTCAGTACATCAACCGCATAAACCAAAAATCCTTCTACACCTCTCTGTAACAAATGAGTCATAGATAACCCTGAAATCAAAGGAATTCTAGATCGAGAACCCTTACCAAAAAATTTCCACTCGTCTGCCATTTCAGGTCTGAACCTGACAACCTTCAGAAAACAATCAAATGTTGCCCTGTACTTGGTCAAAGCATCTATACCGACAATACAATCAAAATCTAACAACCCAAGCACAATACAGTCAAATTCTAACAAATTCTCCTCAAAACAAAGTTCACAGTTCCTGACTAGTCTGACAGAAACAATTCCTCCACCCAATGGTGAAGTAACAGCTACTATAGTAGGCAACAACTCAGTAGGCAAGACATGAAATAACACAAATTTCTCAGAGATAAAGGAATGGGAAGCACCTGTATCTATCAAAACATGAGCAGAATAACCAAAAATCAAACAGTTACCTGCTATAACATCGTCAGGTGTTGCCTGAGCCTGATCCTCTGTCAAAGCAAAGACTCGTGCCTGCTGTCTCGGAGGCTGGTTCGCACTAGAGTTACCTCCCTGTCTGTTTTGCTGCTGAGGCTGGAAAGAGTGCACTGCAGAAGACTGCCTCTCGGGTTGAGCTGCAGGTCGAGATGAACTTCCGCTCTGAGCTCTATCTCTGTTATGCTGAGGGCACACCTTAGAGAAGTGTCCCAGTTGCTGACAGGTGTTACAATTACCAAAGACCCCCACACACTGATCCGGTGAGTGTCTTCCCCCACACTTGCTGCAATACATGGCTGAAGATCCAAAACTCTGTCCTGAACCGAATTGCTTGGAACCACTGGAACTAGAGGGACTGTTCCCCTGCCTCTTGAACTGTTTACCTCTTTCTTTGTACTGATCTTTTCTATTTCACCCACTGTTTCCACCTTCATACCTTTGTTGCTGGTTCTGATGTTGCGGTGGCTGATTCTGATACTGAGATGGTGGGTTCTGATACTGCCTCTGTTGCTGAGGTGCTACCTGGTTACCTCTTTGCCTCCACAAGCCTGCTTCTGCTCCTTTTGCGTGATTCATGGCATCCGCAAAGTTGTTAGGCCTGTTGGTATTTACCAACGTGAAGACGTTGGGGTTCAAACCATTGATGAACTGATCTGCCTTAGCTTCTTCATCTCCGGCAATTAGCGGTGCAAAACGCAACAGACTATCGAACTTAGCCACGTATTCTTCAATGTTCAGATTCCCTTGCCTCAGGTTGGCAAACTCTGCTCCCTTATCTTTGCGATACGAGATAGGGAAAAACCGCTTATAAAATTTAGATTTAAAAAGAGTCCAAGTAACTTCCGTACCTCTACTCTCCATTGCTTTCTTTGTCATGATCCACCAGCTTTTGTAAGAGTGGGTGCCCAGTGAGCCAACTGTGTGGCTATGGGCTTTGATGACTCTTTGTATAAACAATCTTTTGTTTAATATTATTTACACTTTTATTAATGGCAATGACTTTATATTACTTCATATTGTTATATTGTGATATACTATTGTTGTTTTAATAAAGACCTTGAATATACCATAGTGTATGTAAGATGTGGTAGAACATGGAGATGTTTATCATGAAATACATCTTATAGTCACTGTATATTCTAAACTGTTCCTAGTCGATTGAGCCGTCCGATAATAAGGATAAGGATCGCTCGAGTTTGAGACTAGCATTTGCGATGCGGAGTACCACGTTTCATTGGTAGGGAACATGGAGATGTTCGAAGCATGCAAATGGATATTCATAGGATGAATAATCGAACTACCCTATCCGGACTTTCCAAGTGGTTATCACTTATCGAGTGGATAAAGTCCGCGGTTTTGGTTGTACACCATTAGTCCTTACGACTTGAAACATCATGGAGACTCTATATGCTAGTGCTGTGCTTTGACTCGTTTACCGACTCTATGGGGGTCATCAGGTGTCGAGATTGGGTACAGTTACGACACATATAGGAGTCGATGCATTGTTGTCAAGGATTCACCACATACTTGCGAGTGTGGATATCCTATGCGATCTGAGGAGATATTAGTGTGACGAATCTCTGGCCAGAGTACTTGATGTGATTTAAGAAATGGTTTCTTAGTAGCACATGCGATGTCACTAATTTGATCTTCAAGATGTATTACATAGTTATCGAATCTTGAGCGACTCTCGATATACCAATGATTGTTGATTCGATCGGGATATATGGATGAAGGGACCGTACTGTACGCTAACCAAAATCTACTGGTTCTTGTAGGCACTATCAGTGATACCTAGGGAATCATGGGGCGATGTTGCTAGGCGCTTTACCATGATTCGTTGGGCAAGTCGGAAAGTGTTGTTCCGAGTCACAAGGAGTTGTGAGCCCACGGCTAGCTGTATCCCTGAACCATTGAGGGTCACACAGTATAATGGAGTTTTAATCCCCGTTGAGATAGTTAAATTTAAAGAGTTAAATTTAATGAACTAAGGAGTTGGACTTCTTAAATAAGAGTAAGGGAGTAGGATTTCCTAAAATGACATAGGGATGGACATTTTTGGAAACCACTGAATTCGGATTCAGGAAAATTTATTTTGACTTTAAAATGTGCAGAAATGGTTTCTGTGCACATTGGTGAAATCAGTTCATCAATCGGAGTCACGATGAATTTTATATTAATTTCTGAACGAGCGGGCTTTGCTTGTCGGGCCCCAGCTTATGACTAATGGGCCCTAAGGTGTTAGTGGCCTGCATTATAAATAAGTTATTTCAGTACAGAAATTACACACAACAGGTCATAATTTTTGAGACAGAGAAAATTTTCGAACCCTAGCTCTCTCTCTCTGTTCGGCCGACCCCTCCCCCTCTGCCCGAGATTTTCCGGTCTGTGATTTTGAATTGCAGTCTGGAATAGCGAATCAGATTCGTTTATTCTCTTCGCAGAAAACTTCTGATAGATTTTCTAGTGCAATCTATCAGAGGGATTAAACCTCTGTTCGTGGACCTGATTGAAGGAGTTCATCGGTTCCAGGGAGAGACAACAAGAGCAGATAAAATCTGTTGGTGTCCAGTAATCTCGTTGCGAGATTGAAGGTAAAATTTAATTAATTGTTATTTGAATTTTACACACACAATAATTTAATCGTTGAATGGTTGATACCCACACCATGGAATTGTTCCATGATAAAAATTTTAAACTTCCGCTGCACCGGGTATCAATCGTGATTGATCAGAGAGCCGCGTTTTCCAACAGTGGTATCAGAGCCAGGTTGCTCAGATCAAACGATTAAATTAATCAATTGTACAAAATTTTTGAGTCTCGGTTTTTGAAACAAAATAAATATTTTTAAATAAAAAAAAAAAAAATTTTTTTTCGGGGCAAAACCCGGGCAGCGATTGGATCGCTGCCCGGTGGGGCAGCAATTGTTGCTGCCCCGGGCGGCGCACGGCGCCGCCCAAAGGGGGCGCACGGCGCCGCCCAAGGCGGCGACCGTAGCCGCCCAGGGCAGCGCTGTGCGCTGCCCAGGGGCGGCGCTCGGCGCCGCCCAGGGCAGCGCACGGCGCCGCCCAGGGGCGGCGCCAGGCGCTGCCCTAAGGGGGCAGCCGGGCTGCCCCGGCCCGCGCCCCGGGTGCGGGCCGGCCCGGGAGTGTCCCGGGCGGCCCGCGGGAAAAATTATATTTTTATTTAAAAATTAATTTTAATATTTAAAATTTTATTTTTGGTCCGGTCAAAAATTGTTTTTGATTGGTTCACGAGATTTCGGATCGAATTGTTCGAGTCCGTAAATTTTAAAATTGATTTTGGATAAATTTGAATTTTTGGAAAATTTTAATATTTTATCCGTAAATTGAATTTTGAAATCAATTATTTTGGTACAATTGATGATAAGATATGATCTTATGATATATTAAGTAAAATATGATTTTATTTGTAAAATTGGATTTTATAGATAAAATATGATTTTATTTGATATAGAGATAAAATATGATTTTATATGTGAAATGAGATTTTATATATAAAATATGATTTTATCTTGTTTAAATTTGAATTGCCACAGCATGTTATCCAATAAATTAATTTTGAATTAAATGTTATTGGATAAGGATGATCGATTGCCATGACCAATTTTGTAGGTGTATGTTAGGAATTTACATTTTGTCTTTATTATTGTTGGTTTTATTAATGGGCCTGGTTTATGGCCCGATATGAATGTCATATGTAATAAAAGTGGGCTTGGTTTATAGCCCGTTCCCACCCCCTAAAAATGTATCCCCTACTTGTCATTGTTATTTATTGTAAATACATTAGATTTAGTGGGAGATCAAGATTTGAAGATGGTGGGCCCAGCAGACAATGAAGACTGAAGAAATGTAAATTGGAAGCATATGTAATAGGATTGCATTTGCATACTGCATATTACCTAGGATTGGACTAAGACCCGTGATTGGCAACCACGGGTCAATTAGAAATGGAATCGATCATCCTATATAATATGTGATATTATGATTGTATGCATGTTTAGACATAAATTGCGTGAATCCGGCAATGCATGCAATAAATTAAATATGATGAGACAAATATTTTTATAATTAAAAATCCCTCATTTTAAATATGATTTAAAATTTATATCAAGATAAATAAAGGAAATTTAAATTTGTTTAAATGTTCCCACCTTCCATCAACGGTCAATGTATGTGACGCTACCCGCGGATACGGTCCGGCTCATATTATTGGGGGGCCCGTCCGTCGGAAAGCTGTACATTGGATCGACAAATGTTGTAAGTTGGGTGGAACTCCCATGGGATCGGCTCATATTATTGGAGGATCCACATGGCGACCGTCCATCACAACTTAATATTGATGGGTCATCTTGACATGTCACTTTAAACGGCGTCATATTATTGGGCCCTTATTGGACATGAGGTAAAAACATGGGGGTTGCTTTGGAAGCAATTGGGCTCTACCTTTTGAGAATTATGGTTGGCTGATATTATTCGGGACCATAAGTTTGTCAATTGGACTCCATGTTCTCACTAAGGAAAAAGTTTCCCGTTTTTCACTAGAGGGTGGTGAAATCGTTAAAATAGTGGGAGTGAGATTCATAAAATTAAATTCGCCTATTTTATGTCTTAGTAAATTGTTAAACAATCATTGATATATGTCTGTTTTCCTTTTCAGTATTTCATACAATGAATTCGCGAAATCCTTTATTCTCGATCCTCGAACAAAACAAGCTGACTGGCGCCAACTATACGGAATGGTTCCGGAAGTTGAAGATTGTCTTAACTTCGGAGAAAATGCTCTATGTGTTAGAGAAAGCACCTCCGAAGGAAGCACCAGCTGATGTTAGTCCGGAGGAATTGGCCAAGCTTGATGCATGGTGGGACCATGACATCAAGACCAAATGCTATATGCAAGCCTCGATGTCTGATGAACTCCAGAGGCGATTTGAGGACACGGTGAATGCTGCTGACATTCACGCGCAACTCAAGGAACTTTTTGGGGCTCAGTCGAGGGCTGAAAGGTTCTCTACTGTTAAGGAGTTGATGACGTACCGCATGCGTGAAGGGACTTCGGTCCGTGATCATGGGGTACGAGTGATTTGGCTCATACAGAAGTTAGCGACCCTTGATTTGGTGTTGGAGCATGAACTCAATGTGGACTTGCTGCTTCTATCTCTTCCTTCTTCATTTGATGGATTCGTGATAAATTTTAATATGAACAAGATAGAGGCCACCCTTGAAGAGATGGTCAATATGCTCGTTACATATGAATCCACACTTAAGAAGGATAAGCCAGCTTTCTTGGTGGGCTCCTCATCTTCTGCTAAGAAGGGGCCAAGTATGAAGGGCAAGAAACGTTCTGCCCCACCCAAGAAAGTGGAACCCGAGAAGAAGCAAAAGACAAAGGCTTCAAACAATGGAAAATCCAAGGATGTTTGCCATTACTGCAAGAAGCCGGGTCAATGGAAGCGCAACTGCAAGGAGTATCTTGAGCAGTTAGGAACTGCAAAGGGTATGTTCTATATTGAAATAAACATGTCACTTAATACAACTTCTTGGGTATTGGATACCGGATGTGGATCTCACATTTGCAATGATTTGCAGGTGATGACAAGAAGTCGCAGGCTTAGAATGGGTGAGACCCAGCTGAGGCTCGGGAATGGTTCCAGAGTTGAAGCTACGGCCATTGGAGATGTTTGTTTGATTTTGCAGAATGGTTTTAAATTATTGTTGAGAGATGTTTTATTTGTGCCAGATTTAATTAAAAACATTATTTCTATTTCTATGCTTGATAGAGATGGTTATTCTTGTAATTTTGTGAATGGGATTTGCAATATTTACAAGAATGAATGTTTAATTGGAAATGGACAACTTGAAAACGATCTATACAATTTAAAACTAAAAGACGTTCCAGTGAATTGTATTGACAAACCGGCGACAACAAACAAAAGGAAAATCGATAGTCAAAACCCGGCAAACCTTTGGCACGCTAGACTAGGTCATATTTCCTCAAGGAGGATGAACAAGCTAGTGGGAGAGGGCATGTTTGATATGTCTGATATTAACTCTCTAACTACTTGTGAATCCTGCCTAAAAGGAAAAATGACTAAATCTCCTTTTAAGGGGAAACCTGAGCGTAGTCAAAATCTGTTGGATTTGATCCATACAGATGTTTGTGGTCCATTTAGAGTTGGGACTCAACATGGCCACACCTACTTCATTACCTTTACTGATGATTATTCAAGGTATGGGTATTTATATTTAATGAAATATAAGTCTGAAGCATTTGAAAAGTTCAAAGAATTCAAGGCTGAAGTAGAAAACAAGCTAGGTAAAAGTATTAAAGCACTTCGATCGGATCGAGGTGGAGAATACTTAAGTACCGAGTTTTTGGACTATCTAAAAGAGAATGGGATTCTCTCTCAGTGGACTCCTCCTATGACACCACAGCTGAATGGTGTATCGGAGCGTCGTAATCGAACTTTGTTGGACATGGTTCGATCCATGATGAGCTTCACTGAGCTTCCACCTTCGTTTTGGGGCTATGCGCTTGAAACGGCGGTATTGTTGTTGAACAACGTCCACACTAAAGCAGTGGACAAAACACCATACGAGTTATGGAATGGCAAAGCTCCTAAGTATTCGTACTTGAGGATTTGGGGATGTCCTGCTTACGTGAAGCGGACAGTGGGAGATAAGTTGGATAGTCGATCCAGCTTATGTTATTTTGTAGGGTATCCGAAGAATTCAATCGGATATTATTTCTATTATCCTGCTGAAACAAAGGTGTTTGTTTCTAGGAATGCCACCTTCTTGGAGAAGGAATTCTTATTGGATAAGAAAGGCGAGATGATGGAACTCGAAGAAGTTCGAGAAGAACCCGAAATACAAATAACGATCCTACACCTCAGGAACCATTGCTGGACACGCCTGAACCTAGAAGATCCGAGAGGACTTCTAGACCTCCTATTCGATATGGTCTTCTTCTTGAAGGGGATCAAGATGAACCCGACATTGGATGTGATCCAAGAAACTTCAAGGAAGCAATTTCTGATGCGGATTCGAATTTATGGCTTGAAGCTATGCAGTCAGAATTGGATTCGATGCATACAAACCAAGTTTGGTCTTTGGTAGATCCTCCCGATGGAATTGTTCCAATAGGGTGTAAATGGATCTACAAAAGAAAGCTTGGGCCTGATGGTAAGGTATTGACCTACAAGGCACGATTGGTGGCGAAAGGTTATACTCAAAGGCAAGGAGTTGACTATGATGAAACCTTTTCACCAGTTGCTATGTTCAAGTCCATAAGAATCCTTATTGCCATAGCTGCATGGTATGACTATGAGATATGGCAAATGGATGTGAAGACTGCTTTTCTTAATGGAGACATTAAGGAGGAAATCTATATGAAGCAGCCTGAGGGGTTCACATCCATGGGAAGCGAGCATAAGGTATGCAAGCTTCAGAGATCAATTTATGGTCTAAAACAAGCATCAAGAAGTTGGAACCAGAAATTTGATGAAACAATAAAAGATTTTGGTTTCATCAAGAACCCGGAGGAACCTTGCGTGTACAAGAAAGTAGTTAAGGATGCTGTGACATTCTTAGTACTTTATGTTGATGACATCCTACTCATTGAGAATGACGTAGGGATGTTGCAGTCAACAAAGATATGGTTATCAGGTAGATTCTCGATGAAGGATTTGGGTGAGGCATCCTACATTCTTGGGATACAGATCTATAGAGATAGGTCTAAGAGAATGATAGGACTCACTCAATCAACCTACATCGATACCATATTGAAACGGTTTTCAATGGATGGGTCCAAGAGAGGACATCTACCCATGTGTCATGGAGTTTCTCTATCCAAGTCTATGTGTCCCAAGACTGATGAAGAGATAGAGAATATGACACATGTACCATATGCGTCAGCTATAGGTAGTATCATGTATGGGATGATATCTACCAGACCGGATGTAGCATTTGCTCTGAGTGTCACGAGCAGATATCAGGCTAATCCTGGTCAAATGCATTGGAAAGCCGTGAAGGACATTCTTAAGTACTTACGAAGGACTAAGAATATGTTCATGGTCTATGGAGGACGAGAACTCAAATTGGAAGGCTATACCGACTCTAGCTTCCAAAGTGACGTGGATGACTCGAAGTCAACCTCTGGATTTGTGTTCATGCTCAATGGCGGTGCTGTCTCTTGGAAGAGTTCCAAGCAGGACACCACAGCGGATTCCACCACTGAGGCTGAATACATTGCAGCATCAGCTGCTGCTAAAGAGACCGTTTGGATGAGGAATTTCGTCCAAGAGTTGGGCGTCATTCCTGAATTTGTTGGTCCAGTCCCGGTGTACTGCGACAACACGGGTGCCGTTGCTCAAGCAAAGGAACCAAGGTCTCATCAAAGATCCAAACACGTACTGAGGAAATACCACATAATCCGGGAGATTGTGGAAAGAGGAGACATCATTGTCGAACGAGTGGCCTCTGCAGACAATATCGCTGATCCGCTTACTAAGCCTTTGCCAGGACCATTGTTTGACAAACATCGCGAAGCAATGGGTCTACGTAGTATGACTAGTTGGCTATAGGGCAAGTGAGAGATTGTAAGAGTGGGTGCCCAGTGAGCCAACTGTGTGGCTATGGGCTTTGATGACTCTTTGTATAAACAATCTTTTGTTTAATATTATTTACACTTTTATTAATGGCAATGACTTTATATTACTTCATATTGTTATATTGTGATATACTATTGTTGTTTTAATAAAGACCTTGAATATACCATAGTGTATGTAAGATGTGGTAGAACATGGAGATGTCTATCATGAAATACATCTTATAGTCACTGTATATTCTAAACTGTTCCTAGTCGATTGAGCCGTCCGATAATAAGGATAAGGATCGCTCGAGTTTGAGACTAGCATTTGCGATGCGGAGTACCACGTTTCATTGGTAGGGAACATGGAGATGTTCGAAGCATGCAAATGGATATTCATAGGATGAATAATCGAACTACCCTATCCGGACTTTCCAAGTGGTTATCACTTATCGAGTGGATAAAGTCCGCGGTTTTGGTTGTACACCATTAGTCCTTACGACTTGAAACATCATGGAGACTCTATATGCTAGTGCTGTGCTTTGACTCGTTTACCGACTCTATGGGGGTCATCAGGTGTCGAGATTGGGTACAGTTACGACACATATAGGAGTCGATGCATTGTTGTCAAGGATTCACCACATACTTGCGAGTGTGGATATCCTATGCGATCTGAGGAGATATTAGTGTGACGAATCTCTGGCCAGAGTACTTGATGTGATTTAAGAAATGGTTTCTTAGTAGCACATGCGATGTCACTAATTTGATCTTCAAGATGTATTACATAGTTATCGAATCTTGAGCGACTCTCGATATACCAATGGTTGTTGATTCGATCGGGATATATGGATGAAGGGACCGTACTGTACGCTAACCAAAATCTACTGGTTCTTGTAGGCACT
The DNA here is from genome assembly GCF_033568475.1 of Henckelia pumila. Lineage (NCBI taxonomy): Eukaryota > Viridiplantae > Streptophyta > Magnoliopsida > Lamiales > Gesneriaceae > Henckelia > Henckelia pumila. Next base: position 189,759,105 of record NC_133122.1, on the reverse strand, counting down.
ATCAGTGATACCTAGGGAATCATGGGGCGATGTTGCTAGGCGCTTTACCATGATTCGTTGGGCAAGTCGGAAAGTGTTGTTCCGAGTCACAAGGAGTTGTGAGCCCACGGCTAGCTGTATCCCTGAACCATTGAGGGTCACACAGTATAATGGAGTTTTAATCCCCGTTGAGATAGTTAAATTTAAAGAGTTAAATTTAATGAACTAAGGAGTTGGACTTCTTAAATAAGAGTAAGGGAGTAGGATTTCCTAAAATGACATAGGGATGGACATTTTTGGAAACCACTGAATTCGGATTCAGGAAAATTTATTTTGACTTTAAAATGTGCAGAAATGGTTTCTGTGCACATTGGTGAAATCAGTTCATCAATCGGAGTCACGATGAATTTTATATTAATTTCTGAACGAGCGGGCTTTGCTTGTCGGGCCCCAGCTTATGACTAATGGGCCCTAAGGTGTTAGTGGCCTGCATTATAAATAAGTTATTTCAGTACAGAAATTACACACAACAGGTCATAATTTTTGAGACAGAGAAAATTTTCGAACCCTAGCTCTCTCTCTCTGTTCGGCCGACCCCTCCCCCTCTGCCCGAGATTTTCCGGTCTGTGATTTTGAATTGCAGTCTGGAATAGCGAATCAGATTCGTTTATTCTCTTCGCAGAAAACTTCTGATAGATTTTCTAGTGCAATCTATCAGAGGGATTAAACCTCTGTTCGTGGACCTGATTGAAGGAGTTCATCGGTTCCAGGGAGAGACAACAAGAGCAGATAAAATCTGTTGGTGTCCAGTAATCTCGTTGCGAGATTGAAGGTAAAATTTAATTAATTGTTATTTGAATTTTACACACACAATAATTTAATCGTTGAATGGTTGATACCCACACCATGGAATTGTTCCATGATAAAAATTTTAAACTTCCGCTGCACCGGGTATCAATCGTGATTGATCAGAGAGCCGCGTTTTCCAACAGCTTTTAGCAACCCCACGTAGCTGATGAATGACTAACCTGATTCTGCGGTCATCTGTGTAATCAATGGAATCGAACAGCTGATCGATATCATCCAACCAATTCTCACAGTCAACTGGATTTTCTGAACCCATCAATAACGGCAGATTGAACGACTAAAACCTCTTCAGCAAGATTTCCATAGGCGTTGCTGAAGCATCCAACTGATCAACTTCAGTGCTAGCTTGCTCAGTCGCAGGGATAACTGGCGGTGTGTTTCTGTTTATCACTCGACGAGGACCCATCTGAATAACAAAGGTTAGGGCACAAGATATCTCAATCGCTACAACCGGTGCCCCTTTACAACCGCTCAGATAAACCGGATACCAGTCGATAACATAAGAAGTTAAATCTCAAGTAGATCATGCTTTATAAAAAGTAAATCACATAACCATGTAATTCAAATAATTCTCAACAATAAAGCATGCTCGCATGGAATTAAGTATAAAATTAAATAATTTAACACATGCGAGGAGCCAATACACGCAGACTCGATCTACCCGCTTACTCTAGTTCAACCAAGAATCTTATCGCTCTGATACCACTTAATGTGAGACATCGTTTCTAATCAACTAATATCAGACAACAATCGATAAGTAAACAAGAAACCAATAATATTTTTTTTTAGAAAGCTCACGCGCCCGCGCTGACATCAGCACGCCCGCGCTGACATCAGCACGCCCGCGCCTAAGAACCGCTAAAACCAGCGTGCCCGCGCTTAAGGCAGCGCGCCCGCGCTGATGCTGCACAAAAACTAGCGCGCCCGCGCTCTAAGTAAGAGCGCCCGCGCCCATACCTCGCAAAGAGGCCGCGCGTCCGCGCTGTCCCCTTGCTCAGAAGAGTTAAGGCACTGAAATAAACTCAATCAAAACCTAAACACTTGCATTAAGAGTATTTGACATGCCAATAACAATAAAAGTAAGGTTTAGGGAAGAGAAACATTCAATACGGTAGTACCTACATCGATTCTTGCTTACAAAACAATTACGAGAAGTTCGAATGACTAAACATGTTTGCAAAACATAACTAGGTTGACATGCTGATTCGACTTCTAAACGAGTCTCACTTCTATCTCTTTCTCTGGACGCTAACCAGGTCTATGCTGACTTGATCCTGCCCTTCCTGTTGCCAAGTACACATACAAAATAAAGCAACAGCCGGATAACCGGTGAGAATGATAATCCCAGTAAAAGCAACATATCAAGTAATAAAACAATAAACATGCTTTCAAGACAACAACACAATCAATAACAACGTAATGAAATGAATGTCTTTAAACCGGGATATCAAATCTGATAAACAAAGGATTGCTGCTGTGCTTTTGGGATCCCGAGGATGAGATCATGTGACGACTCACCGACTCTCCCAATCGAGGTGGTGCCACATATCTCACTCCTCTAGACTTTGAGCAACCATAACGAGTATGCTAGCACTAGGCGATACGACTACGACCTAGGCCACTCAATCATAGTTCCCAAACGTCCAAACAAAAAGGGCGGTTCTGCCCGCTGAATCAACGTAGGCTCAAGATAAATGCATAACAGAAACATAAAACATAAGCCACATAGTCAAAAGTAAAATCAATCAACAAGACACAAGTTTCTCATGCTAGAACAAGTGTAGATGCAATATGTGATTTGAAAAGGGAAACTCGAGAACCAACTATCTCGAGTGTGCTATCCTGCTACGATGACTGCTTTTACCTTTCAATGTCATAGATCCAACTCTGGACAAGCTACAACAAAAGATTGTATCAACAACTATACAACCTAAACAACAAACAACGGTTCAAGGAAATCTCTTTACCGTTCTTCGTCCAACTCTTGACGAACAATGCTGCTAACACAGGGCTCGACAACTCCAACGAATATGTACGAATACAAGAGTTGATCAACAACCATGATCACTCTCAAGCCAAGGCTTCAATCAATACAAAAATGATTTGAAAACCCAAAACTCAAACCGATGGCATAACGACTATAAACTGAACAAACCGAAAATGCAGACAGCAGTTCAATACTGATATAACCTCATATCAATGCCCAAAACAACAATAACAAAGCAAACCCATCAATCTCAAAATCCACATTTTCGAAAATGGCTTCCAAAAATCATAACAAATCCGAACGTCGCTCTAATTCAAAACCGACAGATAATAAACGATCAAAATTCTGTCTAGAACAACATACTCGAATCTCGAACGATTCTAACAACATCCAAAAACTAGAATGTATTCGATCGTAGAAGAACTTACAATATAACAGAGCTCTCACTGCAGTGATCGATAATCTACCTTCAGAAATAAATTCCAACGGTCGGATCGAGCTCGGACTGAAATCTGGAAGCTTGGAAAAGGTTGGAGGCGTCTTAAATGGAGGTTCACGCCCAAGGGAGAAGATGAGGAGAAATGAAGACTAGTCTCAAGTGTAGATAATATATTAAACTCCAAAATTGCGTTTTAGTCCCTGAAAAATCCAATTTTTGCAAAAAGGACCCTGATCAAAATCAAGTCGGCTCGTGAACTCTGCGATCTCCGATTAACTCAAATAAACTCATTTAAGATAAAAACGGGGCGTTACAAAATTCTTCTTTCCTTCCAACATCAGTCGAGGCTTAGGAGTATCAGTAGGTTTTCTTGGTGACTGTTCTGGTCCAGTAATTCTCAAAGTCTTGCTAGGAAACATTGGAGCCTTGAGTTTTTTATCCTTCTATCTTGTCTCTTTCATCTTCTTCAGATAATCATTGAATTTCATGGTCATGAGTGAGATCGAATCATCCTCTAAATCAGACTGATGAATTTCTTGGTGGAATTGAACATTCTTCTTGTATGAGGGCTTTGAAGCTTGAAGAGCTATTGATTTCCCTTTATCCTTCTCTTCTGCTGTAAGGTTCATCTCTAAAACTTGAAGGATACTAATCAGTTCAGTCATCTTCATCTTTGAGGTATCTTTTACTTCCTCAAGTGCCCAGATCTTCCCATTGAATCTTTTTGGTAAAGATCGAAGAACCTTGTTCACCATATTCTCACTGGCAATAGGTCCTCCAAGAGCATGTGCCTCTGTAGCTATCTCCCTAAGTCTCTTATGATAATCAGCAATAGTCTCATTCTCATCCATCCTGATATTCTCAAATTTTGTGTTTAGTAATCTCAGTCTTGTTCTTCTCACACTATCAAATCCTTCACAATGTTCTTGAAGAGCTTCCCACGCATCCTTAGCAACAGAGCAGTCAGCTATGTGTCCAAACATTCTCATATCCACAGATGAAAAAATTGCATTGATTTCTTTAGCATTGTAGCTTGAACTTTGTGTTTTCTCGGCGGTCCAAGTTGCTTCTGGCTTAAGAATGTATTCTCCTTCTAGATCTAGCATCTTTGGAGGAGTCCAACCAGTCAAAATGTTTTTCCAAGCACAAACATCCATTGCTTTTATAGTATAGCGCATCCTTGTCTTCCATAGTGTGTAATTCGTGCCATCAAGAACCGGAGGTTTCAAAAACGAGTTCACAACAGATGATGAGTCCATCTTATTTCCTGTAATAAAATAAACAAACCAGGATCAGTTCTTAGTGTATCAAGAATATGGCTTTGATGCCACTTGTAAGGAAATAGGGGTTGCACATAAACAGTTTGAGGTGTTGTCACAAGGTGTTGACAACACCTACAATAACACCTTGAGTAATTTGCAGCGGAATATTATTTAAGCGTGAATAAAATAAACAAGCAACCAAATAAATAGACTTAGTTAAATAAGCAAGAGTATAAAATAATCTTGCAGCGCCTCAGGGCAAAACTTTCACTAGAAAAACAATTCAAAGAGTTTTACAAACCCTAAAACTAGTGATTATTGTAAAATCAATTTTCTCCAACATATGAGAAAATAAAACAAAGAAAAAACATCTCCTAGAATTCTATATGAAATAGAATAAATAAACAAAACAAGGAGATGAATCCTTGATGCCAAAACTCGATGAAACCAACACTCTTCGATCTTTGATCTTTGAGTGATCTTCAATTCTTCAAGGCAATCAAGTGGTCACGACCGATACAAGCTTTAGAAGATTTTCGGTTCTCCTCTCAATGTATGTTTTTGAAGCTCCCTTTGAAAATCTCAATCGATCGATCTATATAGTTGTTTTTTCCTTGTGCACTCCTATCTATGTATATAGGCTAGCATCCTACTTTGTACATGTTTTCTTGTAGTCATAGGATTCTAGATCTTGTTCTTTTTTTATCAACTCAAATATACAAAGTTAAGGAATAAAATCATTATAGATGAGATAATAAATATTATAATAAAATTTACCATATCTCAAATCTAAATAACTAAGAAGATTAACGATTTAAAACTTGTAGTCAAAGAAAGGCAAAAGATCATATCTAGTCTTTTAAAATTAGAAAAGATTTAAGGAATAAACATTCCTTTCAGTCGTTCAGGAGCATTGACAATCCATTTTTGTGCGTGTTTCGTCCACATTTTTTTAAATATAAAATTCAAGAATTCTAACAACATTTTTAAAATCATAAACTTTGAGTGCATGAGAACAAAAAATTCCAGCAAACTCGAATTTTCTGCAATACAAGAAACTTTATCACCAGAAGATTCATATGTAACAGTATATTGATACCGTTTATTAAAAGATCTGATCTTGTACTGAGATATGGTTTCTGATTCCACAAAAACTTCTAATCTTGAATCGTGTTCCTTGCTCAACACAATCTAAAATAGATGAAAAGTTTCATGCTTGTAAACACTCACTGCATGCTTAAGTATCTCAACAGAAAAATATAGTACTTGATATGAATCTTATATGCATGAAAAACAAACACGATTATAAAAGAATCGTACCCTCAATTCAATAACAAAAAGACTCGAATTGTTGTCCCAATCTTTTGACACAAGTAAGTTTTGGATATCCACCTCTATTTTACAATAAAACTAGCAACAGATAATCACGAGATAAATAATTAATCACTACGGAACCTTCAAAAAACTTGTCTTTGACAATCCAAGAAGATAATCAATCGAAAGTCAAACTTTGATAAGTTTGATTTGAAAAACAAAGCAAAGCTTTGAAAAAAATTCTAGAGATAATTTCAACTGATAGAATAAATAATCTGAATACTGTTATTCAATAATGAAGTAATATAGTGTTATATATTGTTTACAACTCAAAAAGATAAAATATAACGCAAAATATTGCAAAGATATAATTTTCTAAAGTTAAAAAAATCTTAAAATAGGAAATAAATCATCAAAATAATAATAACCACAAAAAAACACACAAACACATCAAACTGCATGTTTTTCGGACGCGCTAGGGCACATAAACAGGCGCTGGAGCGCTCTAGTGTGCTGTCCGAGAAGTTTTAAATCGCACAGGGCATGCTGGGGTGCGACATCTTGCGCTGGGGCATGGTGTCCATGTGCTAGGGCGCAAAGAGTTGTGTTGGGGCGCGATAGCTTGCTGCCCAAAAATTTTTCAATTGCATAAGGCGCGCTGGTGCACCTCTTTTGGCCGCTGGAGTGTGGCTAGGCGCGCTGGAGTGCGATTTTTGGCCGCTCAAGTGCGAATGTCCGCTGTCCCAACTTTAATAATCTCTCTATTTAGGGAGAATGGATATTGCGCCGTTCGCACATAGCGCATCACAAGCTCGATCTATGTATGAGAAAACCCTAGCTTTTCCATTATTTCCTAAAAAAAAATACTCCATTCAACTCTGTCATAAGCTTTACTAATATCCAAATTTAAGGCTGCATAACCCATATTATCCTTCTTTCTGCTTTTAATCCAGTGCAGTGCTTAAAAACCCATGATGATGTTATCAGTTATCAGTCGATCAGATATGAATGCACTTTGAAACTCATTAATTGTCTTTTGCAAGATAGGCCGTAGTCTGTTCCTCAATGTTCGAGCAACTATCTTGTAGCAAAAATTACACAAGCTGATTGGCCTGAAATCCTTCAGTTTCATAGGATCCTTCATCCTTGGAATAAGAGTAAATAAGGTTTTATTCCAATCAAAAAGTGGCGCCTCATCATTTAGTACTTCAAGTACGGTAGCCGTGAGTTCATGCCCAACCTCATGCCAGAACTTATGGAAAAATAATGAAGACATGTTGTCAGGTCTCGGGTTTTGTCCGAGTTCATGTCAAAAGCCGCTTTTTATACTTCCTCGATCATAAACGGAGCACATAATACCGATTTCATGTGTCCATCAACCTCTGTTCAATGCATTCCATCACCATCTGTTGCGCTACATCTGTGGGATGAGAAGAGGTTAATAATGATGAGAAATAATCCACAATAATGTCAGCCATACGATTTTTCTCGGCGCACCAGTCACCATGCGCAGACATCAAACCCCTTATACTATTTTAACCCTCTGTTTGGATGCCCAAACATGGAAGTATTTTGAATTCCTGTCAGTGTAGGCCAACCGGTTCACCCTTATCCGTTGTTTCTAGTACAACTATTTAGATGAGAGACATTTGATCTATTTTTCTAGCATGTGAATCTGATCCAGAGAATCATTCCAGCGACATACTATTTTAAAGTGAACCAAATTCTCCAGCTTTCATTTTATCTGACGAGGGAGATTTTGGAAACTTTCACCTTCCCATTTCTTGAGTACGATTTTCACTAGGAGATACGATTCACCAAATACAAGGGCTAATATTTTTTGCACCATCCTTGTACCACATTGTCCATGAAATCAGCCTCAGTGATCCAATGCGGCTCGAAACAGAACTGAACTCCAGCATTTCGAGTATGGGATGCCACGGCCCCAAGTTTCGACAGAATCGGCCTATGATCAGAGTGAAAGAATTCAAGGGAATGTGCTCTCGCTACTGGATACATGATTATCCAACTAAATTTGCCCACATACCGGTCCAGGCTGTTGGAGAACGCGGCGATCAGATCAATCAGGATTGATACCCGGTGCAGCGGAAGTTTAAAATTTTATATGGAACGATTCCATAATGGGTATCAACCTTACGATTAAATTGTGTGTGTAAAAATTAAATAACGATTATAAAATTTTTACCTCCAATCTCGAAGCGAGATTATGGACACCAACAGATTTCTCTGCTCTTGTTGTATATCCCTGGAACTGATGGACGAACTGTTCTTCAATCAGGTCCACGAACGGATAATTAATCCCTCTGATAGATTGCACTAGAAAATCTATCAGAAGTTTCTACGAAGAGAATTAACGAATTTGATCCGTTAAACCAGACTGTAATTCAAAATTCACAGGCTGGATTTTTCAAGCAGAGGGAGGGAGGGGGCGGCCACTTATTAAAAACGCAGCTAGTGTTTTAAAAATATTTTGTGACCTGTTGTTTGTAATTTCTGTACTGCAATAACTTATTTATAATGTAGGCCACTAACATCTTAGGGCCCATTAGTCATAAGTTCAAGCCCGACAAGCAAAGCCCGCATGTTCAGAAATTAATATAAAATTCATCGTGGCTCCGATTGATAAACCGTTTCACCAATGTGCACAGAAACCATTTCTGCACCTTTTAAAGTCAAGATAAATTTTTCTGAATCCGAATTCAGTGATTTCCAAAAATGGCCATCCCTATGTCATTTTAGGAAATCTTACTCCTCTACTCTTAAATAAGAAGTCCAACTTCTTCGTTCATTAAATTTAACTCTTTAAATTTAACTATCTCAACGGGGATTAAAAATCCATTACTCTGTGTGACCCTCAATAGTTCAGGGATACAGCTAGCCTTGGGCTCACAACTCCTTGTGACTCGGAACAACAATTTCCGACTTGCCCATCGAATCATGGTAAGAGCGCCTAGCAACATCGCCCCATGATTCCCTAGGTATCACTGATAGTGCCTACAAGAACCAATAGATTTTGGTTAGCGTACAGTACGGTCCCTTCATCCAAATATCCCGATCAAATCAACAACCATTGGTATATCGAGAGTCGTTCGAGATTCAATAACTATGCAATACATCTTGAAGATCAAATAGTGACATCGCATGTGCTACTAAGAAACCATTTCTTAAATCACATCATGTACTCTGGCCAGAGATTCGTCACACTAATATCTCCTCAGATCGCATAGGATATCCACACTCGCAAGTATGTGGTGAATCCTTGACAACAAAGCATCGACTCCTATATGTGTTGTAACTGTACCCAATCCCGACACCTGATGACCCCAATAGAGTCGGTAAACGAGTCAAAGCATAGTACTAGCATATAGAGTCTCAATGATGTTTCAAGTAGTAAGGACTAATGGTGTACAACCAAAACCGCGGACTATATCCACTCGATAAGTGATAACCACTTGGAAAGTCCGGATAGGGTAGTTCGATCATTCATCGTATGAATATCCATTTGCATGCTTCAAACATCTCCATGTTCCTTACCAATGAAACGTGGTACTCTGCATCGCAAATGCTAGTCTCAAACTCGAGCGATCCTTATCCTTATTATCGGACGGCTCAATCGACTAGGAACAGTTTAGAATATACAGTGACTATAAGATGTGTTTCATGATAGACATCTCCATGTTCTACCACATCTTACATAGACTATAGTATATTCAAGGTCTTTATCAAAACAACAATAGTATATCACAATATAACAATATGAAGAAAGATAAAGTCATTGCCATTAATAAAAGTGTAAATTATATTAAACAAAAGATTGTTTATACAAAGAGTCATCAAAGCCCTTAGCCACAAGTTGGCTCACCGGGCACCTACTCTTTCAATCTCCCACTTGCCCTAAAGCCAACTAGTCATACTACGTAGACCCACTGCTTCGCGATGTTTGTCAAATAATGGTCCTGTCAAGGGCTTAGTAAGTGGATCAGCGATATTGTCTTCAGAGGCCACTCTTTCGACAGTGATGTCTCCTCTTTCCACAATCTCCCGGATGATGTGGTATTTTCTCAGTACGTGTTTGGATCTTTGATGAGACCTTGGTTCCTTTGCCTGAGCAACGGCACCCGTGTTGTCACAGTACACCGGGACTGGACCAACAACTTCAGGAATGACGCCCAACTCTTGGACGAAATTCCTCATCCAAACGGCCTCTTTAGCAGCAGCTGATGCTGCAATGTATTCTGCCTCAGTGGTGGAATCCGCTGTGGTGTCCTGCTTGGAACTCTTCCAAGAGACAGCACCGCCATTGAGCATGAACACAAATCCAGAGGTTGACTTCAAGTCATCCACGTCACTTTGGAAGCTAGAGTCGGTATAGCCTTCCAATTTTAGTTCTCTTCCTCCATATACCATGAACATATTCTTAGTCCTTCGTAAGTACTTAAGAATGTCCTTCACGGCTTTCCAATGCATTTGACCGGGATTAGCTTGATATCTGCTCGTGACACTCAGAGCAAATGCTACATCCGGTCTGGTAGATATCATCCCATACATGATACTACCTATGGCTGACGCATATGGTACATGTGTCATTTTCTCTATCTCTTCATCCGTCTTGGGACCTATAGACTTGGATAGAGAAACTCCATGACACATGGGTAGATGTCCTCTCTTGGACCCATGCATTGAAAACCGTTTCAATATGGTGTCGATGTAGGTTGATTGAGTGAGTCCTATAATTCTCTTAGATCTATCTCTATAGATCTGTATCCCTAGAATATAGGATGCCTCACCCAAATCCTTCATCGAGAATCTACCTGATAACCATATCTTTGTTGACTGCAACATCCCTACGTCATTCCCAATGAGTAGGATGTCATGAACATAAAGTACTAAGAATGTCACAGCATCCTTAACTACTTTCTTGTACACGCATGGTTCCTCCGGGTTCTTGATGAAACCAAAATCCTTTATTGTTTCATCAAATTTCTGGTTCCAACTTCTTGATGCTTGTTTTAGACCATAGATTGATCTCTGAAGCTTGCATACCTTATGCTCGCTTCCCATGGATGTGTATCCCTCAGGCTGCGTCATATAGATTTCTTCCTTAATGTCTCCATTAAAAAAAGCAGTCTTCACATCCATTTGCCATATCTCATAGTCATACCAAGCAGCTATGGCAATAAGGATTCTTATGGACTTGAACATTGAAACTGGTGAAAAGGTTTCATCATAGTCAACTCCTTGTCTTTGAGTATAACCTTTCGCCACCAATCGCGCCTTGTAGGTCAATACCTTACCATCAGGCCCAAGCTTTCTCTTGTAGATCCATTTACACCCTATTGGAACAATTCCATCGGGAGGATCTACTAAAGACCAAACTTGGTTTGTATGCATCGAATCTATTTCCGACTGCATAGCTTCAAGCCATAAATTTGAATCCGCATCAGAAATTGCTTCCTTGAAGTTTCTTGGATCACATCCAACATCGGGTTCATCTTGATCCCCTTCAAGAAGAAGACCATATCGAATAGGAGGTCTAGAAGTCCTCTCGGATCTTCTAGGTACAAGCGTGTCTATCAATGGTTCCTGAGGTGTAGGATCATTATTTTGTATTTCGGGTTCTTCTCGAATTTCTTCGAGTTCCATCATATCGCCTTTCTTATCCAATAAGAAATCCTTCTCCAAGAAGGTGGCATTCCTTGAAACAAACACCTTTGTTTCAGCAGGATAATAGAAATAATATCCAATTGAATTCTTCGGATACCCTACAAAATAACATAAGCTGGATCGACTATCCAACTTATCTCCCACTGTCCGCTTCACGTAAGCAGGACATCCCCAAATCCTCAAGTACGAATACTTAGGAGCTTTGCCATTCCATAACTCGTATGGTGTTTTGTCCACTGCTTTAGTGTGGACGTTGTTCAACAACAATACCGCCGTTTCAAGTGCATAGCCCCAAAACGAAGGTGGAAGCTCAGTGAAGCTCATCATGGATCGAACCATGTCCAAAAAAGTTCGATTACGACGCTCCGATACACCATTCAGCTGTGGTGTCATAGGAGGAGTCCACTGAGAGAGAATCCCATTCTCTTTTAGATAGTCCAAAAACTCGGTACTTAAGTATTCTCCACCTCGATCCGATCGAAGTGCTTTAATACTTTTACCTAGCTTGTTTTCTACTTCAGCCTTGAATTCTTTGAACTTTTCAAATGCTTCAGACTTATATTTCATTAAATATAAATACCCATACCTCGAATAATCATCAGTAAAGGTAATGAAGTAGGTGTGACCATATTGAGTACCAACTCTAAATGGACCACAAACATCTGTATGGATCAAATCCAACAGATTTTGACTACGCTCAGGTTTCCCCTTAAAAGGAGATTTAGTCATTTTTCCTTTCAGGCAGGATTCACAAGTAGGTAGAGAGTTAATATCAGAAATATCAAACATGCCCTCTCCCACTAGCTTGTTCATCCTCCTTGAGGAAATATGACCTAGCCTAGCGTGCCAAAGGTTTGCCGGGTTTTGGCTATCGATTTTCCTTTTGTTTGTTGTTGCCGGTTTATCAACATAATTTATTGGAACGTCTTTTAGTTTTAAGTTGTATAGATCGTTTTCAAGTTTTCCATTTCCAATCAAACATTCATTCTTGTAAATATTGCAAATCCCATTCACAAAATTGCAAGAATAACCATCTCTATCAAGCATAGAAACAGAAATAATGTTTTTAATCAAATCCGGAACAAATAAAACATCTCTCAAAAGTAACTTAAAACCGTTCTGCAAAATTAAATAAACATCTCCCACGGCTTTAGCTTCAACTCTGGAACCATTTCCGAGCCTCAGCTGGGTCTCACCCATTCTAAGCCTGCGACTTCTTGTCATCACCTGCAAATCATTGCAAATGTGAGATCCACATCCGGTATCCAATACCCAAGAAGTAGTATTAAGTGAAACATTTATTTCAATATAGAACATACCCTTCGCAGTTCGCAACTGCTCTAGATATTCCTTCCAGTTACGCTTTCAATGACCGGGCTTCTTGCAGTAATGGCAAACATCCTTGGATTTTTCCATGTTTGAAGCCTTTGTCTTGTACTTCTTCTCGGGTTCGATTTTCTTGGGTGGGGCAGAACGTTTCTTACCCTTTGTACTTGGCCCCTTCTTAGCAGAAGAAGAAGAGCCCACCAAGAAAGCCGGTTTATCCTTCTTTAATGTGGATTCATATGTCACAAGCATATTGACCATCTCTTCAAGGGAGGCCTCTATCTTGTTCATATTGAAATTCACCACAAATCCGTCAAACGAAGAAGGAAGAGACAGAAGTAGTAAGTCCACGTTGAGTTCATGCTCCAACACCAAATCAAGGGTTACCAACTTCTGTATGAGCCAAATCACTCGTACCCCATGATCACGGACCGAAGTCCCTTCACGCATGCGACACGTCATTAGCTCCTTTACAGTAGCGAACCCTTCAGCCCTCGATTGAGCCCCAAAAAGTTCCTTGAGTTGAACGTGAATGTCAGCAGCATTCACTGTGTCCTCAAATCGCCTCTGGAGTTCATCAGACATCGAGGCTTGCATATAGCATTTGGTCTTGATATCATGGTCCCACCATGTATCAAGCTTGGCTAACTCTTCCGGACTTACGTCAGCTGGTGCTTCCTTCGGAGGAGATTTTTCTAACACGTAGAGCATCTTCTCCGAAGTCAAGACAATCTTCAACTTACGGAACCATTCCGTATAGTTTGCCCCAGTCAACTTATTTTATTCGAGGATCGAGAAAAGTGGATTACGCGAATTCATCTTATGAAATACTGAAAAGAAACAGACAAATATCAGTGATTGTTTAAGCAATTTACTAAGACATAAAATAGGCGAAATTTATTTTATGAATCTCACTCCCACTATTTTAACGATTTCAATACCCTCTAGTGAAAACGGGAAATTGTTTTCCTTAGTGAGAACATGGAGTCCAATTGACAAACTTATGGTCCCGAATAATATCAGCCAACCATAATTTTCAAAAGGTAGAGCCCAATTGCTTCCAAAGCAACCGCCATGTTTTTACCTCATGTCCAATAAGGGCCCAATAATATGACGCCGTTTATTGTGACATGTCAAGATGACCCATCAATATTAAGTTGTGATGGACGGTCGCCATGTGGATCCCCCAATAATATGAGCCGATCTCATGGGAGTTCCACCCAACTTACAACATGAGTCGATCCAATGTACAGCTTTCCGACGAACAGGCCCCCCCAATAATATGAGCCGGACCGTATCCGCGGGTAGCATCTCATACATTGATCGTTGATGGAAGGTAGAAACATTTAAACAAATTTAAATTTCCTTTATTTATCTTGATATCAATTTTAAATAATATTTAAAATGAGGGATTTTAATTATAAAAATTTGTCTCATCATTTTTAAAATTTTTTATGCTTGTCGGATTCACACAATTTTGTCTAAAACATGCATACAACTATAATATCACATATTATATAGGATGATCGATTCCATTTCTAATCGACCCGTGGTTGCCAATCACGAGTCTTAGTCCAATCCTAGGTAATATGCAGTATGCAATGCAATCCTATTACATTGAGCTTCCAATTTACATTTCTTCTGTCTTTATTGTCTGCTGGGCCCACCATCGTCTTCAAATCTTGATCTCCCACTAAATCTAATGTATTTACAATAAATAACAATGACAAGTAGGGGATACATTTTTAAGGGGTGGGAACGGGCCATAAACCAAGTCCACTTTTATTACATATGACAATTCATATTGGGCCATAAACCAGGCCCATTAATAAAACCAACAACAATAAAAACAAATGTAAATTCCTAACATACACCTACAAAATTGGTCATGGCAATCGATCATCCTTATCCAATAACATTTAATTCAAAATTAATTTATTGGATAACATGCAATGACAATTTAAATTTAAAAGGATAAAATCATATTTCATACATAAAATCTTATTTTATATACAAAATCATATTTTATCTTTTTATCAAATAAAATCATATTTTATCTATAAAATCCAATTTTATACATAAAATCATATTTTACTCAATATATCCATAAGATCATATCTTATCATCAATTGTACCAAAAATAATTAATTTCAAAATTCAATTTAACGGATAAAATATTTAAATTTTCCAAAAATTCAAATTTATCCAAAAATCAATTTTAAAATTTTCGGACTCGAACAATTCGATCCGACGCCTCGTGGACCAATCAAAAACAATTTTCGATCGGACCAAAAATAGAATTTTAACATATTAAAATTTAATTTAAAAATTAAAAAATTAATTTTTCCCGCGGGCCGCCTGGGACATTCCCGGGCTGCCCGCGCCCTAATGGGGTCGGGCCGGGCAGCGACGATCGCTGCCCTGTGCAGCGATCCAATCGCTGCCCGGGTTTTTGCCCGAAAAAAAATAATTTTATTTTAAAATATTTATTTTGTTTCAAAAACCGAGGCTTAAAATGTTTTTGTACAATCGATTAATTTAATCGCTTGATCTGAGCAACCTGGCTTTGATACCACTGTTGGAGAACGCGGCGATCAGATCAATCAGGATTGATACCCGGTGCAGCGGAAGTTTAAAATTTTATATGGAACGATTCCATAATGGGTATCAACCTTACGATTAAATTGTGTGTGTAAAAATTAAATAACGATTATAAAATTTTTACCTCCAATCTCGAAGCGAGATTATGGACACCAACAGATTTCTCTGCTCTTGTTGTATATCCCTGGAACTGATGGACGAACTGTTCTTCAATCAGGTCCACGAACGGATAATTAATCCCTCTGATAGATTGCACTAGAAAATCTATCAGAAGTTTCTACGAAGAGAATTAAAGAATTTGATCCGTTAAACCAGACTGTAATTCAAAATTCACAGGCTGGATTTTTCAAGCAGAGGGAGGGAGGGGGCGGCCACTTATTAAAAACGCAGCTAGTGTTTTAAAAATATTTTGTGACCTGTTGTTTGTAATTTCTGTACTGCAATAACTTATTTATAATGTAGGCCACTAACATCTTAGGGCCCATTAGTCATAAGTTCAAGCCCGACAAGCAAAGCCCGCATGTTCAGAAATTAATATAAAATTCATCGTGACTCCGATTGATAAACCGATTTCACCAATGTGCACAGAAACCATTTCTGCACCTTTTAAAGTCAAGATAAATTTTTCTGAATCCGAATTCAGTGATTTCCAAAAATGGCCATCCCTATGTCATTTTAGGAAATCTTACTCCTCTACTCTTAAATAAGAAGTCCAACTTCTTCGTTCATTAAATTTAACTCTTTAAATTTAACTATCTCAACGGGGATTAAAAATCCATTACTCTGTGTGACCCTCAATGGTTCAGGGATACAGCTAGCCTTGGGCTCACAACTCCTTGTGACTCGGAACAACAATTTCCGACTTGCCCATCGAATCATGGTAAGAGCGCCTAGCAACATCGCCCCATGATTCCCTAGGTATCACTGATAGTGCCTACAAGAACCAATAGATTTTGGTTAGCGTACAGTACGGTCCCTTCATCCACATATCCCGATCGAATCAACAACCATTGGTATATCGAGAGTCGTTCGAGATTCGATAACTATGCAATACATCTTGAAGATCAAATAGTGACATCGCATGTGCTACTAAGAAACCATTTCTTAAATCACATCATGTACTCTGGCCAGAGATTCGTCACACTAATATCTCCTCAGATCGCATAGGATATCCACACTCACAAGTATGTGGTGAATCCTTGACAACAAAGCATCGACTCTTATATGTGTTGTAACTGTACCCAATCCCAACACCTGATGACCCCAATAGAGTCGGTAAACGAGTCAAAGCATAGTACTAGCATATAGAGTCTCAATGATGTTTCAAGTAGTAAGGACTAATGGTGTACAACCAAAACCGCGGACTATATCCACTCGATAAGTGATAACCACTTGGAAAGTCCGGATAGGGTAGTTCGATCATTCATCGTATGAATATCCATTTGCATGCTTCGAACATCTCCATGTTCCTTACCAATGAAACGTGGTACTCTGCATCGCAAATGCTAGTCTCAAACTCGAGCGATCCTTATCCTTATTATCGGACGGCTCAATCGACTAGGAACAGTTTAGAATATACAGTGACTATAAGATGTGTTTCATGATAGACATCTCCATGTTCTACCACATCTTACATACACTATAGTATATTCAATGTTTTTATCAAAACAACAATAGTATATCACAATATAACAATATGAAGAAAGATAAAGTCATTGCCATTAATAAAAGTGTAAATTATATTAAACAAAAGATTGTTTATACAAAGAGTCATCAAAGCCCTTAGCCACAAGTTGGCTCACCGGGCACCTACTCTTTCACAGGCATTCAAAAATGATATCCCAGGGGGGGGGGGGGGGCGGCGATTCACCCACGTAAATAACTCACCAACTCCATGTAAGTCTTGAAGTAAGCATTCCTCCAGTGCATATCTGAAAGACCTAGTTTGATTCAGTGTCTGAGGGTTTCCTCTCATTTTCTCTTGAATATAACAAATGTCATTGAATTTTTCCCCTACAAGCCACGGTATTCCTTGAAGTCCATGTAGCCCATAAAGTCGGCGAAGGAGGTCCCAGGAGAGATGTCGGTTCCTAGAATCCGAATTACCGCAAAAGCCAGTGAATATCCATTTCTTCTCCATATGTGTCACTGTGAGACCTCGGTTCTAAACATCTAATATCAGATTAAACAATAATTAATCATACAAGATCCAAGATTAAAAGCAATAAAAGAAATTTTTTTTAAAAAAATGAACAGTGCCTCGCTCGATTGGTAAAACTCAACCGATCGAGCGAGCATGGTTTCATACTCTGCTGCCCGCCTCATGACCTGCTCCTCTCGATCGGTAAAACACAACCTATCGAGTGGGCAAGCTCTTGCAAAAAAATAGAGGAAAGGCTGAGACGCTCTCGCTCGATCGGTCCAACTCTATCGATCGAGCGAGAGCAAATCTGAACAAAAAATCAGAAATAAAATGGCCAACTTCGACTACAATAATCCATTCAATACATAATGAGATACAAAATACATGCTACAACATCATACAACCTCAATACTCGCATAAACGATAAAACAATCAATCCACGATATTCGAATATTAGATACTACAAACATCAAACAAGTTTGAGTTCTAAACATGCTTCAAAACATAAACTAGATTGACATGTTGATTCGACTTCTAAACCGAGTCTCACTTCTATTCCTTGATCTCGATGCTAACCAAGTCTTCTCTGACTCGATCCTGCCCCACCTGTTGCCAAGGACACATACAAAACAAAGAAACAGCGGGATAACTCCGGTGAGAATGATATTCCCAGTAAAAGCAACATAACATGTAATAACAAGTAATATATCAATGACATGATATAAAGACAAATATATTC
Organism: Henckelia pumila; assembly: GCF_033568475.1. NCBI lineage: Eukaryota > Viridiplantae > Streptophyta > Magnoliopsida > Lamiales > Gesneriaceae > Henckelia > Henckelia pumila. The sequence goes on along the minus strand of NC_133122.1, from coordinate 189,740,763 downwards.
AAAGTTAATACGAATGAAGTGCATATCTTTAAGGATATCAACTCTAATAATCAAGGAATTGCTGCTATGCTTTGGGATCCTGAGGATGAGATCACGTAACAACCCACCGAATCTCTCGATCAAGGTGGTGCCACGTATCTCAAACCCCTAGATTTTGGTGCGACTATAAGGAGTATGCTGACACTAGGTAAACTTCTACAACCCAGGTCACTCGCAATATAGCCCCCAAAACGTCAAAACAAAAAGGGCCGTTCTGCCCACTGAAATCAAGGATTTAGGCTCAATATGAATGCATATAGAAAAACCAATTGCATTAAACATAAATAACAAGAATTCAATCACAAAATACAAGTTTCCCATTCTAGAACAAGTATTGATGCAAGTATGTGATTTTAAGGAAAACACAAGAACCAACTGTCTTGAGTGTGCTATCCCGCTAAAACGATGTCTTCTTGTACCTTTCAATTCGAATAGCTCCAACTCTAGATAAGCTACAATAAGAGGTTATATCAAAATCTATAAAACTTAAAACAACAACAAACGCTCAAGGTAAACTCTTTACCGCTCTTTGTCTAACTCTTCGACGATCGACTTCTGCTAACTCTGGGCTCAACAGACTTCAAACGAATCTGTACAGAGGCTGTAGCGACCCTGCCCGGATCCGCTACCTAATCAGAGTTAAGAACATAATTAAACATGCATTAAATAAATCTCTGCGGAAGAATTAAATAAAAACAGACCGACAGAATACAACCGGTTAAACCAATTTGATTTATACAACCAAATCGAATAAATAGCCTAAAGGCAAAACCTACAGCCAATCCTGCTGTCTTCACTGGTAACTGGCTACTCCAAGCTCCTGGTGCTCAATACTGCACCTACACCTGCCCCATCAAATGGGGTGTCCAAATACACAGAAAAGACTGGACGTGAGCTCTAAGCTCAATACGAAAGCACTGGGTAAAACATATAAATATGATGCATGCAAATGATAGGGTATCCATATCTGGGATAACTGTATATAACTGCTCAGTAATGGCGCCTAGGATATGAGTGGTACAACCCGGGGAGCAAACCCTGCGTACACTGCTCATTCCTACAGGACGTGGACCGTGTCCCTCAGATGCTAACTACCCATGACCCGTCAGTCACTGAGCACTAGACATCAACCGTCCAGACAGGGCTGAGCGACCCTACGTGGCTCATCTCACAAGATGGACAGGCACAATATGATATGCACATGCTGCATAATAAATGACATACAAAATGCAACATATAAGCATGCAAAAACCGCTGGCAATCTCAGTCTGTACTTGCGTACCTTACTACAGGCAGTCCTAGCAGTCCCACTCTAGTTTCCAAGCCTATCATCAACTCTACAATGAAAATATCCATGCATCATTCCTTAAGCTCTAAAAGCCTTAACTAAGCTATTGAATACTCCTAAATAATTTAAGGAGATCATAGCTATACCTGCGTCCGTCGTTAGCCCACTGATGGCGACTATCCCGCAACTAGGGGTACACCCCTGCTGCAGCTCCACAACCTCGAGCACTGCTCCGCTACACGAGCACTGCTCCGCTACACGAGCACTGCTCCGCTACTATGTCAGACACTGTCTGACTATACTAAAGTATGTTCCTTACTCCAACTCTAAAATAAGAGTACCCAAAGCCCTAAAATAGAGCCACGAGGGCGAAGGAGAGGAATTCGGAATTGGCAAGAAATGAGGAGCTCGGACCCTATATTTATAGACGTCGATCGGAAGCTCCGTTCCTCGATCGGACGTTCCGTTCCGGCAGATCTGAAGCTCCGTTCTCCCGATCGAAAGCTCCGTTCGATACGTGTCAATTCGGTCCACATGCAACCACACACCTGTCACCGACAACCATCGGAAGCTCCGATTGCTGATCGGATGTTCCGATCTCCCTGCTTCCGATGTGGTTCCGATTTGGTTCCGATTTCACCAAGATCGGAAGCTCCGATCCTGGATCGGTGGTTCCGATCCCACTCTAGTATTGGGGCCTTCTAAGCCATTTTCGAGTGTCCTGGATCCATTTATGAACTCCGTTAACCCTTCTGGAATTTTCTTAATCATGTTTTACTTAATTCAAACATGATTACTTGATTAATAACTCATTAATCATTGATTCTGGATACGGGTCACTACATTCTCCCCCCCTTAAAAGATTTTGTCCTCGAAATCTAGGGTAAAATCTCGAGAACATACAAGAAACCCTTGTTCGAGTGTCTAGTCGAAATATCCTCCGACACACTCAGACTCCCGTCAAATTTTCTGCAAGCTTCATTAATGCTGAACCGCATTAACATATTCTCAGCTGACAATTACTGCGCTACTGGTCGACAGTCGAACTCCTCTAGCACTAGTATATCGCAACACTGATACGTCTTCCAAACTGACCCGATCTCTCTGGTCACGAAAGATACAATACCCTCTTGATCAAGATTGTCGTCTCAAAGGAAAATCTTATACTGACGAGAACCAAGTCATAACTTGACTGGTTTACGACAATCGTCGAATCGCTAATCAATTCTAACCATCTAATGGTTCCAAAAGTTCTCGGTGCTCAACACCTCTAGTTAGGAAACACCTTTCCCAACACTGTGCCGACACAACAAAGCCCAAATTCCCCTCAAGAGAATATAGTTGTTCAAGTCTATACTTCAACGTAACTCCTCGCAATGTTTCCCTAGACTGGTTATCCTCCCCACTATACCTGAAACGCAACCGGCTTCCCAAGGAATACTGGGAACTTAAACCATCATGTCTAGTACATTCTGCTGTCCACGTTTCTTAGTATAACCTCAACACTATGCCCTGATGATAACTATCATCACTTGCAATTCATGACGCTACGTCATCTCCTAGCCATTGGCCTGCGAAGTCACGCATACATTGCAATGGAAGTCATTACACCTCTGATGATCTGCATCATCTCGATCATAGGTTATTATCCTCATGAATTTCAATCGATAGACATCCTCCTGATAGTTATACATACTCGCAATCACTGTACGCTCATCAAGACTAAGGCAAGCTCTCATCAATATGCTCGACTGGGACTTTCCACAGTGCACAGACATATGGAAATGCTTTCTATTCCGTCTCGAAACTCGACAGTCATTGCACCTTGTATAACTCAACTCAGAGTCTCTGATAATACCATCAGCTCCTACCAATCTCCCAAGGTTGAACATACTGATCCTGAAACTAAATCCCAACGGATTCTCAATAGTCAAATCGCTCCCTTGCCGAACGCATCAGTCTCAGCACTGAACGATCTAATTCGTCGATTCCCTAGTCAATCCTGGGAAACACTTGTGCTCGAAGTAACTTGCCACACAATGCGTCTTTGATTGTCGTTTATTGATACAACGCAATATTCTTTGACCAACAGTCTGTATAGATGTGACTCACTAACTCGAAAGAACAATTTCGATCCGTCACGATCTTGCGAAAGCTTCGACCCCAAAGGCAAACCTCGTTGGCTACTAAGTTGATCCTTAACTATCTCAGTCACACATCGCACATCACTAGCTGGAAGATTAGTGACACAACCTGCTAGATCTCGAGGATCAGATCCTAGCTAATGTCACACAGATCAGACAACTGATATTTCCTTGCTAATGTCCATTAGCATTCCCAACTATTCGTCGGATCCAAACACAACGGTACACATAGATGCCCTCACTTAACCGAAATGTCCGGTCAACAATCTTCACTATTGTTGTTCAATGGAAAACTTTCACATGAAACAACAACATGATCATTTCCTGACCTATTGCTATCACTAAGCAATGGATTGAATCAATATCAGCTTCTTTCTTAACAAGAATTCACTATACTGGAAACTACCAACTCACTTGCTTGTCTCCACTATCAAGTTAGCACCTAACTTGATCATACAAGTCCACTTGCAATCGTTTCCGATTACAGCAATCCCAGAAGATTCATCTCTGGCGATCATTGAGACTAAATAACTCAAATCTCCGGTTTCTCTGAGATGGTATTCAGTACTCATCCCATAAGCATTTATTTGACAAAATACTATCCCAAGTATTTCTTAATTGCTACATCCTGATCAACCCTGATTGGCTCAACCAATCAAACTCGTCGATCTACTTAAGCTCGCACTTATCAGATCAAACCATATCACCACTGATCATCCAACCTACATGGATCAGTCAATAACCATGACTCAGCTGCTACAAGGAACCATTTCCAAATGGCGTCAGATCACGTTACATAAGTAGTTTACTTGGCACAAGTCCTGCGCCTTTTTAGCACCACTAACCGTTGCTTCGTATTCTGAACTTAATCATCCTAACTCTGACAGAGTTACCCAATAACCACTAGTAGTCACTAGCACAGATCCCGTGCCACCTTAGCACTACTAATCGTTGTTTTGTTCACCCAAGGCAAACATCAAGATAGACTAAGCCCATTTCCATCCCATGGAAAATCCTACGCTCAACCTCTGAAAATATCAGACAGTACTTAGTGCAACCACTGGACTCACTATCCTTACCTCGTTCATTCAGAATGAACACCACGGCTCGTCAAGTCTAAGAAGAATAACTAAAGAATCCCAAAGATTTTCACAATCTTCGAACACAATCTTGATTATATCCCTCGATAAGATTGTTCAACAATTTAAGACTAAGGTAGCTTACCTCAATAACCCACCTGGACAACCACCAAGATTTCACGGTCATAGGTCATGCTTCCCTCACATCTTAAATAGTCATGTACAATCTTCAACATCTGATATAATCCCTCGCAGATGAAGTCATTCATCATGGAGTAGTCCTCGTATGAAAGTCGAAGTCTTAAAACAGCATCTCATCCAAATTCTTGGATAATTCCTATTACAGGAAAATTCTAACCACAACTCTGATGACAACCCTTAGTCATCGATGATAGAAATCCATCCACCTACTAGATCCACACGTCTAGCAGTAACCCAAAGGTTAAAACCTATCTGCCCAGAGTACACACTTGTCAAGAAAATCCCTCCATGACTGGTTCCTATAGCAGAACACTCAAACTATATCTCTGGCACACCAGACGATGTCGAACCATCTATATCAAACCTGATATCTTAATCCAAGGTCATACCTCGTCGTGACTATCACCAAATCCCTAGACTGAGTAGCCTTCCCACCGCCAATCCTGAAGCACCAAGGCTCCAAGATAACCTCTGAAGTACAAGGACTCCCAGAGTAACACTAGCATAGGGTCGCGCCCCATCACGTCTGGTCATGGTCATAGTCCACAACTCTCGGCATATACTGGACCTGGTATCCCTGATGAAAACCTATCATCAAAAGCCTCAACCTAACAAAGTTCAGACACCCTGTTCTAAGGAAACAACCTAGAACAAAGCCCAAATGTTCTAAACCGAACAATACCCTTAATGACTCTAGATGAGTCCACTCATCGCTGGCACTAATATAGTCCACTGACTAACTAGGTCAATCCTAGGAAAATTTCTAGACTAACCGCAAGTCAAACAGTCACAGTCGGCCCACTCAAATCTCATGAGCTGCAATAGTTGAACGCTAATCAACTAAAACAATGCCAATCCTAGAAAAATCACTCGCAATCATTCACAAATTGCTGGATAGGTAAAACATGTATCATTGTTTCCATTTATGTACAATTTCTCAATTACAATCCCATGTAATACATACAGTATTCAAAATACAATGAAATGTACAATCGAACTCGAAATGATACAACCAAAGTATGATGATTCATTACAACTGAAATACTGTTTACAACTACAACGATACAGTATTTAAATCATCTTACTAGTCTTCGTTTCTTGAGCAAGAAGCTTCTAATCGACACACGCATCGATACAAGCATACTCCCGACCAAGTCTCTCTACATGTCCTCCTACGAAGAACTTCGAAGAAATGGCTCGTGATAGCTAATCAGCTATGCTCTGCGTCAGTGCATGTCAGTCGACCCCTCTTGCTCACGATCTACCATCAGCGTTCTTGTATTCATATCATGCTTCTGAACATAAAGTTTCCCGTGTGCCTACCGAACGTATCGATATCAGCATACCGGCGAAACCATGTTCTGCATGAGGTTAAAGACCTCACTCTCGAAACCTATCATGCTTTAGGCACTCGAGACATTCTTTGGTGAAGGTCTATCTGACAATCTCTCCAACTACTAGTGGAAAATCTTCAGAGTAGTGTCTTCATGGCATGGACTGTACAGATGCAAGCATCAAGTGCGTCCCATTCAATGCTCTGCCACTGCCTCTGGCATTCGGTACTCGATCCAAATCTAGGATCCACATGAGTAGAAATCTTGAAAACTCGGACACGATCCATCATTCCTGTCCGCACTTGCTGGAATCCCATAAGCCAAATCTTTAGAAATCCTGCCGATGATGATAGTCTCTGGGCAAACTAATTTTCGCATCATCACCTCTTCCAAGGTCTCATCCATCCTATAAGGATAACCCAAAGTCTATATCCCAAGTCTCTTGCATGTACATGCTCTGATACCAATAAATGTAGCGACCCTGCCCGGATCCGCTACCTAATTAGAGTTAAGAGCATAATTAAACATGCATTAAATAAATCACTGCGGAAGAATTAAATAAAAACAGACCGGAAGAATACAACCGGTTAAACCAATTCGATTTATACAACCAAATCGAATAAATAGCCTAAAGGCAAAACCTACAGCCAATCCTGCTGTCTTTACTGGTCACTGGCTACTCCAAGCTCCTGGTGCTCAATCCTGCACCTACACCTGCCCCGTCAAATGGGATGTCCAGATACACAGAAAAGACTGGACGTGAGCTCTAATCTCAATACGAAAGCACTGGGTAAAACATACAAATATGATGAATGCAAATGATAGGGTATCCATATCTGGGATAACTGTATATAACTGCTCAGTAATGGTGCCTAGGATATGAGTGGTACAACCCGGGGAGCAAACCCTGCTTACACTGCTCATTCCTACAGGACGTGGACCGTGTCCCCCAGATGCTAACTACCCATGACCCGTCAGTCACTGAGCACTAGACATCAACCGTCCAGACAGGGCTGAGCGACCCTACGTGGCTCATCTCACAAGATGGACAGGCACAATATGATATGCACATGCTGCATAATAAATGACATACAAAATGCAACATATAAGCATGCAAAACCCGCTGGCAATCTCAGTCTGTACTTGCGTACCTTACTACAGGCAGTCCTAGCAGTCCCACTCTAGTTTCCAAGCCTATCATCAACTCTACAATGCAAATATCCATGCATCATTCTTTAAGCTCTAAAAGCCATAACTAAGCTATTGCATACTCCTAAATAATTTAAGGAGACCATAGCTATAACTGCGTCCGTCGTCAGCCCACTGATGGCGACTATCCCGCAACTAGGGGTACACCCCTGCTGCAGCTCCACAGCCTCGAGCACTGCTCCGCTACACGAGCACTGCTCCGCTACTATGTCAGACACTGTCTGACTATACTAAAGTATGTTCCTTACTCCAACTCTAAAATAAGAGTACCCAAAGCCCTAAAATAGAGCCACGAGGGCGAAGGAGAGGAATTCGGAATTGGCAAGAAATGAGGAGCTTGGACCCTATATTTATAGATGTCGATCAGAAGCTCCGTTCCTCGATCGGATGTTCCGTTCCGGCAGATCGAAAGCTCCGTTTGATACATGTCAATTCGGTCCACATGCAACCACACACCTGTCACCGACAACCATCGGAAGCTCTGATTGCTGATCGGACGTTCCGATCTCCCTGCTTCCGATGTGGTTCCGATTTGGTTCCGATGTCACCAAGATCGGAAGCTCCGATCCTGGATCGGTGGTTCCGATCCCACTCTAGTCTTGGGGCCTTCTAAGCAATTTTCGAGTGTCCTAGATCCATTTATGAACTCCGTTAACCCTTCTGGAATTTTCTTAATCATGTTTTACTTAATCCAAACATGATTACTTGATTAATTACTCATTAATCGTTGATTCTGGATACGGGTCACTACAGAGGCAAAAGAAGATCAACAACGACAAACAAACCCAATAGCCAAAGTTCAATAATTCAAACGGTCCAAAATTCCAAAACTCAAACCGGCGGCATAACGGCTATATACTGATCAAACCAAAAACACAGACAGCAGTATAGCATCGCAAACAACTCAAACCAATGCTAAAACATCAATAACAATCCAAATCCAACACATCTCAAAATCCACTTTTTTGAATTATGCTTCCAAAAATCATAACAAATCCGAACGACGCTCTATTTCAAAATCGACTGAGAATAATCGATAAGAAATATATCAAGAATGACATAACCGAAACTCAATCGATTCTAACAACATCCGAAAATAGAATTATAACTTATCGGAGAAAAACTTATGATAGAAAAAAGCTCTCGCTACCGGGATCGCGAATCTGCCTTCAAAAATAAATTCTAACGGACGGATCGATCGGAAAATGGAATCACAAAGCTTGAAGAAGCATTTGGAGCTCTTAAATGGAGGGAGGAGGCATGTTGTAAGGGATGAAGTGAAGTCAAATCCTTATAAATATCTAATAAACTTGATATTTGCATTTTAGTCCCTAAAAAATCCAAAAATTGCAAAATAGATCCTGATCAAAATCAAATCGGCTCTTGAATTCTGTGATCTACGATTATCTCAAATAAACTCAATTAAGATAAAATTGGTGCGTTACAATTCTCCCCTTCTAATAAGAAATTTCATCCTCGAAATCAATAAGACTCAATCACATAAGATAGAAGAAAGGACATAAGACAGTAAGAAGAACTTACGTCATCCGAATAACTCTGGAAATCGCTGTCTCATATCAGATTCTGTCTCCCAAGTCTCTTTCTTGACTCTGTGATGGCTCTACTGAGCTTACACCAAAGGAATCGACTTGGTTCTAAGCTGCTTCTCCTTTCGGTCAAGGATCTGAATCGGCCTCTCAAAGTAGCTTAGAGTCTCGTCAAGCTCGGCTTCATCAGGCTGAAGAATATGAGAAGGATCTGGATGATATTTTCACAACAAAGAGACGTGAAAACGTCATGAATACCAGATAAAGATGGAGGAAGTGCAAGTCTGTAGGCAAGATCGCCTAACTTCTCGAGAATCTCATACAGTCCGATGAATCTCGGAGATAACTTCCCTCTCTTCCCAAATCTAACGGTGCCTCTGAAAGGAGAAATCTTCAGGAATACTCGGTCTCCCTGATCGAAACTCAGAGGTCTACGTATGATATTCGCATACTTCGCCTGTCTATCCTGAGCTGACTTCATTCTCAACTGAATGATCTTTACTTGCTCTGCCATCTCTCGAAGCATATCTGGTCCCAAATCAGGTGACTCGGACACATCGTCCCAAAACAAAGGAGATCGGCACTTCTTACCGTACAAATCCTCAAAAGGCGCCATACCGATACTGTTGGTGTAAAAATTTTATATGGAACGATTTTAAAAAATTTTACGAAGATTACTCGAATCGAAAATTTTATATGGAACGATTCCATAATAGGTATCAAAACTTTACGATTAAATTGTGCGTGTAAAAATTAAATAACAATTATAAATTTTTACCTCCAATCTCGAATCGAGATTATGGACACCAACAGATTACTCTGCTCTTGTTGTATATCCCAGGAACTGATGGACGAACTGTTCTTCAATCAGGTCCACGAACAGAGATTTAATCCCTCTGATAGATTGCACTAGAAAATCTATCAGAAGTTTCTACGAAGAGAATTAACGAATTTGATCCGTTAAACCAGACTGCAAATTCAAAATTCACAGGCTGGATTTTCCCGAGCAGAGGGGAGGGGGGCGGCCACTTTTAGAGAGAAAAACTAGGGTTTTCGAAAATTGTGACCTCTGTTGTGTAATTTCTGTACTGCAATAACTTATTTATAATGTGGGCTGCTAACAGCTTAGGGCCCATTAGTCATAAGTTCAAGCCTGACAAGCAAAGCCCGCATGTTCAAAAATTAATATAAAATTCATCGTGACTCAGATTGATAAACCAATTTCACCAATGTTCACAGAAACCATTTCTGCATCTTTTAGAGTCAAGATAAATTTTTTGAATCCGAATTCAGTGGTTTCCAAAAATGCCCATCCCTATGTCATTTTAGGAAATCTTACTCCTCTACTCTTAAATAAGAAGTCCCACTTTTTTGTTCATTAAATTTAACTCTTTAAATTTAACTATCTCAACGGGGATTAAAAATCCATTACTCTTTGTGACCCTCAATGGTTCAGGGATACAGCTAGCCGTGGGCTCACAACTCCTTGTGACTCGGAACAACAATTTCCGACTTGCCCATCGAATCATGGTAAGAGCGCCTAGCAACATCGCCCCATGATTCCCTAGGTATCACTGATAGTGCCTGCAAGAACCAATAGATTTTGGTTAGCGTACAGTACGGTCCCTTCATCCATATATCCCGATCGAATCAACAACCATTGGTAAATCGAGAGTCGTTCGAGATTCGATAACTATGCAATGCATCTTGAAGATCAAATAGTGACATCGCATGTGCTACTAAGAAACCATTTCTTAAACACATCATGTACTCTGGCCAGAGAGTCGTCATACTAATATCTCCTCAGATTGCATAGGATATCCACACTATCAAGTATGTGGTGAATCCTTGACAACAAAGCATCGACTCCTATATGTGTCATAACTGTACCCAATCCCGACACCTGATGACCCCAATAGTGTCGGTAAACGAGTCAAAGCACAGTACTAGCATATAGAGTCTCAATGATGTTTCAAGTAGTAAGGACTAATGGTGTACAACCAAAACCGCGGACTTTATCCACTCGATAAGTGATAACCACTTGGAAAGTCCGGATAGGGTAGTTCGATCATTCATCGTATGAATATCCATTTGCATGCTTTGAACATCTCTATGTTCCATACCAATGAAACGTGGTACTCGGCATCGCAAATGCTAGTCTCAATCTCGAGCGATCCTTATCCTTATTCACAGACGGCTCAATCGACTAGGAACCATTTAGAATATACAGTGACTATAAGATGTGTTTCATGATAGAGATCCCCATGTACTACCACATCTTACATACACTATAGTATATTCAAGGTCTTTATCAAAACAACAATAGTATATCACAATATAAAAATATGAAGAAAGATAAAGTCATTGCCATTAATAAAAGTGTAAATTATATTAAACAAAAGATTGTTTATACAAAGAGTCATCAAAGCCCTTAGCCACAAGTTGGCTCACCGGGCACCCACTCTTTCAGATACTCTCTTGGTAACTGTTGTTGTAAGAAAACTCAACAAGAGGCAAAGAATCCTGCCAACTACTGCCAAAATCTAGCAATACTGCTCGAAGCATATCCTCTAACGTCTGGATAGTCCGCTCTGGCTGTCCGTCGATCTGAGGATGATAAGCTGTACTCAGATGCAATTGAGTACCAAGTGTCTCTTGAAGACTGTGCCAAAAGTGCGAAGTGAATCTAGGGTCTCGATCTGAAACGATCGACTTTGGCACACCATGCAATCTCACAACGTTGCTAACATATAACCCAACCATCTGATTGTGATGATACGTCATCTTGTACAGAATAAAGCAAGAATACTTCGTGAATCTGTCGATCACTACCCAAATAGCATCGCATCCTCGAACAGATCGCGGTAGCTTCGTGACAAAATCCATCGAAATGTGATCCCACTTCCATTTCGGAACAGATATACTGTGCAACAGACCACCCGATCGCTTCCTCTCTGCTTTCACCTGCTGATAGTTCAAACATCGGGATACAAATCTCGCAACATCGCTCTTTATCTTTTTCCACCAGAACTGATTCTTTAGATCGTTATACATCTTCCGACCTCCAAGATGAATACTGAACCGACTACAATGTGCCTCTCAAAGAATACGCTCCCTCATCTCCGAAACATTGGGCACAACAATACGATTATTCACAAACAAAACATCATCTCTAACATGGAATTCAGACTGATGCCCAGATCTTACTTTCTCTACTGAAATCTGAGTGCTCGGATCAGACTTCTGTGCTTCTTTGATCAAAATAAATAACTCTGGCTTGGCTTGAATAACAAAAACTCTGATAGTCCTCCTATCTATTTCAAACAACAAACCAGAAGTGCAGCAATCATCGATCAACTAAGAAACACCAATAGTAGAAAGAAATAAATAACAAAGCTTTCGGCTCAAGTCATCTGCAGCTGTATTCGGCTTCCCCGGGTAATACTTGATTTTACAATCAAAATCCTTCAACAGATCTAAACATATTCTATGTCTCATATTCAGCTATGCCTGTGAAAACAAATACTTAAGGCTCTTATGATCAGAAAAGATCTCGAAAGACTTACCATAAAGATAGTGACGCCAGATCTTCAAAGCAAATACGATCGCAGCAAGTTCAAGATCATGAACCGGATAACGAGTCTCGTGCGGCTTTAGCTGCCTCGATGCATATGCTATCACGTGCTTATGCTGCATAAGAACACATCCCAAGAATCGGTTAGAATCATTGCAATATACGGTAAAACCTCCAGTACCTGATGGAATAGATAGAATCGGAGCACAAGTCAGTCTCTTCTTCAGATCAACAAAATTGGTCTCACAATCTGCAGTCTAGATAAAAGCCGCATTCTTCTGAGTCAGCTGGGTAATCGGCTTTGCAATATAAGAGAATCCCTTGATGAATCGGCGATAATAACCAGCTAAACCCATAAAGTTTCGAATCTCAGGAACTGATGTCGGTATAGGCCAATTCATGACCGCTTCAATCTTTCTGGGATTGACAGAAATCCTATCTCCAGAAATAATATGATCGAGGAAGACAACTCGGTCCAACCAGAACTCACACTTAGACAACTTGGCAAACAACTGTTCGGCTCGCAAAATCTGCAAGACGATCCTCAAATGCTCTGCATGGTCAGTACGGTTCTTTGAGTAGATAAGAATATCATCGATAAAGATAATTACGAACTCATCCAAATAACGCTAAAAGATACGGTTCATCAAAGTGGGGGTCCTAAATTTTCTGGGCAGAGACTTTGAGATTTTCAGCTGCTCGATCGGTTGAATCTTACCTATCGAGCGAGCACTATAAAAAAAATTATTCTTTAATCCTTATTGTTTAATTGCATTGATCGATTGCATTACCCTAAGATTAGATAATTAGAATCAAGGCCTCACATTAAGTGGTATCAGAGCGATAAGATCTTGGACTGAACTTAGAAGTGAGCGGGGTAGATTGAGTCCGCTTGCACTGGCTTCTCGCATGTGTTTGAGTTATTTAATTGATTCATTTAATACAATGCGAGCATGCTTTATTGATTGAAAATTATTTGAATTACATGATTGTGTGATTTAAATTTTAAAGCATGATTTACTTGAGATATCAATTGTTTGGATTTCCTGGATCGAATACGAATATTCTCGAATTTGTTGAATTATTCAAGGAGGAGATTTTGGACACCTTATGGAATTATGAAATTGGATTACATGTGTCCTAACCCTTGATTATCAGATTATGGGTCCTCGAAGGATGTTGAATAGGAACCCACCGCCAGTTATTCCTCCAAATGAGAATCTGCCTGTAATCACTCCTTCGAATGAACAAGGCAGTATAGTGACCGACCAGATGGATGCCAACGCTACGCCGATGGAAACTTTATTGAAGAGGTTCCAATCTTTCAAGACGCCGACTTTGAAGGGTATAGAGAACCCGGTTGATTGTGAGAGCTGGTTAGATGATATAGATCAGCTTTTTGACTCTCTCGACTATTTTGATGACCGTCAGACCAGGTTAGTAATTCATCAACTACGAGGTGTCGCAAAGAATTGGTGGATCACGACAAAGAAGGCTATTGAGAACCGAGGTATGGCCATCACCTGGAATCTTTTCAAATCAGAATTTTATAAGAGGTTTTTCCCAGTTTCTTACAGAAAATATAAGGGTGCAGAGTTTGCGAATCTAAGGCAGGGGAACATGAATATTGAAGATTATGTCACTAAGTTTGATAGTCTGTTGCGTTTTGCGCCGCACATTGCTGACAATGAGGAAGCCAAGGCTGACCAATTCATTAACGGCTTGAATCCTGATATCTTTACTCTTGTGAATACTGGGAGGCCCAATAACTTTGCTGATGATATGGATCAGGCCAAGGGTGCTGAGACAGGACTGATGAGACAGAGAGGAAATCAGTTTGCATCTCAGTAGCAACAGAGAGAGTTTCAGACCCAACAGTCCCAATATCAGAATCAGCCTTAGAGATTCGAGGGTGGTAGCAGTGGAGGCAACAGAAAGGATTACTATCGTTTGAAGGGAAGACAGTTTAAGAAATAAGGGAACAGTTCTTTGAGTTCAGGTGGCTCGAAGCAGTACAGTTCAGGACAGAGTTCAGGATCCTCTGGAGCAACTTGTAACAAGTGTGGAGGTCGCCACTCCAGTGATCAGTGTAAAGATATGTTTGGGAGTTGTTATATCTGTCAACAGTCTGGACACTACGCAAGATTCTGTCCTCAGCGTGTTCCTGAGAGGTCCCAAGGAGGGAGTTTGTCGAGATAGTCAGCTCAGCCCGAGAGGCAAGCATCTACTGTTAATTCCTTTCAGCCACCACAGTAGAGTCAACATGGAGGTGGGCAGAACAGGAATCAACCTCCTAGATAGCAGGCTAGAGTTTTTGCCTTGAATGAGGATCAGGCTCAGGCAACACTGGATGTTGTCATAGCAGGTAACTATTCAATATTTGGTTATCCTGCTCATGTTTTGATTGATACGGGTGCATCTCAATCCTTTATTTTTGAGAAATTTGTAGTAGCCCGTAACCAAAATCAGTGATTAAGGAATTAATCATAATTACATGGGAAGGGTTCGGAAGCTCCGAAGGAGCGATTGGAAGCTCCGATCGAATTACGTCAGGCATGACGTGTGGCAGGATCGGAAGCTCCGATCAGGATCGGAAGTTCCGATCACCTCTATCTGAAGTCAACCAGTGAGTTTTTGACTCGTGGCAGATAAGTGAGATCGGAAGCTTCGATGTCGGGATCGGACGTTCCGATCGTGATCGGACATTCTGATCAAGGAACGGAGGTTTCGATCGTCGTCTATAAATAGGGGGTGCCGAGCTCACATTTAAGTGCACCAATTCCTCTCTTCTCTCTCAATTCCTTAGCCTTCTAACTCAGATCTAGGGAATTCTAGGCATCCCGTGGGGAATCCGAAAGTGGCATAGCAATCCAAGCGTCGTAGCGGAGCTGTGGCCTAGTTTTGAGGCACTCGACATCAAAGGGCTAACGACGGACGAAGTTATAGCTTTTGCTTCCTATAAATATTTAGGAGTATGCAATAGCGTAGTTAAGGCTTTTAGAGCACTATAATGATAGTAGTATCATTTGGCAGTGTAGAGCAGACTATAGGCGTGAACCTAGAGTTGGTAGAGCTTGCACTGATTTGAGGTACGAAAGTACTGTTCTAGATATCCTGACTGAGTATGCATGTATTATGTGACTGCATGGTTTATATGTCATTGATTTATGCTGCATTAATTTGCATATTGAGCTATCTCCTTTGAGATGTCTATTAGTAGGGTTGTACCCTATCCTGTTAGTGGATGGAGTTCTATGGCTTTGGGTTCGGTTAATCCACTGGTATTATGGTATGGGAGCCACCTCCTGAAGCGACAACACAGCGTGCTACATACCAGGGCCCGGTCTGTCTCTGTTATCTGATCCTTGACCTCGAGTTTATAGGGAGTTCACTTTGCATGCATGTATACTCATACTCTCGTACTGAGCATTTTATGCTCACGTCTCGTACTCTGTGTTTCTGGACACCCTATTCCATGGGGCAGGTTTGCGATTGGACGAGGCGGGTGGATCCAAGAGGGGCTAGGCAGTTGTTGGCCAGCTGGAGCTTCGCCTAGGTTTTATTCTGTTGTTATTTGGATTGATACAGCTATTCGATCAGATTGTATAATATTTGGGTATTTACAGATTCCTTTACTTGGGATTGTATAAATGTTTATGGTTTCCGCAGTTTTATTCTGATGTCCATTTAATTAAGTTAATTGCATGCCTAAGTTCTGTTTAGTTGGTGATCCAGGTAAGGGTCAATACATTTATGGTATCAGAGCATGCAAAGTATTCTTGAGATTTAGATTCTACATAAGATTACCGCTAGGTTAATTTTGTAGATGGCAGATCGTGACGACCAGAGTTCTCATGGCAGTATTGGTGGGCGTTGGGGTGATGCCGACCGGGAGCCTCGTAGGGAACGCCGCCATCGTCATCGAGATGAGGACCGTTTCAGTGTACATCGATTCTTATAGATGGGGCCTAAGCCCTTGGTTGGAGGTGAGTCTCCGGAGGATGCGGAGAACTGGTTAGACCGCATGGAGACGACTTTTCAGACTCTCCAATGCACCGAGGAGCAGAAGATGGAGACCCTTGGTTATCTTCTGGATGGACGTGCGCGCAGGTGGTGGAGGTTTACTTCTGCACCTTTTGTTGCGGCGAGAGGAGTGGCCAACTGGGCCGAGTTCCGCACAGCTTTTCAGAAGCTGTATTTTCCTCCTGCACTCCGTCAGTCAAAGGCAGGTGAGCTACTGAGTCTGCGACAGGGAGCTATGTATATTGATGAGTATCAGCAGAAGTTCTTTGATCTGCTATCTTATTGCCCCGAGATTGCCGACAGCTCCGAGATGAAGTATAATCTGTTCCTTCAGGGCCTTAACCCTGAGATCCATGATCGTGTGGCGGTTGGTGACGACATGTCTTACGAGGGTTTGGTGAGCCGTTGTCACCAGGCGGAATACAGCATTCGGCGGAACAGGTCTTTCTCTCAGTCGAGACCTGCTAGTTCTTTTGGTCCTCGTGCCCAATCTTTCAAGAATTCTGGATCTACTTCTTCTTCCTCTTACACTTTTTATAATGGCGTTTACTTTATCTTTTATCATATAATTATGTTGTGACATACTATAAGATGTTTAGATGAAGACCTTGAATATACTATAGTGTATGTAAGATGTGGTAGCACATGGGGATGGCTATCATGAAACACATCTTATAGTCACTGTATATTCTAAACAGTTCCTAGTCGATTGAGCCGTCCGTTAATAAGGATAAGGATCGCTCGAGATTGAGACTAGCATTTGCGATTCCGAGTACCACGTTTCATTGGTATGGAACATAGAGATGTTCAAAGCATGCAAATGGATATTAATACGATGAATGATCGAACTACCCTATCCGGACTTTCCAAGTGGTTATCACTTATCGAGTGGATAAAGTCCGTGGTTTTGGTTGTACACCATTAGTCCTTACTACTTGAAACATCATTGAGACTCTATATGCTAGTACTGTACTTTGACTCGTTTACCGACTCTATTCGGGTCATCAGGTATCGGGATTGGGTACAGTTACGACACATATAGGAGTCGATGCTTTGTTGTCAAGGATTCACCACATACTTGCTAGTGTGGATATCCTATGCAATCTGAGGAGATATTAGTGTGACGAATCTCTGGCCAGAGTACATGATGTGTTTTAAGAAATGGTTTCTTAGTAGCACATGCGATGTCACTATTTGATCTTCAAGATGCATTGCATAGTTATCGAATCTCGAACGACTCTCGATTTATCAATGGTTGTTGATTCGATCGGGATATATGGATGAAGGGACCGTACTGTACGCTAACCAAAATCTATTGGTTCTTGCAGGCACTATCAGTGATACCTAGGGAATCATGGGGCGATGTTGCTAGGCGCTCTTACCATGATTCGATGGGCAAGTCTGAAATTGTTGTTCCGAGTCACAAGGAGTTGTGAGCCCACGGCTAGCTGTATCCCTGAACCATTGAGGGTCACACAAGTAATAGATTTTTAATCCCCGTTGAGATAGTTAAATTTAAAGAGTTAAATTTAATGAACAAAGAAGTGGGACTTCTTATTTAAAAGTAGAGGAGTAAGATTTCCTAAAATGACATAGGGATGGGCATTTTTGGAAACCACTGAATTCGGATTCAGAAAATTTATCTTGACTTTAAAAGATGCAGAAATGGTTTCTGTGCACATTGGTGAAATTGGTTTATCAATCTGAGTCACGATGAATTTTATATTAATTTTTGAATATGCGGGCTTTGCTTCTCAGGCTTGAACTTATGACTAATGGACCCTAAGCTGTTAGCAGCCCACATTATAAATAAGTTATTGCAGTACAAAAATTACACAACAGAGGTCACAATTTTCGAAAACCCTAGCTGTTTTTCTCTCTAAGTGGCCGCCCCCCTCCCTCTCTGCTCGGATAAATCCAGCCTGTGAATTTTGAATTTGCAGTCTGGTTTAACAGATCAAATTCGTTAATTCTCTTCGTAGAAACTTCTGTTAGATTTTCTAGTGCAATCTATCAGAGGGATTAAACTTCTGTTCGTGGACCTGATTGAAGAATTGTTCGTCCATCAGTTCCTGGGATATACAACAAGAGCAGAGTAATCTGTTGGTGTCCATAATCTTGTTTCGAGATTGGAGGTAAAAATTTAATTGTTACTTAATTTTTACACGCACAATTTAATCGTAAAGTTTTGATACCCATGATATGGAATCGTTCCATATAAAATTTTTAAACTTCCGCTGCACCGGGTATCAATCCCAATTGATCTGATCACCGTTCTCCAACAGTGGTATCAGAGCCAGGTTGCTCAGATCAAGCGATTAAATTAATCAATTGTACAAAAATTTTTTAAGCCTCTGTTTTTGAAACAAAATAAAAAAAAAATAAAAAAAAAATTAAAATTTTTGACGGGCAAAAACACGGGCAGCGATTGGATCGCTGCCCAAGGGGCAGCGACGGGCTGCCCGGCCCGAGCCCCTTTTGGGGCGCGGGCGGCCCGGGAAAATTTAATTTTTAATTTTTAATTAAAATTTTAATATGTTAAAATTCTATTTTTGGTCCGATCGAAAATTGTTTTTGATTGGTCCACGAGGCGTCGGATCGAATTGTTCGAGTCCGAAAATTTTAAAATTGATTTTTGGATAAATTTGAATTTTTGGAAAATTTATAGATTTTATTCGTTAAATCAGATTTTATGAAATTAATTATTTTTGTTACAATTGATGATAAGATATGATCTTATGGAAATATTGAGTAAAATATGATTTTATGTATAAAATTGGATTTTATATGTAAAATATGATTTTATTTGATAAAAAGATAAAATATGATTTTGTATGTAAAATAAGATTTTATATATGGAATATGATTTTATCCTTTTAAATTTAATTGCTATTGCATGTTATCCAATAAATTAATTTTGAATTAAATATTATTGGATAAGGATGATCGATTGCCATGACCAATTTTGTAGGTGTATGTTAGGAATTTACATTTGTTTTTATTGTTGTTGGATTTATTAATGGGCCTGGTTTATGGCCCGTTCCCACCCCTTGAAATGTATCCCCTACTTGTCATAGTTATTTATTGTAAATACATTAGACTTAGTGGGAGATGAAGATTTGAAGACGGAGGTGGGCCCAGCAGACAATAAAGACTGAAGAAATGTAAATTGGAAGCTCAATGTAATAGGATTGCATTGCATACCTGCATATTACCTAGGATTGGACTTAGACTCGTGATTGGCAACCACGGATCGATTAGAAATGAAATCGATCATCCTATATAATATATGATATTATCGTTGTATGCATGTTTTAGACTAAATTGTATGAATCCCGCAAGCATACAAATTTTAAATGATGAGACAAATTTTCAAAATTAAAATTCCTCATTTTAAATATGATTTAAAATTGATATCAAGATAAATAAAGGAAATTTAAATATTGTTTAAATGTTCCTACCTTCCATCAATGATCAATGTATGAGATGCTACCCGCGGATACGGTCCGGCTCATATTATTGAGGGGGCCCGTTCGTCGGAAAGCTGTACATTGGATCGACACATGTTGTAAGTTGGGTGGAACTCCCATGGGATCGGCTCATATTATTGGGGGATCCACATGGCGACCGTCCATCACAACTTAATATTGATGGGTCATCTTGACATGTCACAATAAACGACGTCATATTATTGGGCCCTTATTGGACATGAGGTAAAAACGTGGAGGTTGCTTTGGAAGCAATTGGGCTCTACCTTTTGAAAATTATGGTTGGCTGATATTATTCGGGACCATAGTTTGTCAATTGGACTCCATGTTCCCACTAAAGAAAATGTTTCTCGTTTTCACTAGAGGGTGGTGAAATCGTCAAAATAGTGGGAGTGTGATTCATAAAATAAAATTTCGCCTATTTTATGTCTTAGTAAATTAATTAAACAATCACTGATTATTGTTTGTTTCTTTTCAGTATTTCATTAAGATGAATTCGCGCAATCCACTATTCTCTATTCTCGAACAAAATAAACTGACTGACGCAAACTATACGGAATGGTTCCGTAAGTTGAAGATTGTCTTGACCTCGGAGAAGATGCTCTACGTTTTAGAAAAATCTCCTCCGAAGGAAGCACCAGCTGATATAAGTCCGAAAGAGTTGGCCAAACTTGATACATGGTGGGACCATGATATCAAGGCCAAATGCTATATGCAAGCCTCGATGTCTGATGAACTCCAGAGGCGATTTGAGGACACCGTGAATGCTGCTGACATTCACGTACAACTCAAGGAACTTTTTGGGGCTCAATCGAGAGCTGAAAGGTTCGCTACTGTAAAAGAGCTAATGACGTGTCGCATGCGTGAAGGGACTTCGGTCCATGATCATGGGGTACGAGTGATTTGGCTCATTCAGAAGTTGGTAACGCTTGATTTGGTGTTGGAGCATGAACTCAATGTGGACTTATTACTTCTCTCTCTCTTCCTTCTTCGTTTGACGGATTTGTGGTGAATTTCAATATGAACAAGATAGAGGCCTCCCTTGAAGAGATGGTCAATATGCTTGTAACATATGAAGCCACTTTAAAGAAGGATAAACCGGCTCTCTTGGTGGGCTCCTCTTCTTCTGCTAAGAAGGGGCCAAGTACAAAGGGTAAGAAACGTTCTGCCCCACCCAAGAAAACCGGACCCGAGAAGAAGAACAAGACAAAGGCTTCAAACATGGAAAAGTCCAAGGATGTTTGCCATCACTGCAAGAAACCCGGTCATTGGAAACGTAACTGCAAGGAATATCTAGAGCAGTTGCGAACTGCGAAGGGTATGTTCTATATTGAAATAAATGTTTCACTTAATACTACTTCTTGGGTATTGGATACCGGATGTGGATCTCACATTTGCAATGATTTGCAGGTGATGACAAGAAGTCGCAAGCTTAGAATGGGTGAGACCTAGCTGAGGCTCGGAAATGGTTCTAGAGTTGAAGCAAAAGCTGTGGGAGACGTTTATTTAATTTTGCAGAACGATTTTAAGTTACTTTTGAGAGATGTTTTATTTGTTCCAGATTTGATTAAAAACATTATTTCTGTTTCTATGCTTGATAGAGATGGTTTTTCTTGCAATTTTGTGAATGGAATTTGCAATATTTACAAGAATGAATGTTTGATTGGAAATGGACAACTTGAAAACGATCTATATAACTTAAAATTAAAAGACGTTTCAATAAATTATGTTGATAAACCGGTAACAACGAACAAAAGGAAAATCGATAGTCAAAACCCGGCAAACCTTTGGCATGCTAGGCTAGGTCATATTTCCTCAAGGAGGATGAACAAGCTAGTGGGAGAGGGCATATTTGATATGTCTGATATTAACTCTCTACCTACTTGTGAGTCCTGCCTGAAAGGAAAAATGACTAAATCTCCTTTTCAGGGGAAACCTGAGCGTAGTCAAAATCTGTTGGATTTGATCCATACAGATGTTTGTGGTCCATTTAGAATTGATACTCAATTTGGCCACACCTACTTCATTACCTTTACTGATGATTATTCAAGGTATGGGTATTTATATTTAATGAAATATAAGTCTGAAACATTTGAAAAGTTCAAAGAATTCAAGGCTGAAGTAGAAAACAAGCTAGGTAAAAGTATTAAAGCACTTCGATTGGATCGAGGTGGAGAATACTTAAGTACCGAGTTTTTGGACTATCTGAAAGAGAATGGGATTCTCTCTCAGTGGACTCCTCCTATGACACCTCAGCTGAATGGTGTATCGGAGCGTCGTAATCGAACTTTGTTGGACATGGTTTGATCCATGATGAGCTTCACTGAGCTTCCACCTTCGTTTTGGGGCTATGCGCTTGAAACGACGGTATTGTTGTTGAACAACGTCCACACCAAAGAAGTGGATAAAACACCATACGAGTTATGGAATGGCAAAGCTCCTAAGTATTCGTACTTGAGGATTTGGGGATGTCCTGCTTACGTGAAGCAGACAGTGGAAGATAAGTTGTATAGTCGATCCACCTTATGTTATTTTGTAGGGTATCCGAAGAATTCAATCGGATATTATTTCTATCATCCTGCTGAAACAAAGGTGTTTGTTTCAAGGAATGCCACCTTCTTGGAGAAGGAGTTCTTATTGGATAAGAAAGGCGAGATGATGGAACTCGAAGAAATTTGAGAAGAACCCGAAATACAAAATAATGATCCTACACCTCAGAAACCAATTATGGACACGCCTATACCTAGAAGATACGAGAGGACTTCTAGACCTCCTATTCGATATGGTCTTCTTCTTGAAGGGGATCAAGATGAACCCGACGTTGGATGTGATCCAAGAAACTTCAAGGAAGCAATTTCTGATGCGGATTCAAATTTATGGCTTGAAGCTATGCAGTCGGAAATAGATTCGATGCATACAAACCAAGTTTGGTCTTTAGTAGATCCTCCCGATGGAATTGTTTCAATAGGGTGTAAATGGATCTACAAGAGAAAGCTTGGGCCTGATGGTAAGGTATTGACCTACAAGGCACGATTGGTGGCGAAAGGTTGTACTCAAAGACAAGGAGTTGACTATGATGAAACCTTTTCACCAGTTGCAATGTTCAAGTACATAAGAATCCTTATTGCCATAGCTGCTTGGTATGACTATGAGATGTGGCAAATGGATGTGAAGACTGCATTTCTTAATGGAAACATTAAGGAAGAGATCTATATGACGCAGCTTGAGGGATACACATCCATGGGAAGCGAGCATAAGGTATGCAAGATTCAGAGATCGATCTATGGTCTCAAACAAGCATCAAGAAGTTGGAACCAGAAATTTGATGAAACAATAAAGGATTTTGGTTTCATCAAGAACCCGGAGGAACCATGCGTGTACAAGAAAGTAGTTAAGGATGCTGTGACATTCTTAGTACTTTATGTTGATGACATCCTACTCATTGGGAATGATGTAGGGATGTTGCATTCAACAAAGATATGGTTATCAGGTAGATTCTCGATGAAGGATTTGGGTGAGGCATCCTATATTCTAGGGATACAGATCTATAGAGATAGATCTAAGAGAATGATATGACTCACTCAAGCAACCTACATCGACACCATATTGAAAAGGTTTTCAATGGATGGGTCCAAGAGAGGACATCTACCTATGTGTCATGGAGTTTCTCTATCCAAGTCTATGTGTCCCAAGACTGATGAAGAGATAGAGAAAATGACACATGTACCATATGCGTCAGCCATAGGTAGTATCATGTATGGGATGATATCTACCAGACCGGATGTAGCATTTGCTCTGAGTGTCACAAGCAGATATCAAGCCAATCCCGGTCAAATGCATTGGAAAGCCGTGAAGGACATTCTTAAGTACTTACGAAGGACTAAGAATATGTTCATGGTATATGGAGGAAAAGAACTGAAATTGGAAGGCTATACCGACTCTAGCTTCCAAAGTGACGTGGATGACTCGAAGTCAACCTCTGGATTTGTGTTCATGCTCAATGGTGGTGCTGTCTCTTGGAAGAGTTCCAAGCAGGACACCACAGCGGATTCCACCACTGAGGCAGAATACATTGCGGCATCAGCTGCTGCTAAAGAGGCCGTTTGGATGAGGAATTTTGTCCAAGAGTTGGGCGTTATTCCTGAAGTTGTTGGTCCAGTCCCGGTGTACTGTGACAACACGGGTGCCGTTGCTCAGGCAAAGGAACCAAGGACTCATCAAAGATCCAAACACGTACTGAGGAAATACCACATCATCTGGGAGATCGTGGAAAGAGGAGACATCACTGTCGAGAGAGTGGCCTCTGCAGACAATATCGCTGATCCACTTACTAAGCCCTTGCCAGGACCATTATTTGACAAACAGCGCGAAGCAATGGGACTGCGTATTATGACTAGTTGGCTATAGGGCAAGTGGGAGATTGAAAGAGTGGGTGCCCGGTGAGCCAACTTGTGGCTAAGGGCTTTGATGACTCTTTGTATAAACAATCTTTTGTTTAATATAATTTACACTTTTTATAATGGCATTTACTTTATCTTTTATCATATAATTATGTTGTGACATACTATAAGATGTTTAGATGAAGACCTTGAATATACTATAGTGTATGTAAGATGTGGTAGCACATGGGGATGGCTATCATGAAACACATCTTATAGTCACTGTATATTCTAAACAGTTCCTAGTCGATTGAGCCGTCCGTTAATAAGGATAAGGATCGCTCGAGATTGAGACTAGCATTTGCGATGCCGAGTACCACGTTTCATTGGTATGGAACATAGAGATGTTCAAAGCATGCAAATGGATATTCATACGATGAATGATCGAACTACCCTATCCGGACTTTCCAAGTGGTTATCACTTATCGAGTGGATAAAGTCCGTGGTTTTGGTTGTACACCATTAGTCCTTACTACTTGAAACATCATTGAGACTCTATATGCTAGTACTGTACTTTGACTCGTTTACCTACTCTATTAGGGTCATCAGGTGTCGGGATTGGGTACAGTTACGACACATATAGGAGTCGATGCTTTGTTGTCAAGGATTCACCACATACTTGCTAGTGTGGATATCCTATGCAATCTGAGGAGATATTAGTGTGACGAATCTCTGGCCAGAGTACATGATGTGTTTTAAGAAATGGTTTCTTAGTAGCACATGCAATGTCACTATTTGATCTTCAAGATGCATTGCATAGTTATCGAATCTCGAACGACTCTCGATTTATCAATGGTTGTTGATTCGATCGGGATATATGGATGAAGGGACCGTACTGTACGCTAACCAAAATCTATTGGTTCTTGCAGGCACTATCAGTGATACCTAGGGAATCATGGGGCGATGTTGCTAGGCGCTCTTACCATGATTCGATGGGCAAGTCTGAAATTGTTGTTCCGAGTCACAAGGAGTTGTGAGCCCACGGCTAGCTGTATCCCTGAACCATTGAGGGTCACACAAGTAATGGATTTTTAATCCCCGTTGAGATAGTTAAATTTAAAGAGTTAAATTTAATGAACAAAGAAGTGGGACTTCTTATTTAAGAGTAGAGGAGTAAGATTTCCTAAAATGACAAAGGGATGGGCATTTTTGGAAACCACTGAATTCGGATTCAGAAAATTTATCTTGACTTTAAAAGATGTAGAAATGGTTTCTATGCACATTGGTGAAATTGATTTATCAATCTGAGTCACGATGAATTTTATATTAATTTTTGAATATGCGGGCTTTGCTTCTCAGGCTTGAACTTATGACTAATGAGCCCTAAGCTGTTAGCAGCCCACATTATAAATAAGTTATTGCAGTACAGAAATTACACAACAGAGGTCACAATTTTCGAAAACCCTAGATGTTTTTCTCTCTAAGTGGCCGCCCCCCTCCCTCTCTGCTCGGATAAATCCAGCCTGTGAATTTTGAATTTGCAGTCTGGTTTAACGGATCAAATTCGTTAATTCTCTTCGTAGAAACTTTTGATAGATTTTCTAGTGAAATCTATCAGAGGGATTAAACTTCTGTTCGTGGACCTGATTGAAGAATTGTTCGTCCATCAGTTCCTGGGATATACAACAAGAGCAGAGTAATCTGTTGGTGTCCATAATCTCGTTTCGAGATTGGAGGTAAAAATTTAATTGTTATTTAATTTTTACACGCACAATTTAATCGTAAAGTTTTGATACCCATGATATGGAATCGTTCCATATAAAATTTTTAAACTTCCGCTGCACCGGGTATCAATTCCAATTGATCTGATCACCGTTCTCCAACATTAAGGACTATGATTGCGAGATTAAGTACCATCCGGGAGCTGCTAATCTCACCGCTGACGCATTGAGTCGCAAGGTGCAACTATCTGCACTTCAGACTTGTTCGATGTCTAGTGAGATCAGTGACTGTTGTACTTCAGGATATACTTTCAAGCATAAGAAAGGTATGCAGAGTATCCAGATGTTTGCGATATTATCTGAGCCAGCTTTGTATTCGCGGATTCGAGATGCTCAGATGTCTGATTCAAAGACCAAGCGTTTAGCTCGTCTAGCTAACGAGGGTAGCTCGTCTATATTTCATTATCAATCTGATGGTTTTCTGTGTTTGTTCTGTAGGCTTGTGATTCCGCAGGATGTAGTGTTGCAAGAGGAGATTTTGTCTCAGCGCATCGCACTAAGTTGAGTATTCATCCTGGGAGCAACAAGATGTATAAGGATCTACGGACTCGTTTCTGGTGGAAGGGAATGAAACGCAGTGTTTATCAATTTGTTTCGAGATTTTTGGTGTGTCAGCAGGTCAAGGCAGACCACCAACGACCTGGAGGATTGCTTCACAGTCTGCCTATTCCTGAATGGAAATGGGAGTTTATCACAATGAACTTTGTGACCCATTTGCCGGTATCCCCGAGGAACTGTGATGCTGTCTGGGTTGTGGTGGACCAACTCACCAAGTCAGCGCATTTCATTGCCTATAGCCAGGAGTACAATGTGGATCGTATGGCTCGGTTGTACATTCAGGAGATCGTTCGACTTCATGGAGTGCCTGTGAGCATTGTCAGCGATCGGGACCCCAGGTTTACTTTTAGATTCTAGGGGAGTGTTCAGCGTGCGATGGGCACTACTCTCAGTTTGAGTACTGCCTATCATCCGAAGACTGATGGTCAGTCAGAGCGCACTATCTGTACTTTGGAGGATATGCTTAGAGCGTGCGTCATGGACTTTGGTTCAGCCTGGCAGGATAATTTGCCAATGATCGAGTTCGCGTACAACAACAACTATCATACTAGTATTGGGATGACACCTTTTGAGGCTTTGTTTGGGCGATGTTGTCGTACTCCACTCTTCTGGGAAGAAGTGGGGGAGAGACAGTCTGAGGGACCGGAGTTTATCCAGCAGGCGATAGACATTGTTGATCAGATCATGAAACGGATTAAGACTGCACAGGATCTTCAGGCCAGCTATGCTAACACCAAGCGTAGGCCTTTGCAGTTCGATGTCGGGGAGAAAGTGTTTCTGAGAGTATCACCTTTCCGCAAAATTCTCAGATTTGGCCTTAAGGGTAAGTTGTCTCCCAGGTTTATCGGTCCGTTTGAGATCTTGGAGAGTATTGGCGATTTGGCTTATCGACTAGCTTTGCCACTGTATCTTTCCAGTATTCACGACGTGTTCCACGTATCTCTGTTGCGACGGTATGTCGCGGATGCGTCTCATATTCTGCAGTGGTCTGAGGTTCAGGTGAGCAAGGATTTGACCTATGTTGAGAAACCTATTCGTATCCTGGATTATAAGGATAAGGTTTTGCGGAACAAAGTCATTTCTCTGGTTTTAGTTCAGTGGCAGCGCCGAGGCACTGAGGAAGCTACTTGGGAACTTGAGGACAGGATGCGTGAAGACCATCCTGAGTTGTTTTGATTTCATTCTTAAAGTTGTATTCAGTTGCAAACTCTGTAAACATTTGATTTGAATAAATAATGTTTCTGATTTCTGTATTACATTCGGTACTTAAGATCTGATTTTGAGGACGAAATATCTTAAGTGGGGGAGAATGTAGAAGCCCGTAACCAAAATCAGTGATTAAGGGATTAATCATAATTACTTGGGAAGGGTTCGGAAGCTCCGAAGGTGAGTTCGGAAGCTCCGAACAGGATCGGAAGCTTCGAAGGAGCGATCGGAAGCTCCGATCGAATTAAGTCAGGCATGACGTGTGGCAGGATCGAAAGCTCCGATCAGGATCGGAAGTTCCGATCACCTCTATCCGAAGTCAACCACTGAGATTTTGACATGTGGCAGATAAGTGAGATCGGAAGCTTCGATGTCGGGATCGGACGTTCCGATCGAGGAATGGAGGTTTCGATCGTCGTCTATAAATAGGGGGTGCCGAGCTCACATTTGAGTGCACCAATTCCTCTCTTCTCTCTCAATTCCTTAGCCTTCTAACTCAGATCTAGGGAATTCTAGGCGTCCCGTGGGGAATCCGAAAGTGGCATAGCGATCCGGGCGTCGTAGCGGAGCTGTGGCCTAGTTTTGAGGCACTCGACATCAAAGGGCTAACGACGGACGAAGGTATAGCTTTTGCTTCCTATAAATATTTAGGAGTATGAAATAGCTTAGTTAAGGCTTTTTGAGCACTATAATGATAGTAGTATCATTTGGCAGTGTAGAGCAGACTATAGGCGTGGACCTAGAGTTGGTAGAGTTTGCACTGATTTGAGGTACGAAAGTACTGTTCGAGATATCCTGACTGAGTATGAATGTATTATGTGACTGCATGGTTTATATGTCATTGATTTATGCTGCATTCATTTGCATATTGAGCTATCTCCTTTGAGATGTCTATTATTAGGGTTGTACCCTATCTTGTTAGTGGATGGACTTCCATGGCTTTGGGTCCGGTAAATTCACTGGTATTATGGTATGGGAGCCACCTCTTGAAGCGACGGCACAGCGTGCTACATACCAGGGCCCGGTCTGTCTCTGTTATCTGATCCTTGACCTCGAGTTTATAGGGAGTTCACTTTGCATGCATGTATACTCATACTCTCGTACTGAGCGTTTTATGCTCACGTCTCGTACTCTGTGTTTCTGGACACCCTATTCCATGGGGCAGGTTTGCGATTGGACGAGGCGGGTGGATCCAAGAGGGGCTAGGCAGTTGTTGGCCAGTTGGAGCTTCGCCTAGGTTTTATTCTGTTGTTATTTGGATTGATATAACTATTCGATCTGGTTGTATAATATTTGGGTATTTACAGATTCCTTTACATGGGATTGTATAAATGTTTATGGTTTCCGCAGTTTTATTCTGATGTCCTTTTAATTAAGTTAATTGCATGCCTAAGTTTTGTTTAGTAGGTGATCCAGGTAAGGGTCACTACAAATTTGTTTTGATGCATGCCTTGCCTTGCGAGTCTTTGCCTGCTGTAGTTTCTGTTACTTCACTTGTAAGGCCCGGGATTATTTAATTTAATTTGAGATTATTTAATTTTAATCCAAGTATATTTAAGTTGGGAATATTTAGAGTTTTGATTTAAATTCTAATATTCTTAAATTATTTAGGAATGAAATTGAAATAAAAAGAGAGCCGAGGACTGAATTGCAATTTATGAAGTTTCAGGGGCTAAATTGCAATTTTAACCAAAGTTATCCAATTTTATTAGATTATCAGCATGTATACGTGTTTATGTCTTAAGAAATTCAGAAAATAGAGCAGAGAAGCCGAGATCTTCTTATTTCCTTTAATTTCTGATTTTCAAATCGTCGTAACTTGTGATTCGATTGTCCGATTTCGATTCCGAACAGAGTTCTGGAATCCTTGTGACAAGGGCTTCGATTTGGTGTAAGTATTTAATTATTTCTATCATGTTTCAAAATTTGAATATTGAGGAAATCAGAAGTTGAGCGTGAAGTTGTGTTTTTGAGCTTTATATTGTATCGATATCGCAACCGGATTGAGGATTGCTTGTTGTATGAACTTGTGATTATTCCAGAATATATTTCGACTTATGTAGCAGATGTTTATGTTAACTATGATGGCTGGTTATTGATATAAATGGAATTGAAGTGGTATTTGACGTTGATATTGATTTCAATATTATGTCGGTTACCGATTTTCAATCACTACATTGTTGGGTTATGTTTTGAGACCGTTTTGATAGCCGAAGATTGAGCTGAGATGTTCTTTGAGATGTTGTCGAAATTGTAGTATTTTTATTCTTCAATTTCATACTTGTTTGGACGGCTAACGACTCAAGAACTCTGATTTCGAACCGAAGAATAAGAAGTTGAGGTTTGAAGTGATTTGATTGTGAAGATTGAATGAAGTTTTGATCGATGAAGTTGAATAGAGTTTGATCTGCTTGTTATTATTGTTATGTTTCAGATTTGAAGCCTAGAGAATCGAAAAGAATGAGAAAGGTATAAGACGAAATCGCGAGTCAGGGATTTGAAACTCGAGAATGACGCTTCTTGAGTTTTCCCGCCAAAATCACATACTTGTTTAACGTTTTGATTTTGTATGACTGTTGTCGATCCATCACAGGTAGTGGATCTTTGAGTTTGAGTTGATATGATTACGATATGATATGTATGGAATTGATTCTATTGCCAAGGTCTGAGGCGACCTTATTTTCGAGTCAAACATGGCTACGATAGATAGATATCCATGTCAAGATTGTTTACGAATCTTGATGGCAACGACATTAGATGAATCAATTATTAATCGATACATGCGTTATCTACTCTATTGTTGAGGCGATGATGAATAGAGCCCATATGATTTATTTAACGCTTTATATACGTCGATTATACTGGGAATGATTTCTCACCGGAGTTTATCCAGCTGTTGCTTTGTTTTGTATGTGTGCATGGCAACAGAGGGGGCAGGAGCCTGTCAGAGACGACATTGATAGCTCGGGAGAGAGTTTAGCACGTGAGGACTTGGGTTTTAGTTAAAGTTGTGTTGTCTAGAAACATCAAACATGTTAGAACTATGTTGGTTTGTAATACACTTATGCTACTTGAAATAGTTGTGTATTTTATCGCCTTTTAAATGATCCGTTTGATGTAATAAACGCATGAATTTATGCTCGATACTTGGTTATGTACATATGCATGTTCCAGAATTGATAAACCATGTTTTGAGTTGGTTTTGCATGATTTTGGGATTGGATTTTCAACTTTGACAGCAAAATGAAATCTGCAGATTTTTCTGGAAATGAAGCCCGCTCGATCGGGTGAAATCCACCGATCGAGCGCGGCCTTTAAATTGCAAAACAGAGAATTGGAATTTTGAGCTCGCTTGATCGGGTGAGTTCCACCAATCAAGCGAGGCCAAAATATGCTCAGACCCGAGAAATGGAATTTCCAGCTCGCTCGATCGAATGAATTCAACCGATCAAGCGAGGTGCAAGATTTTAAATTTGTTTTTATTTGGTTTGAGTATTCTTTTAAATACTTGATTAATTGTGTTATTCATCATTAATTTTCCTAAGATGAGATTAGCAACCCGAGGTCCCCACAATAGGTGGTATCAGAACCTAAGTTTCTCGGACTGAGAATAGATGAGCGGGGTAGATCGAGTCTTTTATCCTGATTGTTTATTTATTCTTAACGCATGTTATTATCTGAATTGATTTACAGTTTTAAGAATTTCATGCTATCTGTTATCTGATATGATTGGATGCATGTCTTGACTGATACTGAATCAGAACTCGATCTCTTGAGAAGGTATTATCGTGCTAATCAGAGGAAGGACTGAGACATAATTGTGTATATGATATATCGATGAATTGTGCACTAATCTGTTTGATTATCAGATATGCCTCCCCGAGCAGCACCGACTACAAGACATACTTTAGCAGTGAATCAGCCAGAACAAACTAATGCTGCACAGGTACCAGTAACAGCACCTGAACTAGGACAGGGTAGTACGTCTGTTGATACGATGAGTGGTGATGTCAATCCGATGGAAAAACTGCTGAAACGATTTCAATATTTTAAACCACCAAAGTTACAAGGAACTGAGAACGTTGTGGATTGTGAGAACTGGCCAGAGGATATCGAGCAGTTATTTGAATCCCTTGACTATACTGATGAACGTCGTGTGAAACTGGTGATCCATCAATTACATGGCCTTGCAAAGAATTGGTGGGTAGCGACGAAGAAAGCGTTTGAAAATCAAGGTACAGTTATCACATGGACTGTATTTAAAACTGCTTTCTATCAACGTTTCTTTCCAGTTTCTTATCGTAAGGACAAGGGAGTGGATTTTGCAAGTTTTCTACAGCGACAAATGAATATTGAAGAATATGTTGCAAAGTTCACCAGCCCACTGAAGTTTGCTCTGTATATTGCTGCAAATGATGAAGCTCAAGCTGATCAATTTATAAATGGCTTGAATCCCAATGTGTTCACTCTTGTGAACCGTTTGTGTGGTCTGAAGCGTGTGAAACTAGTTTTCTGGAGCTAAAGAAGAGGTTGACTACATCACCGGTCTTGACAATCCCTTCAGGTACTGGTGATTTTGTTGTTTATTGTGATGCTTCTCATCAGGGTTTGGGATATGTTTTGATGCAGAGAGGACATGTTGTTGTGTATGCCTCACGACAGCTAAAACCGCATGAAGTTAGATATCCAATTCATGATCTTGAAGCATTAAATATCTGGCGAAATTATCTGTATGGTGAGAAATTTGAGATATTTTTTGATCATAAGAATTTGAAGTATCTGTTTTCACAATCTGAACTGAATATGCGACAAAGAAGATGGCTCGATTTACTGAAAGACTTCGATTGTGAAATCAAATATTATTCAGGGAAGTCAAATGCAGCAGCAGATGCCCTAAGTAGAAAGGTATGTGCTTTATCCTTGTCTACTATAGGTGTATCTCATTTGATTGAAGATTGATGTAGTTCTGGATTAATATTTGAGACAGATAGAAGACCAATGAGAATTTGTTCTATCAGCTCTGAGCCTGAATTGTTGATTCGAACCAAAGAAGCACAAAAATAAGACTTAAGTGTTCAGAAGTCGATTGAAATGATCAGAACAGGGCATCAATTCGAGTATAAGGTCAGTGTTGATGGTATTCTGTATGTGAATAACCAAATTGTTGTTCTTGATCTTTCAGATTTGAGACATAATATATTGAAAGAAGCTCATTGTAGTCGATTTAGTATACATCCTGGAGGCAGAAAAATGTACAACGACGTGAAGAATCAGTACTGGTGAAAACAAATGAAGTCTGATGTGACTGAATTTGTATCTAAATGTTTGAATTGCCAACACGTGAAGGCTGAGAGAAAGAAGCCTGGAGGTCTATTGCAGAGTTTATCTATTCCTGAATGGAAATGGGATCACATTTCCATGGATTTTGTGACAAAGTTACCACGATCATCCCGAGGATGTGATGCTATTTGGGTAATCATTGACAGGTTGACGAAATCTGCATGTTTTATTCCATATCGAATGACATATCGTCATGATCAAATGACAGATTTATATGTTCGAGAAGTGGTATGATTACATGGTGTGCCAAAGTTGATTGTATCTAATCGTGATCCTAGATTTACGTCGCACTTTTGGCATAGCCTATAGCAAGCTCTAGGTACGCGTTTACATTTGAGTACTGCTTATCATCCTCAAACAGACGGACAATCTGAACGAACTATTCAGACTCTCGAGGATATGCTTAGAGCTGTAGTACTTGATTTTGGTACTACATGGCAAGATTCAATACCACTTGTGGAATTTTCATATAACAACAGCTATCAGACAAGTATAGAGATGGCTCCATTCGAAGCGTTATATGGAAAGAAATGTCGATCGCCATTGTATTGGGATGATGTGTCAGAGGTGCCTGAATTGGGACCGGATTTGATCAGACAGATGACTGAGAAGATGAAGTTGATTCAGCAGAGAATGAGAACAGCGCGACATAGATAGACCAGATATGCGAATATAAGACGTCGGCCATTATCTTTTGCACAGGAAGATAGAGTGTTTTTGAAGATTTCACCATTCAGGGGCCCGGTTAGATTTGGCAAGCGAGGAAAATTATCTCCGCGATTTATTGGGCCGTATGAGATACTCGAGAAGATAGGCAATCTTGCTTATCAACTCGCTCTTCCTACATCTTTATCTGGTATACATGATGTATTTTATGTCTCGATGCTTCGAAAGTATCAACCTGACGAATCTCATATCTTGCAACCTGATGAAGCTGAATTGGATGAAACTCTTAGCTACTTTGAGCAGCCGATTCAGATACTCGATAGGAAGGATAAACAACTCCGAACGAAGACCATTCCATTGGTGAAGATTCAATGGAGTCGGCACGGAGTTGAAGAAGCGACATGGGAAGTTGAAGATGACATGATACAGAGATTTCCTTATCTATTCCACTGATGTGAGTTCTAATTCAGTTTTCTGTTATTCTTTATTCTTATGAGTATACAGACTGCATATCTTGACTGCTTATGAATTCGAGGACGAACTCATGCCTTAGTGGGAGAGAAATGTAAGGCCCGAGATTATTTAATTTAATCTGAGATTATTTAATTTTAATCCGAATATATTTAATTTGGGAATATTTAGAGTTTCGATTTAAATTTTAATATTCTTAAATTATTTAAGATTGAAATTGAATTAAAAGAGGGCCAAGGACTGAATTTCAATTTATGAAGTTTCAGGGGATAAATTGCAATTTTACCCAAAGTTATCCGATTTTATTAGATTATCAGCATGTATACGTGTTTATGTCTTAAGAAATTCAGAAAATAGAGCAGAGAAGTCGAGATCTTCTTATTTCCTTTAATTTCCGATTTTCAAATTGCCATAACTTTTGATCCGATTGTTCGATTTCGATTCCGAACAGAGTTCTGGAATTCTTGCGACAAGGGCTTCGATTTGGTGTAAGTCTTTAATTATTTCTAGCATGTTTTGAAATCTGAATATTGAGGAAATCATAGGTTGAGCGTGAAGTTGTGTTTTTGAGCTTTATATTGTATCGATATCGCAACCGGATTGAGGATTGATTGTTGTATGAACTTGTGATTATTCAAGAATATATTTCGACTTATGTAGCAGATGGTTATGTTAAGTGTGATGGCTGGTTCATGATATAAATGGAATTGAAGTGGTATTTGACGTTGATATTGATTTCAATATTATGTCGGTTACCGATTTTCAATCGCTACGTTGTTGGGTTATGTTTTGAAACCGTTTTGATAGCCGAAGATTGAGCTGAGATGTTCTTTGAGATGTTGTTGACGTTGTAGTATTTTTATTCTTCAATTTCAGACTTGTTTAGACTGCTAACGACTCAAGAACTCCGATTTCGAACCGAAGAAGAAGTCGAGGTTTGAAGTGATTTGATTGTGAAGATTGAATGAAGTTTTGATCAATGAAGTTGAATAGAGTTTGATCTACTTGTTCTTATTGTTATGTTTTAGATTTGAAGCCTAGAGAATCGACAAGAACGAGAAAGGTATAAAACTACATCGCGATTCAGAGATTTGAAACTCGAGAATGACGCTTCTTGAGTTGTCCCGCCAAAATCACATATTTGTTTAACGTTTTGATTTTGTATTACTGTTGTCGATCCATCACAGGTAGTGGATCTTTGAGTTTGAGTTGATATGATTACGATATGATATGTATGGAATTGATTCTATTGCCAAGGTCTGAGGCGACCTTATTTTCGAGTCAACCATGGCTACGATAAATGGATATCCATGTCAAGATCGTTTACGAATCTTGATGGAAACGACATTATATGAATCAATTCTTAATTGATATATGCGTTATTTACTCTATTGTTGAGTTGATTATGAATAGATTCGATATGACTTATTTAACGCTTTATATACGTCAATTATATTGGGAATGATTTCTCACCAGAGTTTATCCGGCTGCTGCTTTGTTTTGTATGTGTTCATGGCAACAGAGGGGGCATGAGATAGTTAGAGACGACATTGATAGCTTGGGAGAGAGTTTAGCATGTGAGGACTCAGGTTTTATTTGAAGTTGTGTTGTCTAGAAACATCAAACATGTTAGAACTATGTTGGTTTGTAATACACTTATGCTACTTGAAATAGTTGTGTATTTTATCGCCTTTTAAATGATCCGTTTGATGTAATAAACGCATGACTTTATGCTCGATACTTGGTTATGTACATATGCATGTTCCAAAATTGATAAACTATGTTTTGAGTTGGTTTTGCATGATTTTGGGATTGGATTTTCAACTTTGACAGCAAAATGAAATCTGCAGATTTTTCTGGAAATGAAGCCCGCTCGATCAGGTGAATTCCACCAATCGAGCGCGGCCTTTAAATTGCAAAACATAGAATTGGAATTTTGTGCTCGCTCAATCGGATGAGTTCCACTGATCGAGCGAGGCCAAAATATGCTCAGACCCGAGAAATGGAATTTCCAGCTCGCTCGATCGGATGAATTCAACCGATCGAGCGAGGTGCAAGATTTTAAAATAAAAATTTATTTGGTTTGAGTATTCTTTTAAATACTTGATTAATTGTGTTATTAATCATTAATTTCCCTAAGATGAGATTAGCAACCTAAGGTCTCCACATCACCTTTGGGTGGAAGAATTGTTTCGATGAGGTTAGTCAGGAACTGTGAACTGTTTTTTGATGAGAATGTAATTTAATTCGATTGTATTGTACTGGGGTTATCTGATTTCGATTGCATTGTTGGTATAGATGTTTTGACCAAGTACAAGGCTACCGTCGATTGTTTTTAGAAGGTTGTCAGATTCAGATCGGAGATGGCCGATGAATGGAAATTCTTTGGTAAGGGTTCTCGATCCAAAATTCCTTTGATTTCTGTTATGTCTATGACTCGACTATTACAGAAAGGTGCAGAAGGATTTTTTATTTATGCCATGAATTTTTTGAAGTCTAGCCCTGGGTTGAATGATATGCCAGTGGTTAGAGAGTTTCCTGACGTATTCCCGGATGAGATTCCTGGATTGCCGCCTATCCGTGAGGTAGAATTCAGTTTTGAACTGTTGTCAGGTACTCAGCCAATTTCCAAAGCTCCATATCGAATGGCTCCGATCGAATTGAAGGAATTGAAGTAGAAGTTGTAGGATTTGATTGCCAAGGGATACATTTGGCCTAGTGTATCACCTTGGGGTGCTTCGGTACTTTTTGTTCAAAAGAAAGATGGTTCTATGAGACTCTGCATTGACTACCGCCAATTGAATCAAGCGACGATAAAGAACAGGTATCCCTTACCTCGAATAGATGATCTTTTTGACCAGTTTCAGGGTTCTTGTGTTTATTCAAAAATCGATTTGAGGTCAGGCTATCATCAACTGAGGGTTTGGTAAGAGGATGTTCCTAAGACTGCGTTAAGAACGAGGTATGGCCACTTTGAGATTACTGTCATGTCGTTCGGTTTGACTAAAGCTCCAGCAGTGTTTATGGGATTAATGAACCGTATCTTTCAGCGGTACTTAGATGAGTTTGTTATTATTTTCATTGATGATATTCTTATCTATTCGAAGAGTCGTTCTGACCACATAGAGCATTTGAGGACCGTTTTGCAGATTTTGAGTGCCGAGCAATTATATGCCAAACTATCGAAGTACGAGTTTTGGTTAGACCGAGTCGTTTTTCTTGGTCATATTATCTCTGCATAAGAACATATCCCAAGCCTCGGTTAGAAGCATCACAATATATGGTAAAACCTCCAGTACCTGATTGAATAGATAGAATCAGAGCACTGGTTAGTCTCTTCTTCAGATCAACCAAACTAGCCTCACAATCTGCAGTCCAGATAAAAGGCGCATTCTTCTGAGTCAGCTGGGTAATCGGCTTTGCAATAGAAGAGAATCCCTCGATGAATCGGCAATAATAACTAGCTAAACCCATAAAGTTTCGGATCTCAGGAACTGATGTCTGTCTAGAGCAATTCATGACCGCTTCAATCTTGCTGGGATTGACAGAAATCCCATCTCCAGAAATAATATGACCGAGGAAGACAACTCGGCCCAACCAGAACTCACACTTAGACAACTTGGCAAACAACTGTTCGGCTAGCAAAATCTTCAAGACGATCCTCAAATGCTCTGCATGGTCAGTATGGTTCTTCGAGTAGATAAGAATATCATCGATATAGATAATTACAAACTCATCCAAATAACGCTGAAAGATACGGTTCATCAAACTCATAAAAACCGCTGGAGCGTTAGTCAAACCGAACAGGATGACTATAAACTCAAAATGACCATACCTCGTTCTGAAATTAGTCTTAGGAATATATTCTTCACGCACTCTCAACTAATGATATCCCGACCTCAGATCGATCTTCAAATAGACAGAAGAACCCTGCAGTTGATCAAAAAGGACATCTATTCTAGGTAAAGGATACCTGTTCTTTACCGTCTCTTGGTTCAGTTGACGGTAATCAATACAGAGCCGCATAGAACCATACTTCTTCCGAAAAAGGAGGACAGGAGCACCCCATGGCGATACACTAGGTCTGATGTATCCCTTGGCAGTCAAATCCTCAAGATGTTCTTTCAATTCTCTTAATTCGACCGGTGTCATACGATAAAGATCTTTGGAAATTGGCTGAGTACCTGACAATAAATCAATGTTGAATTCGATCTCTCGACAGCAATCCAGGAATCTCGTCCGAATATACATCAGAAAATTCTCTAACCACAGGTATATCAACCAATTATGGGCTAGATTTCAGTACATCAACTGCATAAACCAAGAATCCCTCTGCACTTCTATGTAACAAACGAGTAATCGATATGTAACTCCCCGTTTTTATCTTAATTGAATTTATTTGAGTTAATCAGAGATTACAGAGTTCTCGAGCCGGTTTGATTTTGATCAGGGTCCTTTTTGCAAAAATTAGATTTTTCAGGGACTAAAACGCAATTATCGGTTTTTATAGATATTTATAAGGATTTTGGACCCACTCTCTTCTCCATCATCTTCCTCTTCACGCCTCCCTCCTCCATTGTTGAAGAAATCGATTCTTAAAGCTTCCAGATTTCATCCCGAGCTCGATCCGACCGTTGGAATTTATTTCTGAAGGCAGATTATCGATCACTGCAGTGAGAGCTCTGTTATATTGTAAGTTCTTCTACGATCGGATACATTCTAGTTTTTGGATGTTGTTAGAATCGTTCGAGATTCGAGTATGTTGTTCTAGACAGAGTTCTAATCGTTTATTATCTGTCGGTTTTGAATTAGAGCGACGTTCGGATTTGTTATGATTTTTGGAAGCCATTTTCGAAAATGTGGATTTTTAGATTGATGGGTTTGCTTTGTTATTGTTGTTTTGGGCATTGATATGAGTTGATATCGGTATTGAACTGTCTGCATTTCCGGTTTGTTCAGTTTATAGCCGTTATGCCGTCGGTTTGAGTTTTGGGTTTTCGAATCGTTTTTGTATTGATTGAAGTCTTGGTGTGTGAGTGATCGTGATTGTTGATCAACTCTTGAATTTTTACAGATTTGTTGGAGTTTGTCGAGCCCTGTGTTAGCAGCATTGTTCGTCGAGAGTTGGACGAAGAATGGTATAAAGAGTTTTCCTTGAACCGTTGCCTTGTTGTTGTTAGATTGTGTAGTTGTTTATACAATCTCTTTTGTAGCTTATCCAGAGTTGGAGCTACTGCATTGAAAGGTAAAAGCAGTCATCGCAGCGGGATAGCATACTCGGGACTGTGGTTCTTGAGTTTTCCCTTTTGAAATCACGTACTTGCATCTACACTTGTTCTAGCATGAGGAACTTGTGTTTTGTTTGATTGTTTTGGCTTATGTTTTATGTTTCTGTTATGCATTCATCTTGAGCCAATCTTGTTTTCAGCGGGCAGAACCGCCCTTTTTGTTTAGACGTTTGGGAACTATGATTGAGTGGCCCAGGTCGTAGTCGTTTCGTCTGGTGCTAGCATACTCATTATAGTTGCTCAAAGTCTAGAGGAGTGAGATACGTGGCACCACCTCGATTGGGAGAGTCGGTGAGTTGTTACGTGATCTTACCCTCGGGATCCCAAAGGCACAGCTGCAATCCCTCGTTATCAGATTTAATATCCCTGTTTAAAGACATGCATTCATTACGATGTTATTGATTTTGTTATTGTATTGAAAGCATGTTTGTTACTTGTATTACTTGTTATGTTGCTTTTACTGGGAATGTCGTTCTCACCGGTTATCCGGCTGTTGCTTTGTTTTGTATGTGTACTTGGCAACAGGTGGGGCAGGAACAAGTCAGAAGAGGCATGGTTAGCTTCGAGGGCAAGTAGTAGAAGTGAGACTCGGTTTAGAAGTCGAATTAGCATGTTTATCTAGTTTAAGATTGGAGCATGTTAGAACTCGAACTTGATATGTTTTGTATTCGAACTCTTTCTTGTAATTGAATACTCCGTTGTTGAAAAGTGTTAGTTGGATCATGTCGGAGCCTTTCCGGGTGTTGGATTGCACTTTTGGAGCCTTATTTTGAGCTAAAACAGCCGGCCATGCGCGCCCGCGCCTGGGGAGGAGCGCCCGCGCCTGGGGAGGAGCGCCCGCGCGTTATGCTCCCTTTCTCGGAGGCCCGGGCAGGTCTGTATGCGCGCCCGCGCCTCGGGTGGCGCGCCCGCGCGTCACCCTGTGTAAAAAAAAAAAAAAAACTTTTCTTTTAATCTTAGATCTTGTATGCGTAATTACTGTTTATTCTGAGATTAGATGATTAGAATCGAGGTCTCACATTAAGTGGTATCAGAGCATTAAGATTCTTGGTCGAACTAGAGTGAGCGGGGTAGATAGAGTCTGTGTGCAATGACTCCTCGCATGTGTTTGAATTATTTAATTGTGTACTTAATTCCATGCGAGCATGCTTTATTGTTTGAGCATTATTTGAATTACATGGTTGTGTGATTTAAATTAATAAAGCATGATCTACTTGAGATATAACTGTTTCTGTTCTCGACTGGTATTCGGTATTCCAAGCGGTTGTAAGGGCACTGATGGTAGCAATTGAGATATCTCGTGTGCTAACCTTTGATTATCAGATGGGTCCTCGTCGAGTGATAAACAGAAACACACCACCAGTTATCCCTGCGACTGAGCAAGCTAGCACTGAGGTTGATCAGTTGGATGCTTCAGCGACTCCTATGGAAAACTTGCTGAAGAGGTTTCAGTCGTTCAATCCGCCATTGTTGATGGGTTCAGAAAATCCAGTTGACTGTGAGAGTTGGTTGGATGATATGGATCAGTTGTTTGATTCCATTGACTCCACAGATGACCGCCGAATCAGGTTAGTAATTCATCAGCTGCGTGGTGGTGCTAAGAGCTGGTGGATCATGACAAAGAAAGCAATTGAGAGTAGAGGTACAGAGGTTACTTGGACTCTTTTTAAATCTGAGTTTTATAAGCGGTTTTTCCCTATCTCGTATCGTAAGGATAAGGGAGCAGAGTTTGCAAATCTGAGGCAAGGGAATCTGAACATTGAAGAGTACGTGGCTAATTTCGATAGTCTGTTGCGTTTTGCACCGCTAATTGCCGGAGATGAAGAAGCTAAGGCAGATCAGTTCATCAACGGGTTGAACCCCGATGTCTTCACGTTGGTTAATACCAACAGGCCTAGCAACTTTGCGGATGCCATGAATTACGCAAAGGGAGCAGAAGCAGGCTTGTGGAGGCAAAGAGGTAATCAGGGGGCACCTCAGCAGCAGAGGCAGTATCAGAACCAACCATCTCAGTACCAGAATCAGCCACCTCAACATCAGAACCAGCAGCAGAGGTATGAAGGTGGAAACAGTGGGGGAAACAGAAAGGATCAGTACAAGGCAAGAGGTAAACAGTTCAAGAGACAGGGGAACAGTTCGTCCAGTTCCAGTGGTTCGAAGCAATTCGGTTCAGGACCGAGTTCTGGGTCATCATCCTTGTACTGCAGCAAGTGTGGAGGAAGACACTCACCGGATCAGTGTGTGGGAGTCTTCGGCAATTGTAACACATGTCAGCAACCGGGACACTTCTCTAAAGTGTGCCCTCAACGTAATAGAGATAGAGCTCAGAGTGGGAGTTCGTCTAGACCTGCAGCTCAGCCGGAGAGGCAGTCGTCTGCAGTGCACTCTTTCCAACCCCAGCAACAGCAGAACAGACAAGGAGGTAGCTCTAGTGCAAATCAGCCTCCGAGACAGCAAGCACGAGTCTTTGCATTGACAGAGGATCAGGCTCAGGCAGCACCTGACGAT
Organism: Henckelia pumila; assembly: GCF_033568475.1. Taxonomy (NCBI): domain Eukaryota; kingdom Viridiplantae; phylum Streptophyta; class Magnoliopsida; order Lamiales; family Gesneriaceae; genus Henckelia; species Henckelia pumila. Next base: position 189,698,640 of record NC_133122.1, on the reverse strand, counting down.
GTCATAGCAGGTAAATGTTCGATTTTTGGTCATTCTGCTCATGTCTTGATAGATACAGGTGCTTCCCATTCCTTTATCTCTGAGAAATATGTGTTATTGCATGCTTTGCCAACTGAATTGTTGCCTACTGTAGTAGCTGTTACTTCACCTTTGGGTGGAGGAATTGTTTCTGTCCGACTAGTCAGGAACTGTGAACTTTGTTTTGAGGGGAATTTGTTAGAATTCGAGTGTATTGTACTTGGACTGTCAGATTTTGATTGTATTGTCGGGATAGATGCTTTAACCAAGTACAGGGCGACAGTTGATTGTTTTCTGAAGGTTGTCAGGTTCATACCTGAAATGGCAGACGAGTGGAAATTCTTTGGTAAGGGTTCTCGATCTAGAATTCCTTTGATTTCAGTGTTATCTATGACTCGTTTGTTACAGAGAGGTGCAGAAGGATTTTTGGTTTATGCGGTTGATGTACTGAAATCTAGCCCAGCTTTGGTTGACTTACCAGTGGTTAGAGATTTTGCTGATGTGTTTCCTGAAGATGTTCCTGGATTGCCACCCATTCGAGAAGTCGAATTCAGCATTGACTTAGTGCCAGGTACTCAACCTATTTCAAAAGCTCCTTATCGTATGGCACTTGTTGAATTGAGAGAGTTGAAGGAGCAGCTTGAGGATTTGATTGCCAAGGGATACATCAGACCTAGTGTATCGCCTTGGGGTGCTCCTGTTCTATTCGTTCGGAAGAAGGATGGTTTTATGCGGCTCTGTATCGACTACCGCCAATTGAATCAGGCTACAGTTAAGAACAGATATCCTTTACCCCGAATAGATGACTTGTTTGATCAACTGCAGGGTTCTTCTGTCTACTCTAAGATTGATCTGAGGTTAGGCTACCATCAGCTGAGAGTGCGAGAGGAAGATGTTCCTAAGACCGCATTCAGAACGAGGTATGGTCACTTTGAGTTTATAGTCATGCCGTTCGGTTTGACTAACGATCCACCTGTTTTTATGGGTTTGATGAACCGTATCTTTCAGCGTTATTTAGATGAGTTCGTCATTATTTTCATCGATGATATTCTTATCTACTCGAAGAACCGTACTGACCATGCAGAGCACTTGAGAATCGTCTTGCAGATTTTGCGAGTTGAGCAGTTGTTTGCCAAGCTATCGAAATGCGAATTCTGGTTAGATCGAGTTGTCTTTCTCGGTCATATTATTTCTGAAGATGGGATTTCTGTCGATCCCAGCAAAATCGAAGCGGTTATGAATTGGCCTAGACCGACATCAGTACCTGAGATCCGAAGCTTCATGGGTTTAGCTGGTTATTACCGTTGTTTCATCGAGGGTTTCTCGTCTATTGCCAAGCCTATTACCCAGCTGACTCAGAAGAATGCGCCTTTTGTCTGGACTCCAGATTGTGAGGCTAGCTTTGTTGATCTAAAGAGGAGACTGACCAGTGCTCCAATTCTTTCTATTCCGAAGGGTACTGGAGGGTTCACAGTCTATTGTGATGCTTCTAACCGAGGCTTGGGTTGTGTTCTTATGCAGCATAAGCATGTGGTGGCGTATGCATCAAGGCAGCTGAAACTGCATGAGACTCGTTATCCGGTCCATGATCTTGAACTAGCTGCGATCGTCTTTGCTCTGAAGATCTGGCGTCACTATCTTTATGGTGAGTCTTTCGAGATCTTTTCTGACCATAAGAGTCTTAAGTACTTGTTTTCTCAAGAAGAGCTGAATATGAGACAGAGGAGATGGTTAGATCTGTTGAAGGATTTCGACTGTGAAATCAAGTACTATCCGGGGAAGTCTAATGCAGTTGCAGATGCCTTGAGCCGAAAGCTTTGTTCTTTATCTCTTTCTACTATGGGTGTTTCCCAGTTGATCGATGATTGTTGCACTTCTGGTTTAGAGTTTGAAACAGATAGGGAGACTATCAGAGTATTTGCTATTCAAGCCGAGCCAGAGTTGTTTGTTGCAATCAGAGAAGCACAGAAGTCTGAGCCGAGCATCCAGATTTCAGTAGAGAAAGTCAGATCGGGCCATCAGTCTGAATTCCAGGTTAGAGATGATGTTTTGTTCGTGAATAATCGTATTGTTGTGCCTGATATTTCGGAGTTGAGACAGCGTATTCTCCGAGAGGCTCATTGCAGTCGGTTTAGCGTTCATCCTGGAGGTCGTAAGATGTACAACGATCTGAAGAGTCAGTTCTGGTGGAAGAGAATGAAGGACGATGTTGCGAGATTTGTATCTCGGTGTTTGAATTGTCAGCAAGTGAAAGCAGAGCGGAAGCGACCAGGTGGTCTTTTGCACAGCCTATCTGTTCCTGAATGGAAATGGGATCACATTTCTATGGATTTTGTCACGAAGCTACCACGATCCGTTCGAGGATGCGATGCTATTTGGGTAGTGATCGACCGATTGACGAAGTCTGCGTGTTTTATTCCGTACAGGATGACGTATCGTCATGATCAGATGGCTGAGTTGTATGTTAGCAATGTTGTGAGATTGCATGGTGTGCCGAAGTCGATCGTTTCAGACAGAGATCCTAGATTCACTTCTCACTTCTGGCACAGTCTTCAGGGGGCACTTGGTACTCGATTGCATCTGAGTACAGCTTATCATCCTCAGACAGATGGACAGTCAGAGCGGACTATCCAGACGTTGGAGGATATGCTGCGAGCGGTAGTGCTAGACTTTGGCACTAGTTGGCAGGATTCTTTGCCTCTTGTCGAGTTTTCTTACAACAACAGCTTCCAAGCGAGTATCGGTATGGCGCCTTTTGAGGCTTTGTATGGTAGAAAGTGCCGATCTCCGTTGTTTTGGGATGAATTGTCTGAGTCACCAGATTTGGGACCGGAGATGCTTAGAGATATGGCAGAGCAGGTTAAGATCATTCAGACCAGAATGAAGTCAGCTCAAGATAGACAGGCGAAGTATGCGAATGTCAAACGTCGACCTCTGAGTTTTGAGCAGGGAGACCGTGTATTCCTTAAGATTTCTCCGTTCAGAGGCACCGTCAGATTCGGTAAGAGAGGAAAGTTATCTCCGAGATTCATCGGTCCGTACGAAATTCTCGAGAAAATAGGCAATCTTGCCTACAGAGTTGCACTTCCTCCGTCTTTATCTGGTATTCACGACGTTTTTCACGTCTCTATGCTGCGAAAGTATCAAGCAGATATTTCTCATATCCTTCAGCCTGACGAAGTCGAGTTAGACGAGACCCTGAGCTATTTTGAGCGACCGATTCAGATCCTTGATCGGAAAGAAAAGCAACTCAGAACCAAGTTGATTCCATTGGTGAAAGTGCAGTGGAGCCGTCACGGCATCGAGGAAGCGACTTGGGAGACAGAATCTGACATGAGACAGCGATTTCCGGAGTTATTCGGATGACGTGAGTTCTTCTTACTGTCTTTAGTTCTTTATTCTATCTTATGAGTTATGGTTCTTGTGGATTCGAGGACGAAATCTCTTCTTAGTGGGGGAGAATTGTAACGCCCCGTTTTTATCTTAATTGAATTTATTTGAGTTAATCAGAGATTACAGAGTTCTCGAGCCGGTTTGATTTTGATCAGGGTCCTTTTTGCAAAAATTGGATTTTTCAGGGACTAAAACGCAATTATCGGTTTTTATAGATATTTATAAGGATTTTGGACCCACTCTCTTCTCCATCATCTTCCTCTTCACGCCTCCCTCCTCCATTGTTGAAGAAATCGATTCTTCAAGCTTCCAGATTTCATCCCGAGCTCGATCCGACCGTTGGAATTTATTTCTGAAGGCAGATTATCGATCACTGCAGTGAGAGCTCTGTTATATTGTAAGTTCTTCTACGATCGGATACATTCTAGTTTTTGGATGTTTTTAGAATCGTTCGAGATTCGAGTATGTTGTTCTAGACAGAGTTCTGATCGTTTATTATCTGTCGGTTTTGAATTAGAGCGACGTTCGGATTTGTTATGATTTTTGGAAGCCATTTTCGAAAATGTGGATTTTTAGATTGATGGATTTGCTTTGTTATTGTTGTTTTGGGCATTGATATGAGTTGATATCGGTATTGAACTGCTGTCTGCATTTCCGGTTTGTTCAGTTTATAGCCGTTATGCCGTCGGTTTGAGTTTTGGGTTTTCGAATCGTTTTTGTATTGATTGAAGTCTTGGTGTGTGAGTGATCGTGGTTGTTGATCAACTCTTGAATTCTTAAAGATTCGTTGGAGTTTGTCGAGCCCTGTGTTAGCAGCATTGTTCGTCGAGAGTTGGACGAAGAACGGTATAAAGAGTTTTCCTTGAACCGTTGCCTTGTTGTTGTTAGATTGTGTAGTTGTTTATACAATATCTTTTGTAGCTTATCCAGAGTTGGAGCTACTGCATTGAAAGGTAAAAGCAGTCATCGCAGCGGGATAGCATACTCGGGACTGTGGTTCTTGAGTTTTCCCTTTTGAAATCACGTACTTGCATCTACACTTGTTCTAGCATGAGGAACTTGTGTTTTGTTTGATTGTTTTGGCTTATGTTTTATGTTTCTGTTATGCATTCATCTTGAGCCAATCTTGTTTTCAGCGGGCAGAACCGCCCTTTTTGTTTAGACGTTTGGGAACTATGATTGAGTGGCCCAGGTCGTAGTCGTTTCGTCTGGTGCTAGCATACTCATTATAGTTGCTCAAAGTCTAGAGGAGTGAGATACGTGGCACCACCTCGATTGGGAGAGTCGGTGAGTTGTTACGTGATCTTACCCTCGGGATCCCAAAGGCACAGCTGCAATCCCTCGTTATCAGATTTAATATCCCTGTTTAAAGACATGCATTCATTACGATGTTATTGATTTTGTTATTGTATTGAAAGCATGTTTGTTACTTGTATTACTTGTTATGTTGCTTTTACTGGGAATGTCGTTCTCACCGGTTATCCGGCTGTTGCTTTGTTTTGTATGTGTACTTGGCAACAGGTGGGGCAGGAACAAGTCAGAAGAGGCATGGTTAGCTTCGAGGGCAAGTAGTAGAAGTGAGACTCGGTTTAGAAGTCGAATTAGCATGTTTATCTAGTTTAAGATTGGAGCATGTTAGAACTCGAACTTGATATGTTTTGTATTCGAACTCTTTCTTGTAATTGAATACTCCGTTGTTGAAAAGTGTTAGTTGGATCATGTCGGAGCCTTTCCGGGTGTTGGATTGCACTTTTGGAGCCTTATTTTGAGCTAAAACAGCCGGCCATGCGCGCCCGCGCCTGGGGAGGAGCGCCCGCGCGTTATGCTCCCTTTCTCGGAGGCCCGGGCAGGTCTGTATGCGCGCCCGCGCCTCGGGTGGCGCGCCCGCGCGTCACCCTGTGTAAAAAAAAAAAAAAAAAAAAAAACTTTTCTTTTAATCTTAGATCTTGTATGCGTAATTACTGTTTATTCTGAGATTAGATGATTAGAATCGAGGTCTCACACGATAACACAGAAATCAAAGGAATTCTAGATCGAGAACCCTTACCAAAAAATTTCCACTCATCTTCCATTTCGGGTTTGAATCTGACAACCTTCTGAAAACAATCGACGGTTGCCTTGTACTTGGTTAAAGCATCTATACCAACAATACAGTCAAAATCTGACAGCCCAAGTACAATACAGTCGAATTCTAACAAATTCTCCTCAAATCAAAGTTCACAGTTCCTGACTAATCTGATAGAAACAATTCCTCCACCCAAAGGTGAATTAACAGCTACTATAGCAGGCAAAGGCTCACAAGGCAAGGCATGCATAAAAACAAATTTCTCAAATATAAAAGAGTGAGACGCACCCGTATCTATCAATACATGAGCAGAATAACCAAAAATCAAACAGTCACCTGCTATAACATCGTCAGGTGTTGCCTGAGCCTGATCCTCAGTCAAAGAGAAGACTCGTGCCTGCTGTCTCGGAGGCTGGTTTGCATTCAGGTTACCTCCCTGTTTGTTCTGCTGCTGAGGCTCAAAGGAGTGAACCGCAGAAGTCTGTCTCTCGGGCTGATTTGTAGGTCTAGAAGAACTCCCACTCTGAGCTCGATCTTTACCTTGCTGAGGACACACCTTAGAAAAGTGTCCTGGCTGTTGACAGATATTGCAGTTCCCAAAAACTCATACACACTGGTCTTGGGCGTGTCTACCTCCACACTTGATACAGAAAAAAGATGAAAATCCAGAACTCTGTCCTGAACCGAACTGCTTGGAGCCACTGGAGCTATAAGAACTATTCCCTGGCTTCTTGAATTGTTTCCCTTTGGCTCTGAAATGATCCTTTCTGTTACCGCTACTGATTCCTCCTTCGTACCTCTGTGGTTGGTTCTGATACTGCGATGGCTGATTCTGATACTGAGATGGTTGATTCTGAGACTATCTCGGCTACTGAGGTACAAACAAAGCTCTTCTCTATCTCAACAAACCTGCTTCAGCTCTTTTTGCATGATTCATGGCATCCGCAAAATTATCAGGCCTAGCAGTGTTTACCAACATTATGATGTAGGGGTTCAAACCATTAATGAACTGTTCGGCTTTTGCTTCTTCGTTGTCGGCAATGTGTGGTGCAAATCTCAGCAAACTATCAAACTTGGATATATACTCCTCTATGTTCAAGTTCCCTTGCCTTAGAGTGGCAAACTCGGCTCCCTTATCCTTTCGGTACGAAATTTGGAAAAACTGCTTATAAAACTTAGATTTGAAAAGATTCCAGTAAATAGCCGTACCTCAATTCTCAATGGCTCTCTTCGTCGTGATCCACCAGTTCTTAGCAACACCATGCAACTGATGAATGACTAACCTGGTTCGGCGGTCATCCGAATAATCAAGGTAATCGAACAACTGATCAATGTCGTCCAACCAGCTCTCATAGTCAACAGGGTTTTCAGTACCCTTCAAATTCGATGGCTTAAAGGATTGGAGCCTCTTCAGCAAGGTTTCCATAGGAGTTGCTGGGAAAAACATCTGATCAGTTTCAGCACTAGCCTGTTCGTTCGGAGGAGTAACTGGCAGTGGGTTTCTGTTAATAACTCGACAAGGACCCATCTGATAATCAAAGGTTAGGACACAAGATATCTCAATTGCTACTATTCGGTGCCCTTCGACCTCTCAAAATTTTGGATACAAGTCGATAACAAAAAAAAACAGTTATATCTCAAGTAGTCCATGCTTTATAAATTAAATCACATAATCATGTAATTCAAATAATTCTCAAATAATAAAGCATGCTTGCATGAGAATTAAATAATCAAATAAATAACTCAAACACATGCTGTAACGCCCCGTTTTTATCTTAATTGATGTTATTTGAGATATTCGGTGATTTCAGAATTCGAGATCGGACTTTTTATTAATCAGGGACCTTTTTGCAATATTTGGAAATTTCAGGGACTAAAATGCAAATTTGGGATTTGTTATATTATCTACTTGACTTAGTCATTCTTTTTCATTCCATCTTCTTCCTCCAACTCGTTTTCAGCCATGGAAGGCGTGAGAAAGCTTTTTAAGCTTTTGTGATTTCTTTTCTAGCTCGATCCGTCCGATAGAATTGATTTCTGACTTGATATCTGCGATCACAGCGACGAGTGCTCCGTTTGGAAGTAAGTTTATCTTAATTCTGAGAAGTTTGAATTTATTGATGTTTTCAGAATTTGTTTATATTCGGAGAGGATGATTATGAGTTAGCAGTGATCGTTTATCTAAGACGGTTCGAAGATCTAACGACAATCGGAATTGTTATGATTTTTCTTGTCATTTTCGAAAATTATGTATTTGAGATGTGTTGATTTTGTGTTGGATTTGATGTTGAGGATTGGAATGAGTATGTTGAGCTGTTGTTTTGATGTCTGCATTTCCGGATTGGTCAGTTTATAGCCGTTATGTCGTCAGTTTGAGTTTTGGATATCGTTTCGATATTTTGATCGTATTGAGTTTTGATTGAGTTTTGATATCGATTTTGAACCGTGACTTCTTCTGATAGATTGATTGGGAGTCCTTGAAGTTGCTAGAGTTGCAGCTTTTGGCAAGTTTGGAAGAGTTGAGCCGGTATAGTATCGATGTCTTTCTATATCGATTAATGAACTTGAATGGATAGTTTTTGAATTGAGAATTTTTGTTTTCAGATTGAAGTTTGGAACGACAAAGAAGAGGTATAAGACGACTTCGTAATGGAATGGGATGATTAACTCGAATCAGGATTGACTCGAGTGTCCTAGAAGAAATCACATATTGCATGTTTTGATTTCTTATTTGATTATATGATTGAATTTATATTGAGTGCATTAGATTACATTGCATTCATATTGAGCCTTGATTTGTTCAATTTGAATTAGACGATCTAGGGATTGTAGTCGAGTAGCTTGGTAGGCGATTTACTACCTTGTCGAGTAGCTCACTATAATGCTCTTGAGTCTAGAGGATTAAAGCATGTCATGTCCACCTCGAGAGGGGAGTCGGTGTGATTGTGGATGTTTTAGCCTCGGGATCCCAAACCAAAGAAAGAAAGAATGGAAGAAATTCATTGATTGTCTGAGTCTGATAATTCAGAAGTTTAAAGACATGCATATCATTTTAAATACAATACTTGATTGGATTATTTGATTATATGGGGAACGAGTTTTTATATTACTTGATATGTTTATTTGATTGCATGTCAGTATCTTTTACTAGGAATATTATTCTTACCGGATTATCCGGCTGTTGTCTTTGTTTGTACGTGTACTTGGCAACAGGTGGGGCAGGAACGAATCAGAGACAACATGGCTAGAGGATTGAGAGAATAGAGTGAGGCTTGGATGTTAGGAGTCACTTTGTAATTGAACTCCTTTTTGTATTGAATAAGTCCGAACTAGATGGACCTTATTATGCATGCTTTATTTTGTGAGGTTTGTATAACTCATTACATATATGTTGTATCTTGTTGACTGGGATTTTGATGTTGTTATTGTGGATTGAATGGAATTGAAAATTGGAGAAGAAAACCAGAATTTTTCTGGGCAGAGGGTCTCGCTCGATCGGCGAATTCTTGCAGATCGAGCGAGCACCTTAGTAGCGAGGCAGTGTATGTGAATTTTATGCTCGCTCGATCGGTAAGATTTTATTGATTGATCAAGGGGTCCTGATTCTTGGATAGAGAACTGGAATCTTTGGCCCGCTCGATCGGTAAGATTTTACCTATCGAGCGAGCACCACCCTTTTAAAAAATATATATATTTGAATTCTTTAATCCTATTCTTTTAATTGAGTTGATTAATTTAATTATCCTGAGATTGCATGATTAGAATCTAGGCCTCACATTAAGTGGTATTAGAGCGACCTCTGCTGTTGTTGTTGAGGCTGGTACTGATTCTCCCTCTTCCTTAACATTCGCGCTTCTGCCCCCTTGGCCTGATCCATCGCATCTGAAAAGTTATCTGGCCTCCCAGTATTCACCAGAATAAAGATGTCAGGGTGCAAACCGTTAATGATCTGGTCTGCTTTTGCCTCCTCATTGTCGGCAATATGCGGGGCGAACCTCAGTAAACTGTCAAATTTCGCAACATATTCCTCGATACTCATATTCCCTTGCTTCAAATTTGCAAACTCGGCACCTTTGTCCTTTCGATAGGAAACTGGGAAAAATCTTTTATAGAATTCATATTTAAAAAGTGCCCAAGTGATTTCCGTACCTCTGTTCTCTTTGGCTTTCTTGGTTGTCATCCACCAACTTTTTGCCACTCCCTGCAGTTGTTGAATAACCAATCTAACCCTGCGGTCGTCAGAGTAGTCGAGCGAATCGAAGAGCTGATCTATATCATCAAACCAACTCTCACAATCTACCGGATTCTCTTTCCCATTCAAATACGGTGGCCTGAAGGATTTGAATCTTTTCAGTAAGGCTTCCATAGGCGTGATCGTTTCATCCATCTGTACCACCAGAGGAGTCATAAGCGGAGGAGTTTCTGTAGTAGGAACAATCGGTGGAGTATTCATGTCTAGCCTTCTTCGAGTACCCATCTAAATTGACAAGGGTTAGAACACAGATAATTCAATTCACATCTCACCATTTTAGTGTTAAGAAACCTTTGGTCGTCTTACCAATACGATAGATGGAACTCAGATCAATGCATGAATACAAATTGACAGGGGTTAGAACACGGATAATTCAATTCACATCTCACCATTTCAGTGTTAAGAAACCTTTGGTCGTCTTACCAATACGATAGATGGAACTCAGATCAATGCATGAATACAGTTCATATTTCAATCAAATCATGCTTTAACAATTTGAATCTCCAAGTCACGCAATTCAAATAAATTTTCAATCCATAAAGCATGCTCGCATATTCTGTAATCATAGAATTAATCAATCACATGCGAGAAATCCAGGTCAAGCGGACACGGTCTACAAGTTTGGAAGCAGTTCTTCGAGCTCGAGTGGTTTGAGACAGTTCAGTTCTGGTCAGGGTTCAGGATCTTCTGGAGCTTTGTGTAGCAAGTGCGGAGGACGACACTCCAGCGACCAGTGTAGGGGAATCTTTGGGAACTATTACATTTGCCAGCAGACGGGACATTATGACAGACAGTGTCCTCAGAAGGGTTCTGACCAGACTCAGAGTGGAAATGCCTCTCGACAGTCATCTTAGCCTCAGAGGCAATTGACTGCAGTTCACTCGTTCCAACCTCAACAGCAGAATCATCAGGGAGGTAATCAAAGTTCGAATCAATCTTCCCAACCTCAGGCTAGAGTGTTTGCTCTGAACAAGGATGAGGCTCAAGCTGCACCAAATGATGTGATTATAGGTAACTGTAAGATTTTTGGTTATCCTGCATTTATTCTGATAGATACAGGTGCTTCTCACTCTTTCTTATCTGAGAAATTTGTGTCGATGCATGCCTTGCCTTTTGAGCATTTGCCTGCTGTAGTTTCTGTTACTTCACCTTTGGGTGGAGGAATTGTTTTGAAGAATTTCGTTAGAAATTGTGGTTTGAGTTTTGAAGGAAATTTGATCGAGTTCGACTGTATTGTACTTGGGTTGTCTGACTTTGACTGCATAGTTGGCATAGATGTTTTGACTAAGTACAGGGCTAAAGTAGATTGTTTTCAGAAGATAGTACGTTTTAGACCAGAGATGTCGGAAGAGTGGAGATTCTTTGGTAAGGGCTCTCGTTCTAAAATTCCTTTGATATCTGTCTTATCTATGACTAGATTATTATAGAGAGGAGCCGAAGGATTTCTTGTTTATGCAATCGATATTCTGAAGTTTAGCCCTGAGCTGAACGATATACCAGTGGTTAGGGAATTCCCTGATGTGTTTGCAGATGAGATTTCGGGATTACCACCTATTCGTGATATTGAATTTGGTATCGAACTGACGTCAGGTACTCAACCAATTTCGAAAGCTCCGTACAGAATGGCTCCGATTGAATTGAAGGAACTGAAGGAGCAGTTGGAAGATCTGATTGCCAAGGGATACATCCGAACCAGTGTATCGCCTTGGGGTGCTCCTGCCCTGTTTGTTAGAAAGAAAGATGGCTCTATGCGTCTCTGCATTGACTACCGCCAACTAAATCAGGAGACAGTTAAGAACATGTATCCTTTACCGCGTATAGATGATCTTTTTGATCAATTGCAGGGTTCGTGTATCTATTCGAAGATAGATTTGAGGTCTAGGTATCACCAGCTGAGAGTTCGTGAAGAGGATTCCCTAAGATGGCCATTTTGAATTTCTTGTCATGCCGTTCGGTTTGACGAACGCCCCAGCAGTCTTTATGGGGTTGATGAACCGAATCTTTCAGCGTTTTCTTGATGAGTTTGTGATTATTTTCATTGACGATATCTTGATCTATTCTAAGAGCCGTACCGAGCATGCAAAACATTTGAGAACTGTGTTGCAGATTTTGAGGACAGAACAGTTATTCGCCAAGCTTTCGAAGTGTGAGTTTTGGCTTGACAAAGTTGTCTTTCTGGGGCACATTATTTCAGGAGATGGGATTGCTGTGGATCCCAGCAAGATAGAAGTAGTGACGAACTGGCGCAGGCCGACTTCTGTGCCAGAAATCCGCAGTTTTATGGGTTTGGCGGGTTACTATCGTAGATTTATTCAGGGTTTCTCTTCTATTGCGAAGCCTATCACCCAGCTGACTCAGAAGAATGCTCCTTTTCTGTGGACAGATGATTGTGAAGCCAGTTTTGTTGAGTTGAAGAAGAGATTAACCAGTGCTCCGATTCTTTCTATTCCATCTGGTACTGGAGGTTTCACAGTTTATTGCGATGCTTCTCATCTTGGTCTCGGTTGTATTCTTATGCAGAGGAAGCACGTGATAGCATATGCGTCAAGGCAGCTGAAACCGCACGAGACTCGCTACCCAGTTCATGATCTTGAACTTGCTGCTATTGTTTTTCTCCTTGAAGATTTGGCGTCACTACTTGTACGGTGAGTCTTTTGAGATCTTTTCGGATCATAAGAGTCTGAAGTATTTATTTTCATAGTCTGAGTTGAATATGAGGCAGAGAAGATGGCTAGATTTATTGAAGGACTTCGAGTGCGAGATTAAGTACTACCCGGGGAAGTCGAATGCAGCTGCCGATGCTTTGAGTCGTAAGCTTTGCTCTTTATCTCTTTCGACGATCGGTGTTTCTCATTTAATCGACGACTGTTGCACTTCTGGGTTGGAGTTTGAGTCAGATAGAAATTCGATAAGAGTTTGTGCGATTCAGGCCGAGCCAGAGTTGTTTGTGTCGATCAGAGAAGCACAGAAATCAGATGAGAGTATTCAGAAGTCGATAGAGAAAGTGAGATCAGGACACCAGTCTGAGTTTCAGGTCAGGGATGATGTTTTGTTTGTGAATAGCCGTATTGTTGTGCCTGAGATTGATGAGTTAAGACAGCGTATTCTAAGATAGGCGCATTGCAGTCGGTTTAGTATTCATCCCGGAGGCCGAAAGATGTATAATGACCTGAAGAGTCAGTTTTGGTGGAAGAAGATGAAGAGTGATGTTGCGAGGTTTGTTTCCCGATGTCTGAACTGTCAGCAAGTGAAAGCCGAGAGAAAAAGGCCGGAAGGTCTTCTGCACAGTTTGTCTATTCCGGAATGGAAGTGGGACCATATCTCAATGGACTTCGTCACGAAACTACCCCGGTCTGTTCGGGGTTGTGATGCTATTTGAGTTGTTATTGATAGGTTGACGAAGTCTGCTTGTTTCATTCCGTATCAGATGACTTATCGACATGACTAGATGGCAGAGTTGTACGTCAGAGAGATCGTCACATTGCACGGTGTGCCGAGATCCATTGTTTCTGACCGAGAACCTCGGTTTACTTCTCACTTTTGGCACAGTCTGCAAGAGGCTCTTGGTACTAGATTGCACTTGAGTACAACATACCATCCTCAGACCGACGGTCAATCAGAACGGATGATTCAGACTCTGGAGGATATGTTACGAGCAGTGGTGCTTGACTTTGGCACTACTTGGCAAGATTCATTGCCTCTCGTTGAGTTTTCGTACAACAACAGCTTCAGACGAGTATAAGAATGGCACCCTTTGAAGCGTTGTACGGAAAGAAGTGCAGATCTCCTCTGTACTGGGATGAGATATCTGAGTCCCCAGACTTGGGACCAGATATGATTCGTGATATGGCTGAGCAGGTGAAGATTATTCGATTGAGAATGAAGCCTGCTCAGGACCGACAAGAGAAGTATGCAAATATCAGACGCAGACCTCTATATTTTGATCAGGGAGACCGTGTATTCTTGAAGATTTCTCCGTTTAGAGGTACTGTTAGATTTGGGAAAAGAGAGAAGTTGTCACCGAGATTCATCGGTCCGTACGAAATTTTACAGAAGATAGGCGATCTAGCCTACCGATTAGCACTTCCTCCTTCTTTATCTGGTATTCACGACGTCTTTCACGTCTCGATGTTGAGGAAATACCATCCCGATCCTTCTCATGTACTTCAGCCTGACGAAGCCGAACTTGATGAAACTCTGAGTTATTTCGAAAGACCGATTCAGATCCTTGACAGAAAGGAGAAACAGCTCAGAACCAAAACGATTCCTCTGGTGAAAGTTCAGTGGAGTCGTCACGGAGTTGAAGAAGCGACTTGGGAGACAGAATCTGACATGAGACAGAGATTTTTTGAGTTATTCGTCTGATGTGAGTTTTAATTCTGTTCTTGAATTCTTAATTATCTTCTTATGAGTTGATATCGATGATTTCGAGGACAAAATCTTTTCTTAGAGGGGGAGAATTGTAATGCCCCGTTTTTATCTTAATTGATGTTATTTGAGATATTCGGTGATTTCAGAATTCGAAATCTAACTTTTTATTAATTAGGGACCTTTTTGCAATTTTCGGAAATTTCAGGGACTAAAATGCAAATTTGGAATTTGTTATATTATCTACTTGACTTAGTCATTCTTTTTCATTCCATCTTCTTCCTCCAACTCGTTTTCAGCCATGGAAGGCGTGAGAAAGCTTTTTAAGCTTTTGTGATTTCTTTTCTAGCTCAATCCGTCCGATAGAATTGATTTCTGACTTGATATCTGCGATCACAACGACGAGTGCTCCGTTTGGAAGTAAGTTTATCTTAATTGTGAGAAGTTTGAATTTATTGATGCTGTCAGAATTTGTTTATATTTGGAGAGGATGATTATGAGTTAGCAGTGATCGTTTATCTAAGACGGTTCGAAGATCTAACGACAATCGGAATTGTTATGATTTTTCTTGTCATTTTCGAAAATGATGTTTTTGAGATGTGTTGATTTTGTGTTGGATTTGATGTTGAGGATTGGAATGAGTATGTTTAGCTGTTGTTTTGCTGTCTGCATTTCCAGATTGGTCAGTTTATAGCCATTATGCCGTCAGTTTGAGTTTTGGATATTGTTTCGATATTTTGATCGTATTGAGTTTTGATTGAGTTTTGATATCGATTTTGATCCGTGACTTCTTCTGATAGATTGATTGGGAGTCCTTGAAGTTGCTAGAGTTGCAGCTTTTGGCAAGTTTGGAAGAGTTGAGCCGGTATAGTATCGATGTCTTTCTATATCGATTAATGAACTTGATTGGATAGTTTTTGAATTGAGAATTTTTGTTTTCAGATTGAAGTTTGGAACGAAAAAAAAGAGGTATAAGACGACTTCGTAATGGAATGGGACGATTAACTCGAATCAAGATTGACTCGAGTGTCCTAGAAGAAATCACATATTGCATGTTTTGATTTCTTATTTGATTATATGATTGAATTTAAAATTGAGTGCATTAGATTACATTGCATTCATATTGAGCCTTGATTTGTTCAATTTGAATTAGACGATCTAAGGATTGTAGTCGAGTAGCTTGGTAGGCGATTTACTACCTTGTCGAGTAGCTCACTATAATGCTCTCGAGTCTAGAGGATTAAAGCATGCCATGTCCACCTCGAGAGGGGAGTCGGTGTGATTGTGGATGTTTTAGCCTCGGGATCCCAAACCGAAGAAAGAAAGAATGGAAGAAATTCATTGATTGTCTGAGTCTGATAATCCAGAAGTTTAAAGACATGCATATCATTTTAAATACAATACTTGATTGGATTATTTGATTATATGGGGAACGAATTTTTATATGACTTGATATGTTTATTTGATTGCATGTCAGTATCTTTTACTAGGAATATTATTCTTACCGGATTATCCGGCTGTTGTCTTTGTTTGTATGTGTACTTGGAAACATGTGGGGCAGGAACGAATCAGAGACAACATGGCTAGAGGATTGAGAGAATAGAGTGAGGCTTGGATGTTAGGAGTCACTTTGTAATTGAACTCCTTTTTGTATTGAATAAGTCCGAACTAGATGGACCTTATTATGCATGCTTTATTTTGTGAGGTTTGTATAACTCATTACATGTATGTTGTATCTTGTTGAATGGGATTTTGATGTTGTTATTGTGGATTGAATGGAATTGAAAATTGGAGAAGAAAACCAGAATTTTTCTGGGCAGAGGGTCTCGCTCGATCGGCGAATTCTTGCAGATCGAGCGAGCACCTTAGTAGCGAGGCAGTGTATGTGAATTTTATGCTCGCTCGATCGGTAAGATTTTACCGATTGAGCGAGGGGTCTTGATTCTTGGACAGAGAACTAGAATCTTTGGCCCGCTCGATCGATAAGATTTTACCGATCGAGCGAGCACCACCCTTTTAAAAAAAAAATTGAATTCTTTAATCTCATTCTTTTAATTGAGTTGATTAATTTAATTACCCTGAGATTGCATGATTAGAATCTAAGTCTCACACATGCGAGGAGCCAATACACGCGGACTCGATCTACCCCGCTCACTTCTAGTTCAACCAAGAACTCATCGCTTTGATACCACTTAATGTGAGACCTCGGTCCTAAACATCTAATCTCGGATTAAATAATAATTAAGCATACAAGATCCAAGATTAAAAGTAATAAAATTTTTTTTAAATGAACAGTGCCTCGCTCGATCGGTAAAACTCAACCGATCGAGCGAGCATGGTTTCATACTTTGCTGCCCGCCTCATGATCTGCTCCGCTCGATCGGTAAAACACAACCTATCGAGCGGGCAAGCTCTTGCAAAAAAACAGAGGAAAGACTGAGACGCTCTCGCTCGATCGGTCCAACTCTACCGATCGAGCGAGGGCAAATCTGAACAAACACTCAGAAATAAACTGGCCAACTTCGACTACAAAAATCCATTCAATACATAATGAGGTACAAAATACATGCTACAATAGCATACAAGCTCAATACTCGCATAAACGATACAACAATCAATCAACGATATTCGAATATTAGATACTACAAGCATCAAACAAGTTTGAGTTCTAAACATGCTTCAAAACATAAACTAGATTGACATGTTGATTCGACTTCTAATCCGAGTCTCACTTTTATTCCTTGATCTCGATGCTAACCAAGTCTTCTCTGACTCGATCCTGCCCCACCTGTTTCCAAGTACACATACAAAACAAAGCAACAGCCGGATAACTCTGGTGAGAAAGATATTCCCAGTAAAAGCAACTTAAGATGCACTAACAAGTAATATATCAATATCATGATATGAAGACAACATATTCAAAGTTAATACGAATGAAATGCATGTCTTTAAAACTGGGATATTAACTCTGATAATCAAGGAATTTCTGCAATGCTTTGGGATCTCAAGGATGAGATCACGTAACAACCCACCGACTCTCCCAATCGATGTGGTGCCACGTATCTCAAACCCCTAGACTTTGGTGCGACTATAAGGAGTATGCTAACGCTAGGTGAACTTCTACAACCCAGGCCACTCGCAATATAGCCCCCAAAACGTCTAAACATAAAGGGCCATTCTTCCCGCTGAATCAAGGATTTAGGCTCAATATGAATGCATATAGAAAAACCAATTGCATTAAACATAAATAAAAAGAATTCAATCATAAAATACAAGTTCCCCATTCTAGAACAAGTATTGATGCAAATATGTGATTTTAAGGGAAAATCAAGAACCAACTGTCTTGAGTGTGCTATCCCACTAATACGATGTCTGCTTGTACCTTTTGATTCGAATAGCTCCAACTCTGGATAAGCTACAATAAGAGGTTATATCAAAATCTATACAACCTAAAACAACAACAAACGCTCAAGGTAAACTCTTTACCGCTCTTTGTCTAACTCTTCGACGATCGACTTCTGCTAACTCCGGGCTCAACAGACTTCAAACGAATCTGTACGGAGGCAAAAGAAGATAAAAAATTACTTTCAAACCCAATAGCCAAAGTTCAACAATTCAAATGGTTCAAAATTCCAAAACTCAAACCGGCGGCATAACAAATATATACTAATCAAACCGAAAACACAGACAGCAGTATAGCATCACAAACAACTCAAACCAATGCTAAAACATCAATAACAATCCAAATCCAACACATCTCAAAATCCACTTTTTTGAATTATGCTTCCAAAAATCATAACAAATCCGAACGACGCTCTATTTAAAAATCGACTGAGAATAATCAATAAGAACTATCTCAAGAACGACATAATCAAAACTCAATCAATTCTAACAACATTATAAAATAGAAGTATAACTGATCGGAGAAAAACTTATGATATAACGAAGCTATCGCTGCCGGGATCGCGAATCTGCCTTCGAAAATAAATTCTAACGGACGGATCGACCGGAAAATGGAATCACAAAGCTTGAAGAAGCGTTTGGAGCTCTTCAATGGAGGGAGGAGGCGTGTTGGAGGGGATGAAGTGAATTCAAATCCCTATAAATATCTAATAAACTCGATAATTGCATTTTAGTCCCTGAAAAATCCAAAAATTGCAAAATAGATCTTGATCAAAATCAAATCGGCTCTTGAATTATGTTATCTCCGAGTATCTCAAATAAACTCAACTATGATAAAATTGGGGCATTACAGTCACAAAACAATCAATATGTTCTTTTGAATACGATCAGATGGGTACCTCAATGGGGTCTTTCCAGAGGAGCATCAAACCCTCACTTCTGCATGTGCAATCAACTGTAAAAAACCTGGTAAATTCAAGTATATCATTCCACCATTTACATTGATAATCCCTCAACTTGGTTTCAGAGAGAAAGATGAGGAACGGGTCCTTGTCAGCGATAACATGTTGTAATTCTTGGAATGCTCGTTGGTTCCCAAGCCCCCGAGCATTCCAAACTATTCAACTCATTGGTGTCGGCGGGGTTGCTTAGTAACCTCCACCGAATCTGAAGTATTTGTCATCTTTAGCTCATCCTCAAGGGTTCTTTTATTTGACTTAATATGACCTCCCGAATCAAGCATACAAACTGTTCCCCTTGTGTCAGTGCTTGGATTACTCATATTCTGATTAAGCTCTGTCTGTTTCTCCTTATCCCGAGCCAAGCGCTTCCATTTCTTTTGAGTATTATCCATTTGGAGATCATCTGTTGTTCAGCTTTGGGCCTGTATGCCCTGGATTATCACCACATTGCTCTCTATCACCCTTGATTCCTTTATTTCCTTATCCACCTTCAATAGGCCCTTGGGAAGCTGTTCACATAAATATATTGGCTCCTTAATGTGACCCTGATCATTCAATTATTTACTCCCCTCCTCAAACTGACCAGTGATCCCTCGATCATTAAAACTAACAGTTTAGTTTTTTCTGTCGTGTCATGATGATAAGTGCAATTTATTCAATTAATTTATTTATGATTTAACTTGACTTTTGTGATGTATCGAGTGGATTTTATGCGTGTATGTTGTTGTTTTTGTGAGTTGCAAGGAATGGAAGAAAAGTAATGAGAAGAAGCGGATGAAGGAAATAAAGAGCAGCAACTTCAGAAAATTACTGAGAATGTTTGAGACATCAAAATCCAATCCCTACCATTCCTAATAAAATTTGAGATGTTTTGAAGCTGCTGTCAAAATTTCGGCTCGATCCGACGGTTAGATTGTGAGATATGATTTTTTGAAAATTGTCGCGCGCTGCAGAATAGCACATGCGAGAGGCAGGCGCGCCCGCGCCTCTAAACAGGAGCGCCCATGACGTGAAAAGGGAAGCCAAAGACATAGCTTATGCGCACTCTCTCAAGTTCCTAAGCGCGCCCGCGCCGTCGTGAAGTCAGATTTTGTGATTTTTTGGGAAGAAAACTTTGAGACTTTTTCGGGCTTTATTCGGCGGGCTTCGAGGACATATAAAAAGGACTTCAAAGACGCAATCAAAGGGGAAGAGCCGCACGATCAGAAACATAACACAGACGCACACTTTGGAGAGAATCTAGAGGAGATAAGCAACACCCAAACAACAGAAGCACACAACTACGTATTCAAGTAGGCTTGGGACACGGATTTGAGACGTGGGAGCGAACGACATGGGATAATCGAATCACAAGACATAGAAAATTCATCTGGGGATGGATAATCGACTTTAATATGTGATTTTTATTATCTGCCTTGATTTATTATGAGTTTTTTGAATATGTTTATGTGTTTAATTATTTCATTATAAACTTATTGGTTGTTTCTAGATATTGACGGATATTGATTTGATTTTCATGTTTTGAATATTATTTTGCCTAATATGATTTGTTCTTAACAATTTATTTGTGTATTCTTGATTTGATTGTCTTTCAATTTAATGGCCATAAATTGAATTGTTATATTTATTTGAAATCTGGCACTCGGGAGAGGAGATTTTGAATAGGATCATAGAAAAACCAATGATTTTTGTAGAGGTCGAGAGGCTTACAAGTTCCTTTGAGGTCATTGAAAGAGAACCATATAACTTGATAAATTATTTTGGTTTTTGATTTCTGATAGGGATATCGAAATTAGCATTAGAATAATAACGTTTACTCGGTGCTCGAAAGAGGCAATAAATAACAATTAAGGGTTCTTGGCCTATAAATTAGAATAGATGATATAATCAATTTATATGATTTGCATGAATGAAAATCGAGTGATATCTTGTATCTAGAACCCGTCTTAGATCATATACCCAAAGCCATCCTTGAAATTCTGGATTTTTTATTTTATTTTATTTTATCTTAGTTTATTGAATTTTAAACTTTGATTTTCTAAAAAAAGTTGAGATTATTTTAATTACAGTATTTAGCATGAATATAAATTTTTAATAATCGTGGGAACGATACTCTACTCTACTCATCATATATTAAAACTTGACACCGTGCAATTGCGGGCGTTACAAAATAGTCAATTAAGATAATTTTGGGGCGTTACATTTTGTGTCATTCCAGATCTCATAAGGAGTTTTGTTATGTATTTTTTTAATTATGGATCTGTTTTGAGTATAACATGTTGTATTTACTGCTTCAGCCCATAGCCTTTGAGAAACATTGGAATAAGAAATCATGGTTCTAGCTGCTTCTTTCAAAGTACGATTTCTTCTTTCAGCAGTGTCATTTTGTTGTGGTGTTCTAGCAGCAGATAACTCATGCTTGATTCTCTGATCATCTAGATAGAGTCCAAGGGTTTTATATAAAAACTAAGTGCCCTATCTCCCCTGATTCTATCTATCACAGAAGAATTCTCATTTTGCAAGCACTTTAAAATTTTTATCAAGTAAGACACTGTTTGATCTTTAGAATATAGAAAAATCACCCACGTAAAATGAGAGTAATCATATACAATGACCAAAGTGTATCCTGTTCCCCCTATGCTCTTGACTGGTATAGGACGACAGAGGTACATGTGCAGTAAGTCTAAGAATTTGGAAGAAGATATGCATCCTTTTTTTTTCTAAGTAGCTCTCACTTGTTTGCCTAATTGGCAGGCAGAACAAACCTTTTTTTTTTCAAAACCTCGCCTTTGGGAGAACCAATACCCAATTCATGTTTGCTCAGGTTTGAAATTGACTTAAAATTAATATGGTTCAAACGTTTGTGCCACAACCAATGCTTATTACTTTGAGCAATAAAACAAGTAAGGAGGGCAGTTGTGCACATTGCCAATTTATCCTATAAGTATTTTGTTCTCTTATGCATGTTAACATAATTTCATATTTTCTAGATTTAATAGTGCAAGTTGTTCTTGTAAAACTCGACAGTGTAACCGTTGTCACATAGTTGACTAATACTAATCAGGTTATAGCACAGATTGTCAACAAGCAACACATCATTAATGATGATATTACCATGAGTAATCTTACCCTTACTCACGGTCTTATCCTAATAATTATCTCCAAAGATGATTTTTGTTCCTTTGTAATGCACAACTTCAGTCATAAGCTCTTTATTTCTCGTCATATGCCTTGAGCATCCACTGTCCAAGTACCAAGTGGTTATCTCGACCGATTTTGACTTGTCGACCGGTTGGAATTTTAGTACCTGTTAAAAATGAATGAAAATTTTGGTATCCATATCTAATGTGTCCAAGTTGGATTAGCCCTTTTGGGACCCACACCTGAATTACCCTAATAGGCCTACCTGTGTGTGTGTCCAAAAACTGAGCTGGTCGAGGGGTTCTATGTGTGTTTGTGTGTGCTCAAGACCCTACCATGTTTTGTTTGAGCCTTTGATATTTGTTGTTCAATATGAATCGTTTTTTAACAAGCCTGCAATTAATGTACTTTCTTTGCTTCACCTATTGAACTCTTTGCTTGGATTGACCAAGATCAATCCTCGACAGGTTGACCCAGATCCGATTGAGTACCTGTCTTAGTTAAAATGCAATCATGTGAGCCAAAGCCTAAGCCAGTCTTATCACCTTCTTGCATTTGGTTATCATGCATCTTACTTAGAGACGCAAAAAGACTGATTCCAAGTGTTGATTTTCTTAATCAACTTTTATTTTCGTTCAAAGTGGTTTGGAACATTCTTCTCATGTTATCATTTTCTGTAGCCAATAGATTTATTTTCATCTTAAGACTGTCAAGTTTCTTTCACTGCAAGCAACTAGATTCATTTGACTTATCTTTTAGGCTTAATTTTTCTTCCTTTACTTCCTCAAATGATTTAGAGAGCTTCTGATACTCTTTTGCCATTTTGTGAGCAGTGACTAATTCATCTCATGTGAATTCTGTAACGTCCCAATTTTATCTTAATTGACTTTATATGAGATAATCGGAGATTCCAGAGTTCAAGAGCCGACTTGATTTTGATCAGGGTCCTTTTTGCAAATTTTGGATTTTTCAGGGACTAAAATGTAAATATTGGATTGGTTAGATATTTAAGCATGATTTTGACCATTATTTCACTCCAACTCCTTCCTCCATCGCCTCTCCCTCCATTGAAGAGCAAAGCGTGAACTTCAAGCTTTCTGATTTCACTTTTCGGTCGATCCTTTCGTTAGAAATTATTTCTTAAGGCAGATTAGCGATCACGGCTGCGAGAGCTTCGTTCTATAGTAAGTTTTTCTTCGATCAACTAGACTTCTATTTTCGGATGTCGTTAGAATCGATTGAGTTTGGAGTATGTTGATCTTGGCAGAGTTCTGATCGTTTATTCTCTGTCGGTTTTGAAATAGATAGTCGTTCGGATTTGTTATGATTTTTGGAAGCCATTTTCGAAAATGAGGATTTTTAGATTTGTTAGGTTTGAGCTTTGGTTGTTGTTTGGGCATTGTATTGAGTTGATATTGTTGTTATGATGCTTTCTGCGATTTCGGTTTAATTAGAATATAGCCGTTATGCCGCCGGTTTGAAATTGGGATTTTAAACCGTTTTGAGTTGATGATATTTGGCTATTAAGTTTGATCGTCGTTGTTGATCTTCTCTTGCCTTAGTACAGATTCGTTCGAAGGCCGTTGAGTTGTGAGATTGCAGGAGTTGAATCGCTTTGAAGATTGTAGCTGGTATAGTATCGACTTTCTTATTATCGACTAGGAAGTTAATTGAATCTCGATTGAGGAATTGTTGTTGTTTCAAGGTTTGGAGCATCGATGTCTTGAGAAGAGGTATAAGATGACTTAGACTGGAATGTAACGAGTGACTTGAATCCGAATTGATTCGAGTGTTCCGAAGAATCACATACTTGCATGTTATTTGCTTTTACTTGAATTTAGTTGATTGAGTTATGTTTGCATTGCATTCATCTTGAGCTAAGAATCCTTGATTTCAGCGGGCAGGACGACCCTTTTATGTTAGATGTTTTGGGGGCTATATTGTGAGTGGCCTGGGTGTAGCCATTTCATATAGTGCTAGCATACTCCTTATAGTCGCACCAAAGTCTAGAGGATGGAGATACGTAGCACCACCTCGATCGGGAGAGTCGGTGAGTTATTTACGTGATCTCCTCCTCGGGATCCCAAAAGCAAAAGCAGTAATTTCTTGATTATCCAGACTTGATAATCCCAGAGTTTTAAAGACATGCATTTCATTTTGATTTGTCTTGGAATTGCATGGTTGATATTTGAATATTTGGAATTTGATGTATTTCATTTTGAGATACTTATCTGATATTGCATGTTTGTCTCTTTTACTGGGAATATTATTCTCACCGGATTATCCGGCTGTTGTCTTGTCTTTGTATGTGTGCTTGGCAATAGGTGGGGCAGGACCGAGTCAGAGATCGCATGGCTAGGTGGTCGAGTTGATAGAGTGAGGCCTTGTTGTTGTAGAAGTTGAATATGTAATCGAACTTTGATTGTATTCGAACTCGATTTGTATTTTGGATTGTAAACTTAGATCGAATGCATGTTCTTTTAGTTTGGATTGGATGTATAACTTTAGAACTATCTTTTGTTGTAATATGCATCTTGGATGTGTTGATGCATGTTTTAGATTTGAGTTTTGAATGGTGATTGAGTTGAAGAAAACCTGCCCTATTTCTGATGTTTTCTGGGCAAAGGGCGCGATCGATCCCACAAGTTCGTAGGATCGAGCGCGGCCCTTAATTGGTTGAGGCAGCAACCTTGCGAAAAATGGTGCGCTCGATCCTACGAATTCGTAGGATCGAGCGCATCACTATTCATCCGGAAAAAAAAATTTCCTTTGATTTTAATCTTGGTTCTTGCATGCTTAATTATCGTTTATCCCAAGATTAGATGATTAGAACCGAGGTCTCACATTAAGTTACTCCTGCGACTGAGCAAGCTAGTACTGAAGTCGATCAGTTGGATGCCACAGCAACGCCGATGGAGACCTTGCTGAAGAGGTTTCAGTCGTTTAACCCTCCTTTGTTGCTGGGTACAGAGAATCCCGTTGACTGCAAGAGCTGGTTGGATGACGTTGATCAGTTGTTCGATTCTCTTGACTATGCTGACGATCGCCGGACCAGGTTGGTCATTCATCAGCTTCGTGGTGTTGCAAAGAACTGGTGGATCATGACGAAGAGATCCATGGAGAACCGAGGTACAGCTATTAACTGGAATCTGTTTAAGTCTAAGTTTTATAAGCGGTTTTTCCCAGTTCGTACCGAAAGGACAAGGGAGCCGAGTTTGCAAATCTGAGACAAGGGGATTTGAATATTGAGGAATATGTGGCCAAGTTTGACAGCTTGTTGCGTTTTGCACCGCACATTGCCGACAATGAAGAAGCTAAAGCCGTCCAGTTCATTAATGGTCTGAACCCTGATATCTTCACGCTGGTAAACACTGCTAGGCCAGATAATTTTGCGGATGCCATGAATCACGCAAAAGGAGCTGAAGAAGGTTTGTGGCGACAGAGAGGAGGTCAGTTTGTGCCTCAGCAGCAGCAAGGACAGTTCCAGGCACAACCTTCTCAATACCAGAACCAACCATCTCATTTCCAGAATTAGTCTTTTCATTTTCAGAATCAACCACCGAGTTCTGAGGGTGGTAGCAGTGGAGGTAATAGGAAGGATTACTATCTTCCGAGGGGGAAGCAGTTTAAGAAGCACGGAGGCAATTCTTCGAGCTCTAGTGGCTCAAGGCAGTATGGATCGGGACAAAGTTTGGGTCAGTCAGGCATGTCTTGTGCCAATTACGGAGGGCATCACTCCAGTGATCAGTGTAGAGGTATTTTTGGAAGCTGTCATATCTGTAACCAGGCGGGGCACTTTGCAAGAACGTGTCCTCAGCGTGTCCCTGAGCAAGCTTAGAGTGGAAGTTATTCGAGACAGACAGCTCAGCCTCAGCAGCAAGCACCTACTGTCCACTTTTTCCAACCTCAGCAGCAGAATAGGCAGGAAGGTAATCAGTATGCAAGCCAGCCTCCCAGACAGCAGGCACGAGTTTTTGCTCTGTCTGAGGATCCGCAGACTCAGGCTGCACCTGATTTTGACAGATCAGGTAACGTTCAATTTTGGTTTTCCGTTCTTATTGGACTGTTAGATACTGACGAGTCTCTTGCCTCTTATTGAAGAGTCTGTTTTATGTTTAACGTGCCTCTAAACATTTGTTGAATCGTTCGAATTGACGAACACTCCTGTAGTGTTGTTAAATTTCTATTAACCGGATATTTCAGAAGAATTAGTTGAGACTATGAATTCTTATCGTTGATTTCTTATCTTTTTGGAATGAGAATTGTACTGATCTTTCAGAGCTTTTGAGAATCGTATAGCAGATGTTGGTACCAAGCTGTTGTATGTTATTCTTCGATGTCTGAATTCTTTTTGGATTGAATGGTCTTCTTCGATTGTATGATTTGATGATGGAATTTATGCCGATCAGCGCTCTCTTCTTATCGAGAATTTGGGATGTATTCTTATTCAGAGGAATCGCGCTCTAGTCTAGACATCGAGACAGCTGAAGACACTCGAGACTCAATGTCTGAATCTGGACTTTGAGCTCGCAGCGATCTTATTGATTAGAAGATCTGTTATCTATTGTCTTATGATGAAATTTACGTGATCTCTTCTAATCTTAAGAGTTGGAGTAATTGTTTTTGCAGACAGAACTGATTTGGAGGCAGATAAGAGGATTAGATTGTATGAAATTTCTGACTGCGAATCTTTATCTGAAGAATTTTATGCAACAAATGATGTTTTGAGATGTTCTTATTTTATCTACTATCTGATTTCGATTGACCGATTGTTGGAATCTGCTACCGTTTTCTGTACAAAATGACTTTCAGTCAAGACCAGAGGATTGATATCTCGTCAGAGGTCGTCAGGTGTCATGTTTTTGCCGAATTCTGTCAGTTAAGACAGAGATCCTTGATGCACTCGTCCTTTTGGCAAGGACTTCGATGAGATTTTGTTGTCTGATTTCAACTTATTTAGTTTGATATCCTCAGAACGACGGACAGTCAGATCAGACGAGTCTGACTTTAGATGTGATGCTTGAGTGGGAACCAGAGATGATTCGATTTGTGAATGAGCTTAGAAGGATTTTCTGACGAGAATGAGTCGACTTTTAATTGACGGACTTGAAGGAGTAACTTTAGAGACAGAGTTTGTGTTGGAACCGTGTTTGATTTCGAGGACGAAATCTTTTCTAAGAGGGGAAGAATTGTAACGCCCCGATTTTATCTTAATTGACTTTATTTGAGATAATCGGAGATTCCAGAGTTCAAGAACCGACTTGATTTTGATCAGGGTCCTTTTTGCAAATTTTGGATTTTTCAGGGACTAAAATGCAAATATTGGATTAGTTAGATATTTAAGCATGATTTTGACCATTCTTTCACTCCACCTCATTCCTCCATCGCCTCTCCCTCTATTGAAGAGCAAATCGTGAACTTCAAGCTTTTTTATTTTACTTTCCGGTCGATCCGTCCGTTAGAAATTATTTCTGAAGGCAGATTAACGATCACGGCTGCGAGAGCTTCGTTCTATAGTAAGTTTTTCTTCGATCAACTAGACTTCTATTTTCGGATGTCGTTAGAATCTATTGAGTTTGGAGTATGTTGATCTTGGAAGAGTTCTGATCGTTTATTCTCTGTCGGTTTTGAAATAGAGCGTCGTTCGGATTTGTTATGATTTTTGGAAGCCATTTTCGAAAATGAGGATTTTTAGATTTGTTGGGTTTGATCTTTGGTTGTTGTTTGGGCATTGTATTGAGTTGATATCGTTGTTACGATGCTGTCTACGATTCCGGTTTAATTAGAATATAACCGTTATGCCGCCGTTTTGAAATTGGGATTTTAAACCATTTTGAGTTGATGATATTTGGCTATTAAGTTTGATCGTCGTTGTTGATCTTCTCTTGCCTCCGTACAGATTCGTTCAAAGGTCGTTGAGTTGTGAGATTGCACGAGTTGAATCGCTTTGAAGATTGTAGCTGGTATAGTATCAACTTTCTTATTATCGACTAGGAAGTTGATTGAATCTCGATTGAGGAATTGTTGTTGTTTCCAGGTTTGAAGCATCGACGTCTTGAGAAGAGGTATAAGATGACTTAGACTGGAATGGAATGAGTGACTCGAATCCGACTTGATTCGAGTGTTCCGAAGAATCACATACTTGCATGTTATTTGCTTTTACTTGAATTTAGTTGATTGAGTTATGTTTGCATTGCATTCATCTTGAGCTAAGAATCCTTGATTTCAGCGGGCAGGACGGCCCTTTTATGTTAGACGTTTTTGGGGCTATATTGTGAGTGGCCTGGGTGTAGCCGTTTCACCTAGTGCTAGCATACTCTTTATAGTCGCACCAAAGTCTAGAGGATGGAGATACATAGCACCACCTCAATCGGGATATTCGGTGAGTTGTTTACGTGATCTCATCCTCAGGATCCCAAAAGAAAAAGCAGCAATTTTTTGTTTATCCGGACTTGATAATCCCAGAGTTTTAAAGACATGCATTTCATTTTGATTTGTCTTGGAATTGCATGGTTGATATTTGAATATTTGGAAGTTGATGTATTTCATTTTGAGATACTTATCTGATATTGCATGTTTGTCTCTTTTACTGGGAATATTATTCTCACCGGATTATTCGGCTGTTGTCTTGTCTTTGTATGTGTGCTTGACAACAGGTAGGGCAGGACCGAGTCAGAGATCGCATGGCTAGGTGGTCGAGTTGATAGAGTGAGGCATTGTTATTGTAGAAGTCGAATATGTAATCGAACTTAGATTGTATTCGAACTTGATTTGTATTTTGGATTGTAAACTTAGATCGAATGCATGTTCTTTAAGTTTGGATTGGATGTATAACTTTAGAACTATCTTGTGTTGTAATATGCATGTTGGATGTGTTGATGCATGTTTTAGATTGGAGTTTTGAATGGTGATTGAGTGGAAGAAAACCTGCCCTATTTCTGATGTTTTCTGGGCAGAGGGCGCGCTCGATCCCACGAGTTCGTAGGATCAAACGCGGCCCTTAATTGTTTGAGGCAGCAACCTTGCAAAAAATGATGCGCTCGATCCTACGAGTTCGTAGGATCGAGCGCGGCACTATTCATCCAAAAAAAAATTCCTTTGCTTTTAATCTTGGTTCTTGCATGCTTAATTATCGTTTATCCCAAGATTAGATGATTAAAACCGAGGTCTCACAAATTCAGAAGGTCCAAAATCAAATAACTCATCATCTTCTTCTTCTGTTTCTGAGTTGACCATGAAACACTACACCTTCTCATCATCACTTTCTTCTGATGAGCTTGCTGAACTAGAGGGCTCTGAGTCTGAATCTGCCCATTTGATTTTGTTGTCTTCTGCAACTAGTAGTTTATGATCTCTTCTTTTCTTGAAGTACCTTCACTCATATTTTCCTCGTTTTTTCTCGACCGGTTTCCTCTTCTCATAATTTCTTGGTTTGGTACAGTCTGCAATAAAATGGCCTTGCTTGCCACAGTTGAAACATGAAGGACCATCGCCAGTGTTGTCTTTTTGTGGTAAGGCTTTGTAAATTTTGATTGATTTTTGTGCATAAATTTACCGAATTTCTTGCGAAAAGAGACGTCTCATTTTTAATTTGTTTTGAAGTCTTCTTGTTTGAAACCTTCTCGACCGATGGACATGCAATGGTCTTGGTCAATGCTTTGGTTGGGTGAGAATTTGAGGGCTCCTATTATGTTCTTATACCAAGTTCGAACTCATAGGATTTAAGGTCAGCGAAGAGGTCATGAAGCTCAAGCTTGCTCAGATCTTTGGATTTTTGAATGGCTAAAGTTTTGACGTCCCACTCTCTGGGCAAAGCACGCATTACCTTCAAAGAAATTTCACGATTAGAGTATGTTTTTCACAAAGTAATAAGTTCACAAAAAGATACTACTAAACCGTTCGTCAAATTCATTCATGGTTTCCCCTGGCTTCATTTTCGCGTTGTCAAATTTATGGATGGCAACTATGAGCTTGTTCTCCTTGGTTTGATCATTTCCCTCACACAGTTGAGTAAGATTTTCCCAGATCTCCTTCGCGGTGGAGCATGTTTTGATCTTGCTGAAAATGTTCTTGTCCAGCATCTTATAAAGAATACCTTTGGCAACGTTGTCCAGATTTTTTTTATCCTCTGTGGTCCATTCAGATATGTTATTTTCTACCATTTGAGGCCCACCACTAAATATTGCTATTACATTGTTTGCTTTCATAATATTCATGGTCCCATCGGTGATGACATACCACATGTCGTCATCCTGTGCTGCAAGAAGTGTATGCATACAAATTTATAAATAATCATATTCTTATTTATAAAACATGTGTATGTTGTTAAATAAAGTCAATATTTAAGTATAAATATCAGCAGTTGAGGAAAACTCTCTCTGATACCACTTGTTGGGGATCGGTTGTGTGTGTAGAGGGGGGAGGGGGTGAATACACACTTTTAAAACATTATTTAAAATGAACAAAAGGGTTGAATAAATGTTAATACAATCAACAAACTTTCTCAACTTCTGAAGATATTTGGACAACTAAAAAGTGTGGAATTATTCCAAAACGCTTCGATGAAAACGTTAACTTAAATCACTTTTTTGGGATTCAACAAGATAAAACAATAAACAGGAAGATAAAAGACACAAGATACATGAAAGTTCGAAGGCTGAATCTTTCTATGTCTCCCCTTCTTCCACACTGGAAGGAATTCACTAGAAAACTTTGGCTATTACAACGTCTTGTAACATGCCCATTTCAAAATCAAGACTTATACACTACCTAATTCGGAACTTCTAGATTTCAAAAAAAATAATATTCACAGCTCTTATCAAACTGATAGCAATTTCAATAAGTTTGAATTCACATATCCAAACTTTCAAACCCTTGAGTGATCCTAGAAGATCTAATAACTTTCGTAGTAGGCGATGGTTTGTGTGAGAAGTAGATAGGGAAGTCTTTGAGTGCTCAATGAGATTGCTTAAAATGCAAGAGATCTTTCAAGTTGCAGGGATAAAGCTTCGTACCATGCATTCTCTTCGGGAAATCTCCTATTTATAGTATCCTTTACATGGAGAGTCTCAATGTCTTTATTGCGGTCATTAATGCACATGTAATATGACTGTTGTCCTTCGCATGGAGAGTCACAACATCTTTATTAATATCATTAATGCACATTTACTATAGTTTTTGTCCTTCGCATGACAAGTAGTGTTTTTTAATAAATGTGTGATTTGACTCTTTCCCAATTCAGGAGGCAACCTAATTCCTCAGTAATCATTTCAAGTAAATATTTTGATTTCCTACATTCCTTGCTGGCTGTGTATAAATGTTCTAGACGTCCCTTGAGAATGTTGTTTCTTGTATTGGAATTTTTTCCTTAAGACCGTTGTGAGATGCTAGCTTGTAAGTTTGGACGATCGAGAGAAACTTGTCTAGACCATACGAGTAGATCTTGAGATAGTGACCGATCGAGAGATATGACTTGTAGTTGATCGGTCAAGGAATGTTCAGCCAGGCGATAACTAGTCTTCATTGCAAGAGGTCAAATCATGTTGTACAAAGAAAGACCAAGATCTACAATAATAATTTATTGTTTTGTTATCACCAAAACTTACGGTTCAACAAAAAAAATAATACTTTTTTATAGGTCGTATGAAGAAGAAATCCGTCTCACAAAATTAACATATAAAATATTTCACAATTTTTTTTGTGGTATAATTAAAGTCTTGAAATGAATTACTGACACTGGTGAATGAACACAGAAAATTCGGTTCTAGCATTAGAGTTTCGCCATTATTTCTTATCCAGCAGCTCATGTTTAACAATTTTCATGTGTTAGGAAAAAATTCTAATCAACCCATTAGAAACAGGCATTATCTTGGAATCTTAAACTGAAATGCTTAAATAGTTCTCTTCATAAAGACAAATTAAGCTCCTAGTTAGCGACCTTATGCTCGGGGTGTGCAATGGTCGAATCGGTCTGATTTTGATAAATTTTGGTTTGGTTTTTGGTTTCCAAATTCCTTGTCCGAAAACCTGACCATTTAAATTCGGCATCGGTTCAGTTTTTTGTATTACAGTATAGTTAATTCGGTTCGGTTTTATAGTTTAATTCATAAAATTAAATAATAAATTAGTTTCTATATTTTAGAATAAAACATTAGTAAGTATTTGAATATTATTTTTAAAATACCTAAAAAATTAAAATTTGATCATAAAACAAAACCAACAATTTATAATAAATATAATCAAAATATAATAACATAATAACATATAATAAATGATTTAAAAGCTTCAATTTGATATTTAGCATTAAATATAATGATCTTTTGAGATGATAATTTTATTGTTTGAAATATTTTAATATTTTCTATATACAAGTTTTAAATTTTTTTAATATATATTATAAGTAAAACAGTTGGTTTGTTTTTTTTTCCGATTTTTTTAATTTAAAAACTGAAATCACTGGAATTCAAAATCGAAACTGACTGTTTAACCATTTAAACTAAACTAAGAAAATCGAATTTTATTGTTCAGTCTAGTTTTTCGGCTTTAGCTGTTTAATGAGTACCCTTACTGCTCCGCGATGCTTGCTCGATTGTCCAGACCTTATTCATATATATATGCACATACACACATGCACACACATATTTATATATATATATATATATATATATATGCCCAAACTATTGAATAGTGAACAGATATAATTCAAAGGTCTCCCATGGACCTTTGCAATTCATGCAACTCAATTAGAGTGACTAGAGACTTATTCCAAACTTTTACCAGGTCGCTTAGCTTTTGATTCTCATTACTTAGCCTCTGGTATTCAGTTTGTGCCTTTGCATTCTCAGTCTTCAGCTTAGCAATTTTTCCTTCTAGACTGATTCTCTCGACTGACTGTTCTCAATTAGGTTCAGTCGAGGTGTCTTGCAAATCATATTGATTTGCTTTTCTTTGAATTCGTCGAATGATAAGAATTGTCTTTGGTACTCATTTACCATTTCATGAAGTGCAATGATCAAGTCTTCTCGTGCAAAGTTTTCAGAGCTTAAGTCAAATACATGTTTGCTAGTAGACTCCAGTTCTTGGTCTTTTTCCATTAAGCAGGTGACTGCCTCATAATCACTGGAACTTGTTGACCATTCTGATTCGGATGAGTCACTATCAGTCTCTACCCATTTGACCTAAATCTCATTGGCCACAATCACCTAATGTTTTTTTTTCTTGTGATGTTTTTTCTATCATTTCTTCTTCTTCTTCTTCTTCTTCTTTCAACTAGCTTCTTGCCTTGTCAATTGATCATCGGTCGTCTATTTTGGGCTTAGAGCAGTCGAAGATGAAATGTCCTGTTTTTCCATAGTTTTAGCAAGCACTTGCATCCTCAGCAATTTCCTTCTGTGGATAGGGCTTCTTCGAGTAGTTTTTGTTATAAAATCTTCTTTGATTCTTCCTCAAAACTTTTCCAAACTTCTTCACAAATAGTGACATAGCATCACTGCTCAGATGTTCTGTTGTCTTCTCAACTAGACATGGTGAGTCCAGTTTCACATTTGCTAAAGGTTTGGTGACTGGGGTGGTCGACTGATCACCCTCTCTACTTTGTTGCTCGAATTCATAAACTTTAAGGTCAACAAAGAGATCATGTAGTTTCAGTTTGTTAAGGTCCTTGGACTCCCTCATTTACATTGTTTTAACATCTCATTCCTTGGACAGTCCTCTCAGACCTTCAAAATAACTTCTCGATTGGGATAGATCTTTCCAAGTGCAGTCAGCTCAATAACAATGCTACTGACTAGCTACAGATAACTTATTCTCTTTTGTTTTCTCATTACCTTCGTAGAGTTGTATCAACGTCTCCCAAATTTCTTTTGCAGTCTTACACGTTCTGATTTTGCTAAATGGTGTTTTTTTGAGGGTTTTGTATAGAATATCCTTGTCATTTGGTTTCTTCTTGTCTTCAGTTGTCCACTCGCTCCTTGGTTTCTTAATGGTCTGTGGTGCTCTACCACTAACAGCAACGACAGTGTTATATTTGGTAATAGTCATGGGTCCTTCAGTAACAATGTACCACATCGTTATCCTATGCTTCCAAGTGGGCTTGCATCCTGATTTTCAAATCATAGAAATCTTCCTTTGATAACATAGGTATTTTGCTGAATTATGCCATCTTCAGTGAGAGTTCAAAGCAAGAAAGATTCTTCTCTGATACTATTTGTTGGATCGTTTAGTGCATATAGAGGGGGAGGGATGAATACCAATTTTCTTCCCAAATGATATGTTCAGTTGTGATGACAATTGAACTACTAGTTTTTCCTTGACTGTCAATATCAATATACCAACAGAATGATTGTGTGGAAAATGTTCGACTGACAGATAGAACACAAAAGTGATGGCTCAACTGAAATAAAATAACACATAATATGTTTATGGATTTTTGGATGTTAAAGACTCCTACGTCACCCCTTCTTCTTTTTGGGAAGGTTCACACTATAAGATTTGAGTGTTACAAACGTTTTGCAAAACCCCAATTTAGTAAGGACTTAACACTGCCTTGACTAAAACACTTAGTACTTAATTCAAATAATACACAGTCCTCGACTGGTTTTACAAGTATGAAATTTATATCTAGAAAAACTTAGCACAATGTGATCTTAATTGATCAGATATAATTAAGATTTGAATGAGTGTGCTCTATCAGTTGTTGTAGACTTGTGATTTTGAATGTGCGACTGAAAGCTTGTGAGCAAAGATAGATTGAATGTGTAGAAAGTTGGAGAGAATTTTTCAACTGATCTTCATGCCTATTTAAAGGCATTGATCTGCAACAGTCATAAATTCTTACAAAAGTGTTTGTTATTTTTAATAAATATCTGTTGCCTTTAGTTGTAAGGCTTGAAGATAATTTTTGATAAATAATACACCTTTGCGCATTGTCACTGTTACGGAGTCTACAGTGTACGGATATTTGTCTTCTCAAAATAGATAACAGACAAATCTGAAGTCTTTCAATTGTGTTGGAAATTTTTAAGGATCAAGACTGACATTCTTGAATATTCTGATAAGTGTCAGTCGTCCATAACTTCAGTTGAGATTGCTTCAGTTGAGAAACCTTGAATAGTTGAAAATGTCTTTCAGTCATGGTTCAGTCACAGTGCTCTAATTAGTCGTCGTATTCGGTCATCAAAATATCTGTTGTAATCAGTCTTGGATTATTCTATAAATACAGTCGACTAGTCTCGTTGAGTATACCCAACTGTTGTTCAAAGAATAGTTCACTGTCTTCAATAGACTGTCCATTTGAGTTACTTAACTTAGTATTTTATTTTTACCTTTAATTATTTTGTTTAACACCAAAACTCAATTATTGATTCTCCAACAGTAGTAGTATTCAAATTTCCAAAAAAACCTAAAACTTAAAAATATAAAATAATAAAACCCTAATTTGATGGGTTATCCCACCCCATCTCGGCCCTCCCGCCTGCCCGCCCCGACTTCAGTCGCGAACCAAGTAGGTTGTAAGGTCCAAAAGTCCACTACCTAGATCGCGATAATCTTAAATGATATGTATGATTATATTCATGTTATTCATGATATTTAGTTGTTGTCTAATTTTATGATGTCATGTTAGGCCTGAAATTTAATGTGTTGCAAATTATTTTAAAGTTTTCAGGTTTGGAATTTAGACTGGACCGAAGGAACGAGACTAGCCATCGAGTGAGTTAAGACAAAGTTTTATGCATAAATTAAATTTAATGTTAGAGCAGTATTTTGAGAAGAAATATTCCATGTTTTGTAATTTTAAAGTTGTACTGCAATTTTAATTTGGGAGTAGAACTTTTTAAAAGAGAGTGGTTGAGACTAACGGGCCGACTCTTAAGCCCATTAGTAGGTATGTAAATGAGCCGAGCCGAGCCGAGCCAAATAGTACCAGGCTCGGGCTCGGCTCGTTTGACAGAAATAAAGCTTGAGCTCGATCTGAGCTTTTATCATAAGGCTCGGGCTTGGCTCGTTTAATATATATAAAAGCTCGGGCTCGGCTCGAGCTCAGCTCAAACTCGGCTCGAGCTCGGCTCAGACTCGGCTCGTTTATCATATTAAACGAGACTACATCGAGTTTGGCTCGTTTTCAGGCTCGTTAAGCAGGCTTGTTAGAGAGCTCGTTAGTGAGCTCGTTAAGCAAGGATTGTTAGCAGGCTCGTTAAGAAATCTCAGGCTCGTTAAGTGAGCTCGTTAAGCAGGCTTGTTAGCGAGCTCGCTTTCAAGCTCTTCAGACATATAATAGAGCTCGAGTTTGATTTTTTTTTCGATTATAATTTTTGGATCAAATTGACTATAACTTGATTTATAATACCATGATCTAAAACTTCAACCTCAAAAACAACCCAATTCGAAAAATTAACCAATGTCATTTATCAAAGTTTTCGATCTTTATGAATTTACAACATCATTACTAACTGCTCAAATCATGATATATTTTGAAATCTTCGAATTTATTATAGATCAAATTCTAGATGCAAATTTCAACCACAATACTTCGACTGCTTTCAATCTGTACAAGTTCAATGTGCACTATCCTATGCTACATAGTATACAATTGTATTAATCATTCCAAAAATTTCACCACACGATCAAATAATTAATAAACTTAAAACTTTTCTGTTAAAAAAAAAACTCAAAATTCAAGCTTCGTTATTCTTTATATCTTTCAAATAAAATCTGAAGCTCCCCAACTAAAAATCCTAAACCCAAGTTTCGAGCACTTATCCTTGA
The DNA here is from genome assembly GCF_033568475.1 of Henckelia pumila. Classification (NCBI taxonomy): domain Eukaryota; kingdom Viridiplantae; phylum Streptophyta; class Magnoliopsida; order Lamiales; family Gesneriaceae; genus Henckelia; species Henckelia pumila. Next base: position 189,662,276 of record NC_133122.1, on the reverse strand, counting down.
AGAAAACCAACACATCAATTCTTATTTCACAAGTATATAAAAATTTATTGTGTGGCTTAATTATTATAATATATATTATTTTAGATTTAAAAAAATGTATATTTATTTTAAAATATTTTTAAAAAAACCACCACAATATTATTTTTATAATGAGATATAAGCATTACTTGTGATACGATCTACACGTATATGAAATATTTTATTTAATGATATTATATATGTCACGCCCCGGGCCCAGGCCGGTGCCTGCGCGACTGCACAATGGGCCCCTATAGCAACTAATTCGTATTCGTCCTCGCTTTACGAAAATGATTAACCCAAGTTGCTATAGAAGTCCATTGTAGACCATTTTAAACTCATTTTAAACCTTTCATTTTTCCCATGTGGGACAGGGGTCTCACAATCACCCCTTCTTTAGAACGCGACGTCCTCGTCGCGACCTGAACTCTCGATCCATCAGCACCGGAAATCTAGAGGTGGCTCCTATGGGTTCAAGAGTTGGCTCCTGTCATGTAGCACTTTGCCCCGCAGGTTCAAGAGGTGGCTCTCATGCACGTAGCACTTTGTCCCACATAGAACTTATTTCCCGGGGTCTGCCGGCTGGTGACCGTCTTTGATACCATTCTGTCATGCCCCGGGCCCAAGCCCGTGGCTGCGCGACTGCACAATGGGCCCCTATAGCAACTATTCGTATTCGTCCTTGCTTTACGAAAATTATTAACCCAAGTTACTATAGAAGTCCATTGTAGCCCATTCTATCCTAGGATCGATTTACTTGAAGAGGAAAAGAAGATGGGAGCTCTTGTGAAGGAGGCTGGCGGATCGAAGAAGAAGGAGAAGAGAAGAGATTTCTCCCCTGTTAGATCGGGGTGTGTGTGTGTGTGTGTGTGTGTGTGTGTGTGTGTGTGTGTGTGTGTGTGTGTGTGTGGGTGGGTGGGGTTGAGAGAAATCTTGGCCCCCCTTACCAAGTATGGGCAAGATGGGTTGGGATATACCTGACCTCCTTGCGGCATAGTGCACTGCAGCCATGATCATGATCGAAATCAAAGAGTCACAATTCAAGGATCTAAGTTCAATATTTATGACTATGTGCAAGATATTTATGACTATGTTTAAGATATTTATGACGACATTTCAGTACAGATTATGCAGATATATGGATTATGTTCGACTTAGTCATGCATATGTTTCATTCATATTCACGTCATTTATTCAGAAATCATTTATTTAAGTTAAGGGCACAAAGTATTTTTATTATCAAGCTATTTTTAATCTGCGTGTGCTTGTATCTACGTAGTACTCGTTATCCCCCCCCCCCCCCCCCCCCCCCCCCCCCCCCCCCCCCATATTCTTGCTGAGTCTTTTAGACTCACTACACTTATTTTTTTCAGGTGAGGAGTATTTCATTTAGATCGAGGGGCAAGACTATCGAGTGGACTGCGATGCGGGCACGTCACATCCCTCCGGCCTATGCTCGTTTTCCGCATAGTTACTAGAATTTATATGTTACGAAGCATTTATTTTGCTTATTTGTCAAATGTATGTAATGTTTAGTTAAAATTGTTTTGGGCATGTAAACATTAGATTTTTAAACACCTTTGGATATTTGTTATGTCGACTCTCTTCCTTGGATTCTCGTTCTTTTCTCGGTTTAGTTTACTTGTGTCGTCGATTGTTTATTTCTTTCATTTCATTTTGTTTGTTGTCTGAGACAGGCGGGTTTGAATATTTATAAAGAGATCATGCCGAAAAGTTTCTTAAATCCGCATTTTATTTAATTATTATTTAAAGTAGAGTTAGGGACGTTTAAATATAACTTTATTAAAATGTTGTGCATATATATATATATATATATTGAGTTAACAAGTTTTAAGGGATAATTGCATCCACATCCCCTGTAAAAAGTCTAAAAGGCATAAAACATCCTGTGTAAAATTAATATCATGTTAAACCCTATGTTTTAAAAAAATTAGCATAAAAACCCCTATGAGAGGGTATAAATGTGCCCGATTTTGTATAACATGTGGGTGAAATGTGCCACATTTTAAAAAACTGAGGGATGTATTAGTTTATTAATATTTCTTAGGGGGTTTTATGATTTTTATACTTTTCACAGGGGAGATTAATGCAATTAGCCCCAATTTTTAACACAACAAAATTAATTTAGATAATTTCACAACTTCTTTTAACTAAAGTTTTTTAATATCATTCATCTATCACATATAGTTTTAATTCTCGTAAGATATTTTAAATAAAATTGTTATTTCAGTTTTTTAAAAATAAATTGACTGAATTGTCATTCATTATTAATATTGGACATATAAATATTTTATTTATTGGGTTTTTAAGGGAATTTTAATACAATGATTTTAAAGTTAAAATAAAAAATACAAATTGTGGTTGCATCCTATATATATTGTAAATTCATCTTTATTTCAACAAAATATTATTTTCTAATCATGTCATTTGCATTAATATTAATATTTTTTATTTGTCCACTCAAACTCAAACTAGATAAAGACACATAAATTAAATGAACATATTCGTGAGCCTACGAAACGAGCCAAGCCCAAGATGGATCTCGCAAGCCTCCTAAACAAGCCGAGCTCGAGCCCATACTAGCGAGCCTCCTAAACGAGTCGAGCCCGAGCTCGGGCTCCCAAGCCTATTAACAAAAATGTTCTCGAGCTTACGAGTAGAACATCCTTAAGCTCAAGCTCGGCTCGTGAAAATTGTCGAGCTCAAAAACAAGTTCGGGATCGGCTCGATATGCTTTCCGAACGAGCAAGAACGAGCTTTCTACTGAGCCAAGCTCCGAATAGCTCGCGAACCGTTCGATTCGTTTACATCCCTACCCATTAGTCACAAACTATTCAGGCGTCTAAAATCTTTCAGCCTTTTCTTTTTCTCACTTTTGAACACCATCTACTCTCTACCCATTCCCACGTTTCACGTACAACTGCTTCCAAGGCTAGAGCAACGTTCTTTATATTTTCGAGGCTAGATCATTCTCCAGTCCAGGTTAAATCCAAACGTTAGAATCCAGGAAAATTTTTAACGTTTTGAAACCTCCATTCAAGAGTATAGGTATTTTGATATGAACCCTAGATGTGTATGTAGTTTTTTTGCATGATTTATGAAGAACTTTTGAATTATGATGTATAATCATGAAGCGTGATGCGTTCCTGATGTATTTAGTGTAAATGTATTGAGATTTATGAACTTTTGATGTGAAGTTTCAGAAATTTGGTGTGTGTATGGTGTTCATGGAGGTTTTGAATCAAACTTTTGAAAATATGTATCGTGTGATGGATTCTTGGAATGTTTTGAAGTTTTTATGTAGTATATTCAATCCTTTCAAGTGTGAGCGAGTATTTTAATCAAAAAGGGGCCGAAAGAGGTCGAAATGTCCATGTTTTCATCCAGTTCGCGCAGCGTCAGACTTCCTGGAAAATTCAGGCAACACGCTTTTCACCTAGGCGGAATTTTTTCCACCTAGGCGCGAGCTAGGGCGCCTAGGTGGAAATATTTTTGGCCCAAGCGAGAAAAGTTCTGTCCAACTTTTTCTATTTTCGCATTTGAAGTCCGAAATTCGAGTTTATGATCTTTTAAACTATTTTAAGTATTTTAAGATGTTCTATTGGAAAAAAGTTTAAAATTTGAATGACCGGGATGGACGGAACGAGTCACGTGGATCGGTTAAGCTATGTAATGCATCCTTATGTTATATCACTTCATGAAAGCCATTTTTATTATGCAAGTCATGAAATATTATAAAGAATTACATACATGCATGAGTTTTGCATCTTTATTAGCAAGCATGACGTTAATTATGAATGTTATGAGCATGAGACGACGACGTATATGATGAATTTTATGATGATATGAAAAATTCATGAAAACATTTTGATGTTGTATGTGACTTTGTGGTGGCAATACGAGATGAAAATGACGGGATTTGGAATTTCGGGATGAGCTCTGGAAGGGTCTATCCAAAATACGTGCTCAAGAGAATGTGGAACTGACACCTTGGGATGATCTCCAGGGATGACCACTCCAAAATACGTTCTCAAGAGAATGTGGAATTGACACCCTGGGATGAGCTCCGGGGATGACTTTTCCAGAATACGTGATCAATACGACAGTTGCCACAAATGCATGTATCCCATCATAAGTATGTGACATTTTTTATATGTTCAGTTATGATTTTTTTTTGGTTATTTGAAGTTCCAAGTTAAGAATGTTTTTCTTATGCATTACTTGTTGAGTCTTTAGACTCACTATACTTGAATGGTGCAGGTGATGACACCGTTGATAGTTATATTGATGAGTATGGAACGGGGCATGAAGAGGAGAAAACAGGCGGGCCGGCGAGTGATGCATGAGAGCCATGTTTATGAACGATGTTATTTTGCACAATTTCTTTTAATTCAGAGGAAGGAAACACGAGTTTTACTTATCTTTTTTGTTGGCCTTGTTGGCAATACTGAAAACTTTATTTCTTTTAGTTTTTGGAAATCTTTAAACCATTTCTAAGTAAAGATTTTCATTTTCCGCAAATTATTTTTTTCCTAGAATTTTTAAGTATGTACGTTTAATAACGTTCCCGAGTTTTGGGACGTTACATAGGCTCAACCAATTTGACCTCCCTCCAAACAGGTTGATATTTTATCAACCCAACCCACCTAATTTCTATGGCGGGATGAGCCAACCTGACGGGCCCAATCCAATTTGACAAGTCTATTGAGAAGACCTAGAAAAAGAATTCATGAAAAAAAGGATGAGGAGGAGGAGGAGGTGGTGGATTTGTGAAATCAGTTTCACAAAATTAACAGCACCGATGAAAATTGCCATGTCTCTAATACCAATTTTTAGTGATCGGGTTCACAAGATTTTCACCCATGAAAATCGTCATGTCTCTGATACCATTTTAATGATTGAGAAACACTGATATGGAAGAAAATTTCATTTTCATTTTCTCCTAACTACAAAGGCTACAACAGTTCGTTTATATATTTATATTGTAAAATAAAAGAATGCGACTTTAGCATAGAAACAGAACCACAATTGTTGGGTCCGAAAATGCAAGAAATCTTTATTTTGATGATAAAAAAACTTGTTATTATATTTCTAACATATTTACTCAAGTGAGTAATTTGTAGATCACAAATTTGAAGTGTTAATTTGTTGGAATATAAGTTCAGCATTATTTAGTTTCTAGTGCAACTTTTTTTAAGCTTATCTCATTGCTCGAGGAACCAAATTACTATATGTCAACAAGGTTGTACAGCCAACACAAAAGGCTATAAAAGTCATATTTTAGATCGATAGTTCCAATTTGGATGTTAGGATGGTCACAAGATAGAGTTGGACGAACTTATAACAGCAAACACCTCGATAAACCATCTTTGATATGTTGGCCATATCTATTAGCTCACTTATCCAAATGAAACTATTCGGTGTGCATTATGAATCTAAAAAAATGATCTTGATAGGATAGTTCAAGGTGTATAGAGGGCGTGAATACACATGTTTAAAATATTTTGAGCTAGAATAGCTCGGTTTTTGAAATATGAACACCGATGAATTAAATAGAGTTTGGTTTTCAAACCAAGCGGAAGATACTCAAAATAATCTTTCGTAGAAACCGATCAAATATTTTGTAAATCATTTGAAGAAGATGCAAGTTAAAATAATAAAAATATTTTGGTTGAAACATTTTATCAAACACTTCGTATGCAAAATTTTGGTATACAAAAAAAAAATAAAATTCTTCAACAATGCATCTTAAAAACAGTAAAGATAGTAAAGTAAATGTGATAAATAGATAGACATGAATTTCTTAAGGATGTTCGAAGATAAAACTCCTGCGCTACCCCTTCTTGCCCTCGGAAAGATTCACTAGAATACTTTGATTTATATAAGTCATTTTTACAAACTCAATCCAGTTTAGGACTTACCCACTGCCTAAACAAGAAATCCTAGCACACTATAATGTAGGTCTCAACCTCACAATCCGCATAATGTTTAACGTCTCTTATACCAAAACGACAAACACAACCTTTAACGTCTTTGTGTTAAGAATCACTCAACTAATCTATGAAATACATCTTTCATTTGTGTGTGAGTGAGCTAGGTGTGAAGAACTTAACTGTGAAAGCTCAATAATTTTGATAAGTACATTTTATGCACTTAATTTGCATGCATATTGACTTGGCTTTTATGATGTATCGAGTGGTATTATGCATATTTTGTTGTTGTTTTTGTTGTTCGTAAGATACGAAGCAAGTATGAGCTTTTATGTGGCAAATAGAGTGCAAAAGAACATGAAAATGGAAAAATAAAGTAAATAAAAATAAAAGAAGAGAAAAATCGAAGAAAGCGCCCCAACGCTATAGCGCTGCAGTGCTACATAATGCAAAGCCTTAGCGATATAGCGTTACATAATCAGTGTTGCAACGCTGATGGTTCAAACAGAGGCAGCGCCTCTGCGCAAACAGAGGCAGCGCCTCTGCGCTAATGGTACGAAAGAGCAGTGCTCCAGCGCCCGTGAAGAAGCACTTCAGCGCTACAGCGGCAGACACAATATGTGCAGAATTTCATTTTTTGAAAACTCTCGATTTGTCGGGCTTCTTCAAGGACATATAAAAGAGGAAAGATTGGACCTAGAGAGGGGAATTTTACGCATCATAACAGACGCACAACGAGAGAGAACGAGAGGAGGAGGGCTGCACAAGTGAAGAAGAATTCAAAAGCAGGGATTAAAGACGAAGTTGGCGCAATCTGGAGACAGAGACGCTACTTTGGATTTGTTCTTCTTTTTCTTCTCTTATTAAATTTTTCATGTTTATGTCTAAACTCCTAAACATGATTTGTTTTTGTTTATTTTGGATCATGAACTAATTTTTTATTCTAGAGATTGATATAACTTAGTTAAGACAACTTCTAAAACCTTTTGATTTATTTGATTGAATTCCTTCTCAAGTTTGATTGTGTTTTCTAGATTTGATTGTCTTTCAATTACTTGATCACTAATTGAAGTGTTATTTGAAATCTGGCACTCGAGAGACGAGATTTTGAATATGATCATTGGAAAACACCTTAATTTAATGTTTATATAGTTGGGAGGCATATAACGTCAGCAAAGCTTGAATAAGAACATCGTTTTCACATATCATTAAATTTAGATTTTTAATAGGGATATTGAAATTAAAAATTGATACATTCTATTTGTTACTTGGGAAAGGAAAGTAGAAATAAATAAGTGTTCTTGGCTATTAAACAAGTGGAATTCATGAATATCAATTAATTAGAAGTAGTTGTTGTTGAAACTAAGTAAAATCAAAACTTCTAGATATTTTCTCTCATTGATATTTTCTCAAGCGTGTTAACTCCTTATTAGTTGTCTTAGTTAATTTATTTGAATTTGAAGAAATCTCATATTTAATTTTTTAAATAAAGTTTATCCTATTTTAATTACAAGAATTAATATAAATTTCAATACATACTTTTCGTGGGAACGATACTCTACTCTTTTTATATTAAAACTTGACACCGTGCACTTGCGAGCAAGAAAATACGCAACAAATCATGTTTTCTTCTTCACACAAAGGGAAAGCTCTCAAATAGCTGATAAATCTTGTTTAGAAGCCTTTGTTTTACTATAATCTGCCCATGATCTTTGATCCTCTTCAAAAGCTGTTGTTAGATCGTCAAGATGTTTTATTGATAAGCTCCAAGAGTGATATAGCTGTTAGACACAAAAATATAGCCATTGGAAAATTTTTGGAGCAAGACTGAACTTGGTGATAAATTGAAGTACTGTAGTAGTTGGGCAAATCATTTTAGTACATTCAGTTTTGCAAATCATTTTAACAAAACTGTTGAGAAAAAATGGATTCAGTTGGACATGATTCGTTGATATTTGAGCAAAGTTATAAACATAAAATTTGTAGTTTTTTGTCTTGGATTTCCAACGCATCAAGAAGCCCTCCATTTGGATTTTTATATGAGAGAGTTATGCTTGAAATATCATATCTGCTCCTAAACAATCGAGAACAAAACAGTCGAGAAAATGTGGTCCAGTTGAGTGTTATACCTCTTGATTCATGGACTTCTAGGCAAATTATAAACATGAAGGTTGTAGATATTTCTCTTAGCCTTACATGGAATCAAGAATCACTTCATTTCGAGTTTATATGAGAGATATATGCTCGAAATACCAGACTATGCCAGAAATTCTGCTCTGCATAATTTCAGTTTCGGATCAACAAATTTAATGCAGTTTATAAGCTCTTTATGCTCAGATTCAGACTTTGACTTGTAAATATGATTTGTAGAAAATTTTCTTAGCTTCGTAAAACATACAGAATAGTTACATTTGGATAACTGAGCTTCAAGATATGACTAAAATACCAGAACTGCTCAAAGTAAATTGATGTCCAATCTTGATGTTTGTTTGATATTCCAGTTCAGTCTTGAGACGTCAGCTTGATATAGATAACATCTTTTTTAGCCCAAATAACGTGAAATACGATATGTTCAACATTGAGTTTTCTATGCATTCATTTTGAAGACTATAAATTTTTTCATTGAGCTGTGAGATATCATTAAAACACTAAAACTCGCAAGATTTCAGTTTCCCTAAATTTGAGTTTCAGCTCTCATCTTGAATTAGCAACTTCACACTAGATTAAATATGTTAGAAAAACAATATCAAGTTTTGTTATCATCAAAATCAAGATTTCTTGTGTTTCACATCCCAACAGATCTACTGTTGGTCGTTGAAATTGCTAATTATTATTGCTGATATTTTGTTGGCTTGTTTTGATTTTGGATTATGCGGTTTTGTTATAAGTTTTGGACTCTAAACTCATGTCATTAGTTTTCATATACTTGGTCTCTTGGATAGTGTTATCTCATATTTTGATATTTAAATATTTTGGATACTGCTTGTTGTTTTGATAAAGTTTCATCTGATAATGTTTTGAATCTAGGGTGTTTTGAGTCTATGTTCAATAACAATAAATATTAAGAAAAGTGTGCAGTTGATAGGTGATAATGATGTGTGCATTATGGACTGTGGCACGTGAATTTTTGTGTGTTGGAAGTTTATAAATCTCTGATGAAATATACAAACACTTGATCGTTCTCTACAAATTATCATTGCTGTCCATTTCGTGTTCTAACATCACTTAGAACATGTTTTCTCAAAGTCCCACCTTTTCACTCTATTTTGAAACAAGGTTCATTGTGGTGGCACACATAACACTATTGCTAATTTTTGAGTTAGTTCTTGGGAGAGAACTCTCCGTAGCATGGAAGGGAGTTCGTTCAGAAGCAGATCTGAAGACGAGTAAAAGCTCTTCAAGTGATTTCTACTAAATATGTTATTGTATAGGGTTTCAACGAAAGAGAGAGACTTTTTGTTTTGAATAAGACCTTATTTTGTATTTGTTTAACGTTTTTTAGTTAATTCACTTGATTTCTAGGCATGGTCCCGTAGACGTAGGTTTGTCAGACCGAACTACGTCAAATTCCTTGTGTTCTTGTGTTATTTATTTGTTTGATACGTTTACACTTAGTTGATCTACAAATCATCGTCATAAGTAAAAGTCTGAATCGGTGCTTAAGAAACTGATAAATCGCGATAAAGTTGTTGGTTTTGCATAGGTATCAGAAAGAGTCATTCAAACTTCAAATTTATTGTTTCTTGATTCTGTGAAAATCTATGACAAAGCGCTATAACTTTCATGTTCATTATCTTGCCCAAATCTAAGACTTATTCCCCACGAGAGTGAGAAAGAGGAATCTCGTGGGGCGATAAAAATTTAATATGAGATTTGGAAAAGAAGTTTCCTTTAATTTAAAGTAAATGACTAAAGTTTCTATTTTGATGAAGTCCGGTCAAAAAAAGTGGAGATTGGATGGAGATGAGTTTTAGATTCAGTCCGTCCAATCTCATTGCCATCTCTGCTTGCCAAGTGACCTCGCATCATAATAGTTAAGTATTTGATATTGGTTGTTTTTTTCAAAAAAATATTATTATAATTATTATTATTATTATTATTATTATTAAGTAATCTTATTCATACTCAATTTTCCATCAGTGGACCAGCTCTTAATTTGTTATTATATTTTTATTTGGTTTTCGGCTACTTCCATGATATATGTTTAAGATAATTTCCCTCTATGTTTGAATGTTTATGGACGTACGGGTGGGGCGCTAAGGACAATTTTATATATGTGCTAAGATTTTGGTATAAATTAAAAAGGGGAGGTAATCTCTCTATTTTTTTTTCCATTTAAACTATGTATACTTTATTCAGTTTAAATGTTATCTTCTTCTTTTCATTTTTGGGAGCTTCAAAGCAAACAACAGATGGCCACGAAATTACATGTTTTGAAAGTATAAATCTGTAATAGAACATGGAATGTCGGGGGATCCCCACATCCAAATCTTGATCAATCATAAAGAAAAAATATAAAAGTTTGTGACTCCACTGACCATATTTATATTTCTCATCTAACCAATTGAATATTTACCATTACTAAACCTCATTGAGTATACATATTATATGTTGTGATCCAATTCTTCTTTTTCTTTTCGGTTGACATCAATAATGTGTATAATTAATATTGTAAAGTTCTACTGAGTTCTAAGATTTTAGTTTTATTTAAAATTTTAAATATATATATATATATATATATATATATATATATATGGGGCATGGGTTTGTTTGAAATCATATATAGTTAGTACTGTAGGGTTTGGAATTAGTTCCAATTATTTGCATTTTTGGTGGGTTCTTATCACTTTCTATTATTTGATAAAAGTTTAGAAATAGGTCCTATCAATCACCACTCGTGACAAGTATCAAGAATTTTTTTGGTTTCAAAATAATTATTTTCTTCAAATAATTTAAATACCAAAAATATATTTTAACACGATTAGACCCTTTTTTTTTTTGGGTTGGGATTGGGTAAAATTAGGAGTGGATAATGCTTTGTGTCACAATTCATGAACAAGCGATTTAGACATGCACTTAAAATAGTTGTTCTATAGATACCACTTATACTTCTTTGATAAATATAAATATATATTTATTTATTTATGGCTAAACACGAAGCAAGTATTGTCCTCATGAACAGTTAATGTTGTTCAAAGTTTTGCATCTCTTTTTGTGGATGATAATCTCTCATGCATTTACCTCACATATTTCTCCAACCACAAACTATTAAAAAATCTTCTATATATATATATATATCCACATTTTTTTTTGTTTAATTTTCATATTTTATTGTACTTCCTCCGTTTCATATATATTGTCATATTTGGATCTTTACACAGATTAAAAAAAATGTATTGGGAAAGAAAATTTTATATAAACTTCCTATTTTATCCCTATTCAATGTATTAAAAAATGATTGCACAATTTTTAAGGTGTAGTTAATAGGGGTATATTAGTAAAGAAGTGTAAAAAATTTACTAAATATTGTATATGACTATATATTTGGGACAAAAAAAAAACGTAAACAATATAATTGGGATGGAGAGAGTATTATAATACATAAATCCATTAGAGAAAATAAATTGGTATTTTTAGTTGATGTACAAATTTACCTTTATTACTTTTCCAAGATATTTGATAATTAAGGCATAAAAACGTAAATTGATTACTCAAAAATTTCTCACGTTCTTTTTTAGTATCTCATTATCCTACAATGTAACTATCGCATTATCCTAACATTGAAAGAAAATTTATAATTAAATTCAAATTTATGAAAATAATTTTAATTCCAAATAAAATATATGCTATGCACATTCAAGATATTATGCTCCGTGCACTAGTATATATCATTAATATTTAGAGACGTGTTTATTGACGTGTAAGTTGATTTATAAGAGATATTTTTAAAAATATACAATTATGTAAAAATTGTGTTCAATAAATTGATTAATTTAATTTCTAAAGTATAAAATAAAATGAATTTAGCCGTGAAGAGTTCATTATGCAACAACTCTTGCCAGGGTACATTTTGGACGGAAGTTTGAAGGGGTTCCGAATGACATCATTTTTTAGAAATATATTTTGAAACCATTTTATTATTGTTAAAAATATTTTATGAAAACGAATTATTTTATTCCTCTAAAAATTTTCATTATATTTTAATAAAAAAATATTTTTTTCTCATACTGTTTTAGAAATTATTTTTTCCATTTCTTGACATATTATACATGGATACATGAATATCGAGTTTCATATTTATTTTGTTTTATTGCTTACGGACTAATTTTAATTACTCTATTGAATTATCGTATACTATCTACATATGCACAATTTTATATAAATAAACCAATAACATTATATTAATTATTTCAACAACATGTTTCTTCAATATCCTTAATAACAATTTTAAATAAGCATACGACTTTTTTTATAAAAAAATACAAAAGCCAATCATGAAAGGAATTTTCGAACCAGATTAACGTATCTTTCTCTTTTAAATGACAGATGATATGATAAATGACATGAACCTGGAGATTAAATGATTTTCATTCCGCAAATGTTGGTTCATTGATTTCAGTACTTGGTTCAGTACACTTGTCGGGAAAAAGACAAGATTAACAATCAGTTATATCTCGAAATTAAATTATTTGGTAATAATTTTAAATTAGGCTATGCCACTTTTATCTATTACTTTTATTACTATGTAATAAAGTAAAAAAGTACTATAATAACTATTTTTGATATATTTATATGAATTTTTATATTTATTTTTATTAAATACCATTAATTTTATATATTATCAATTAATTTTCTTATTACTTGGTCGATTAATTTTTTATTTTAAAATAAAAATCAAGTTTTTTTCAATGAATTTTTCATCTCACAAAATGTAATATTTTTAAAATACAAATAATATATGCAAAGACGCTAGCGTATATAATGGAGACTATGGAGTCTTGACAGTGCCAGACTGAAAATACATCTGCCATAAAAAAGGTTCGATCTCCTTTTCTTCTACCATGAAGAGGACAGGTGAATGGTAACTGGTTTTCCTTCTGTTGTTCCAACATCAGATATATGTTCTTGATTTCTGAATTAAGATTTAGTAAAAAAAAAAAAGCTTTTCTTTTTCATGTTAAACAGGATCTTTTCCCAGGAAATTCCCAGCAATGTTACTGTTATTGCTGCAGGGACTTCCTTTTCATTGCACAAGGTAGAATCATATATATGTTTTGTTTTGAATAAGTGCAAATAAAATATATATAATGATGATGGGGAAATTAAGCTAAATTTTCTTGATTTATTTCTAGTTCCCTTTGGTGTCGAAATGTGGATACATAAGGCAGATAGCTTCAGAATCCACGGATGCGGATGTTTCTGTAATCGAAATCCCTGATATTCCAGGCGGAGCGGATGGATTCGAATTTGCTGCGAAATTCTGCTACGGAATAAACTTCGAAATCAACACAGCCAACATCGCCACGCTGAGATGCGTGGCTGAGTTTCTTCAGATGACAGAAGATTACGCGGTGGGGAATTTAGTAGGGCGGACCGAAGCGTATGTGAACGAAGTGGCGCTCACGAGCCTTGCGGGGGCGGTGTATATTTTACATTCTTGCGAGAAGCTTTTGCCTATGGCGGAGGAAGTTAAATTAGTGAACCGATGCATAGATACTATAGCTTTTGCAGCATGTAAAGATAGCCATTTTGCTGAAAAATTTAGAGCCGAAAACGGTTTGGATGAATCGAAGCCTGTTCTTGATTGGTGGGCTGAGGATTTGATCGTTCTTCGGATCGACCTTTTTCAAAGGGTGCTTGTTGCGATGATGGCCAGGGGATTCAAGAAGCTTGCTCTGGGCGCGATACTGATGCTGTATGTGCAGAAATCTCTTCGCGATTTGGTGAGGTCTTGTTCCATAAACTGGACTGTATGTTATATATACTAATATGAATAACAAGTGTGACAAGTTTTTCTTGAAATTTCAGGAGATATATTCTAAGGATAGGAAGAATCTTGACATAAAACAAGAACACGAGAAAAGGGTGGTTTTAGAAACCATAGTCGGCCTTCTTCCAAGAGGGAAAGATGCCATTCCTGTTAGCTTCATATCTATGCTTCTTCGTGCTGCAATATATCTAGAGACAACGGTGGCTTGCCGGCTTGATTTGGAGAAGAGAATGGCTTCACAACTCGGAAAAGCCGTGATAGATGACCTTTTGATTCCTTCTTATTATATCGCAGGGGACACATTGTTCGATATTGAGACCGTGCAGCGGATCATGATGATTTTTTTCTGCTGTGACACAGAGGAAAACAGAGAGGCATGTATTGAAGATCAAGATTATATGTCCCCTTCATCACATGAGAAGGAAATGGTTGCGAGATTAATGGAGAGTTACCTTCAAGAAATAGCCTGTGACCGCAACTTATCGGTTGCCAAGTTCATCGGTCTTTCGGAACTTATCCCTGGACAAACCAGAATCACAGATGATGGAATGTATAGAGCCATAGACATTTACTTGAAGGTTTGTACATTCTTTAGAAATCTGGTACTATTTACCATTTATCTCAGAGTTCATGCTATTAGAAAAGTAAGTTCTAACATGATTTTAGAGGAGGGGAGGGGGGCCACACGCTCAGGGGCAATTCCCTTTCATGTTTAATTAAATTAATTTAAAACATCTGTAGCCAAAGTCCAAACACATCTTCTAGACAGAGGCTTTGAGATCACTACATGAATTCATACCCAAATTCAAGACAGAACTACAAGATTCTTGCACTGTTTTTCTAGGCAAACGTACTTTGTTGTGGCGTCAGCTTCATCTGTGTCGTTTCGTTGTGATTTCCAGGCGCACCCCTCGTTAAGTGACGTTGACAAAAAGAGAATATGCAGTTCAATGAACTGTCAAAAGCTATCCCGCGATGCTTGCGCGCACGCAGCTAAAAACGACAGGCTCCCGGTCCAAACGGTAGTCCAAGTCCTTTACTACGAGCAGCAACGGCTCAGAGAAGCCATGGATGGCAGCACAAATACCCAGAATTCCTACTCCACGGACCTTCACCCCGTTCCAGATGATTCTTCGATATCGAATCTCCAGAGAGAAAATCAAAACCTGAAACTCGAGTTGGCGAAGATGAAAATGAGATTGAAAGACTTGGAGAAATCTTCAACTACATCGTCTGTTCCTGCTAGTCCATTGGCAATCTCTCGCACAACTTCGGCTGCAGAGAAAACGCCTGAGCCCCGGAAATCATTCATAAGTTCGGTGTCCAGAAAACTTGGCAGATTTATCCGTGCTGATATTGGAATCATGCAAAGCCCGAAAATCAAGCCGAAATCGAGCAGAGACAGGCGCCACTCGATATCATGAAACTTTGATTTTTACCAGACCAAGTGCAGCAACTACTTATGTTTTTTTTGTTTTTTGTTTTCGCGAATGCTTGTGGCTTTGAACTTGTGGAGAAAACATGTATTGAATCCATTTTCTGAGTGATATTCGTATAAATTAATAGTGTAGAGCACATCTAAATTGATTTGTGTACAAAATTTCATTGATTGATTTGTCAGAGAGATACACTTGTAGTACATTATACGCCTATTGTCTTGCCAATTCTCAGAACAAAAAACTCAATAGGTACTCTAGAGGGAAAATGATTTTTCATCGTTCATTGACTTGTTTTTTTTTTTTTTTTTTTGGTCCATTAGCTTTTCACATTTTGGTTTCGGTACATTAACTTAAATTTTTTGTTATTTAGGTCCAATTACTGACGTGACACTTTTACATGTCATTAATTTCCGTTACCACGTCATCTTTTTCCGGTGTCACGACATCATTTTCACTAAAATAACCGAAAACTAAACGTTAGTGTACCCAAACTAAACTTTAAAAAATTAATTGACCAAACCAAAAAAATGAACAAGTTAATGGATAAAAAAAAACTATTTTCTTACTATATGCTTGGATAATTACAAGAGGAGCAACGACATTAATTATAAAGGTTTCATTTGGACATATAATTTAAAAACGTTTTTTTAGTGTTTTATAACTGAAAAATTATAATATGTGTTTGGACTGTTGTGAAAAAGTAAAAATTTACGGTAAAAAGTAAATACTCCAAAACTTAAAATTTATCAAACTCTACACTTTATAATATTTTTCTCTCAACTCAATTATATTTTTCATCACAAATGAAGACCTATTTATAGATCCACATTTGAGATTAGTCCAAAAATAAATACATCATCATCTACATCATCACACACTAATTTTCCACATTTTACAACTCAATATTCAACATTCAACATTCAATATTCAACATAATATTAATAATAATAATATTTTTCAACACTCCCCCTTGTGATGATGATCGTGATATGATGATTGTCTTCATTACGTGTTTTATACTGCCTCGTTAAAAACCTTACTAGAAAAAACCCAGTGGGATAAAAACCATAGTAAGGAAAAAAGAGTGCAGCCACGTAAACTCCCCCTCATGTTAACATGAGTGATTCTTCACATATTCTGCAGATTGCGCATCCCAATGTTGTATATATGCTTTCTGAATATCGTCGTGGGAAGTGCCTTTGTGAAGAGATCTGATGAGTTCTCACTTGATTGAATATAACAGATATCAATATCTTTATTCTTCTCAAGCTTTTGAGTGTAGGCAAAGAACTTTGGGGGTATATGTTTTGTTCTGTCACTTTTGATGTATCCTTCTTTCGTTTGAGCAATACATGCAGCATTGTCTTCATACAACGTCACAGGCTTCTTGTCTACTGATAATCCACAAGAAGTTTGGATATGTTGTGTCATTGATTTTAGCCAAACACATTCACGGCTTGCTTCATGTAGCGCAATAATCTCAGCGTGATTTGATGAAGTTGTTATGAGTGTTTGTTTCTGTGAACGCCAAGAAATTGCGGTGCCTCCACGAGTAAATACATATCCGGTTTGAGAACGTGCCTTATGTGGATCAGATAAATATCCAGCATCAGCATAACCAATGATACTTTAATTGGTGTCTTTTGAGTACAAAAGTCCCAAATCTGTTGTTCCTCGTAGATAACGAAATATATGTTTAATTCCGTTCCAGTGCCTCTTTGTTGGATATGAACTGAATCTTGCCAATAAATTTACAGCAAAAGATATATCAGGTCTAGTGCAATTTGCAAGATACATAAGGGCACCAATGGCACTTAGATATGGTACTTCTGGACCAAGAATAACTTCATCATCTCCACATGGACGGAATGAATCCTTTTCTATGTTTAATGATCTTACAACCATTGGAGTACTTAATGGATTTGATTTATCCATATTAAAACGTTTAAGGATCTTTTCTGTATAATTTGTCTGGTTAACAAAAATTCCACATTCTTTTTGTTCGATTTGCAAACCCAGACAATACTTGGTTTTTCCAAGATCCTTCATTTCGAATTCTTCCTTCAAGTACATCATAACTTCTTGAATTTCTTTATTCGTTCCAATGATGTTTAAATCATCAACATATACAGCAATAATTACACATCCGGATGTTGTTCTCTTGATGAAAACACAAGGGCATATTGGATCATTTACATATCCCTTTTTCATCAAGTGCTCACTTAGCCGATTATACAACATTCGGCCAGATTGCTTTAACCCATATAATGATCTTTACAATTTTACAGAATAAAATTCTCTGGGTTTTGAACTTTGTGCTTCAGGCATCTTAAATCCTTCAGGGATTTTCATGTATATATCACTATCAAGTGATCCGTATAAGTAAGCTGTAACAATATCCATAAGACACATTTCCAAATTTTCAGACACTGCCAAACTAATCAAATATCGAAACGTAATTGCAACCATAACAGGAGAATACGTTTCTTCATAATCAATTCCAGACCTTTGAGAAAAACCTTGTGCAACAAGTCTAGCTTTATATCTGACTATTTCATTTTTCTCATTTCGCTTTCGAATAAAAACCCATTTGTATCCAACAGGTTTTACACCTTCAGGTGTGAGGACTATAGGTCCAAAAATATTGCGTTTATTTAGCGAATCCAATTCAACCTGGATGACATCTTTCCATTTTGCCCAATCATGACGAGTTTTACATTCACCAAAGGATTTTGGTTCATGATCCTCGTTTTCATTTATGATGTCACATGCCACATTATAAGAAAATATCTCATCAATATCTTCTATATCTTTTCGGTTCCATATTTTTCCATTATTAATATAATTGATAGAGATTTCACGATTCTCGTCAGTTTGTGGTTCTGACAGAACATTTTCATCATCTGGTGTTTCTTCTGGAACACCATATTCTATTTTATGATCGTCGTGTTTCTCTATGCCTTTTCTTTTCCGAGGATTTTTTATCCTTGGAACCGACTGGTCTTCCACGCTTCAAGCGTTTTATGACATCATGAGTGTCTTCAATTTGTTTCTTTGGAATTTCAATTCGAGCAGGGACATTTACAGCATGTATATATGATTTTGTTATCCCTTTTGTGTCTGCAAATGCATCTGGCATTTGATTTGCAATTCTTTGCATGTGCACAATTTCCTGTACATCTTTCTCACATTGTTTGGTCCTTGGATCCAAATGTAACAATGATGGTACATACCATGTGATTTCTTTTTCGATGTGTTTCTTTTCTCCCCCTAACACTGGGAAGATTTCTTCATTAAAATGACAATCAGCAAAGCGTGCTGTAAACACATCGTCTGTCTGAGGCTCAAGATATCGAATGTTAGATGGACTATCATAACCGATATAAATACTAATTTTTCTTTGTGGACCCATTTTTTATCGTTGAGGTGGTGCAATAGGCACATACATCATACATCCAAAAATTCTCAGATGAGAGATATTTGGTTCTTTACCAAATGCAAGTTGCAATTGGGAGAATTTATGATATGCACTTGGTCTGATGCGAATTAATGCCGCATCATGTAAAATTGCATGTCCCCATATAGAAATAGGGAGTTTTGTTTTCATAATCATTGGTCTAGCAATCAGTTGTAGACGTTTAATCAATGATTCAGCTAATCCATTTTGCGTATGAACATGAGCTACAGGATGTTCAACAGTGATTCCCATTGACATACAATAATTATTGAAAGTCTGGGATGTAAATTCTCCAGCATTATCAAGTCTTATTTTCTTGATTGTATAATCGGGAAATTGATTTCGCAATTTTATTATTTGAGCCATCAATCTTGCAAATGCCACATTCCGAGTTGACAATAAGCATACATGTGACCATCTGCTAGAGGCATCGATCAATACCATAAAGTATCGAAATGGTCCACATGGTGGATGAATTGGCCCACAAATATCACCCTGAATACGTTCAAGAAATATGGGTGATTCAGTTTGGATTTTAGCTGGCGATGGTCTTATAATAAGTTTTCCAAGAGAACATGCTTTACATTGAAACTTATTATTTTGAAAGATCTTCTGGTCTTTCAATGGATGACCATGCGTATTTTCAATAATTCTTCGCATCATTATTGAACCAGGATGTCCCAATCGATCATGCCAATTTGTTAATATTAAAGAATTATTAACCACCATATTTGATTCGATTGGCCTTATATGTGTATAATGCAATCCAGTAGGGAGCATTGATAATTTTTCAACCACATATTTTTTTCCTGATTTATATGTGGTAAGACACATATATTTCTGATTTCCATCAGTTATCGTCTCAGTATCATACCCATGAGAGTATATGTCATTAAAACTCAACAAATTTCTTTTCGATTGTGGTGAATATAAAGCATCATTTATCAGAAATTTTGTACCATTAGATAACAAAAAATGTGCTTTTCCACAACTTTCAATCAAGTCTACAGGACCTGATATGGTATTCACCATTATTTTTGTTGGTTTTATTTCCAAGAAATATCTTTCATCTCGCAGAATAGTGTGTGTTGTACCACTATCTGGTATGCAAATTTCCATGATATTATTTCCATGTTTGCTCATAGCATTTTCCATATCAAACTTCACAAAAAAATGCAATAAAGAAAAATTAAGTACAATACAAATGCAAAATATAACATGCTTTATAATACAAGAATGCCTGAAAAATATAAATTTATTACAATGTAGTCCCACCAATATTTTAATCAATGTCTTCGAAATCATTCAAAAAATCTGCAGCATTGAAACTAGTTGAACCAATTAAACGGTCACTATCTTCAACAAAATTTGTCTCTTTTCCTTTCCCCTTTGTCGATTCTTTATAGAGCTTACATAGGTGCTCAGGGGTTCGACAAATATGTGACCAATGTCCTGGAGTGCCACATCTATAACAAACACTCTCAGATCTTTTTGAGTGATTTTCATTTTCACTCGTATTTTCATGCTGCCTTTTTGGTGGGTGATTCGTGACGTTCTTTTGAGATAAGTTATTGAAATAACTACCTCGATTATTTTCATATCCACGGCCACGACCACAACCGCGATAATTTTTACGTCCACGCCCATTTCCTCGACCTCGTCCATGACCAAAATCTGGTTTATGCCTTTGATTTTGGTTTTCATTTTTCATTACGACATTTGCTTCAGGAAATGCCGTTGATCCAGTGGGTCGGGATTGATGATTTCTTACTAACAATTCGTTGTTCTTTTTCGCCACAAGAAGACATGCGATTAGTTCGGAATATCTCGAAAATCCACGCACTCTATACTGTTGTTGTAGAGTTATATTCGATGAGTGAAAAGTGGAAAATATTTTCTCAAGCATTTCCATCTCTGTAACTTCAAGTCCACAGAATTTTAATTGCGAGACTATTCGATACATCGCAGAATTATAATCACTGACTTTTTTAAAGTCCTGGAATCTCAACGTATTCCATTCATCACGGGCGTTCGGAAGTATCACTTCCCTTATATGCTCAAATCTTTCTTTTAGCCCTTTCCATAAAGTCATTGGGTCTTTTTCTGTGAGATACTCACATTTCAACCCTTCATCAAGATGTCGGCGCAAGAAAATCATAGTTTTTGCTTTATCTTGTGAGGCTGATATATTATTTTCTTTGATGCTTTCACTTAGACCCAATGACTCAAGATGCATCTCAACATCAAGAGTCCATGGCATATAATTTTTTTCCAGTGATATCGATTGCAACGAATTCAAGCTTTGCCAAATTTGACATGGTGGTACTAGAAAAATAACAATGCATTTTATTAGTTAATTTCTATTAGTATGATAATACAAAATAATGGAAGGACAAAAATTACAAGTGCGTATATAAATAGATAAAAAATCTGTGGTGGAAAATCGCCGGTGAGTACAAAACTCGTGAGCATGATGATCATAGTCGTTATGAAAAATATCCTTAGAAAAGCCAAAAACTCCATCTTCTTATTTTTCGAAAAAAACCGAGGAGAAAATGTTTTGAGATGAAGAATGAATTTTGGTGTGATTGAAAATGAGTTTGAGTGAAAATATTTATAGGCCAAAAACTAGCCGTTTGTGACCGTTGGGGGTAAAGAAAAATCGAGTATGTGTTGAATAAAAATTTGTGATAATGATACAATGCATATAATGATAATCATAATTAAATAATTATGTATATCATATCACATTATTATAAGATCGGTGTCGTAGACAACCTTTTATATAATATTGTGAAATTATACCAATATAGTTAGTATAAAGTCAGGTATAGTATATCATATCACATTATTATAAGATCGGTGTCATAGACAACCTTTTATATAATAACATGACATTATACAAATATGATTATAATGTTTAAAAACATTAGAGGCTTTTATACTTGTCGTATCCCTTACCGGGAGTGTGGGATGTCGTCTTAACATCCTTCCAGGATTTATAACAAGTTTTTTAAAAAAAATCATAACATGATATTATATATTAATATATACACAATAAAAATATATAAACAGTAAAATAAAAATTCTTACTTGTTGAATATTTTTGACTTCTTCTTGTATTTTGGAGCGTCGAAAATTATAGAGAACCTTCGAGTGATCGTGCTGATAACGTGTTGTGAAAAAGTAAAAATTTACGGTAAAAAGTAAATATCCCAAAACTTAAAATTTATCAAACTCTACACTTTATAATATTTTTCTCTCAACTCAATTGTATTTTTCATCACAAATGAAGACCTATTTATAGATCCACATTTGAGATTAGTCCAAAAATAAATACATCATCATCTACATCATCACACACTAATTTTCCACATTTTACAACTCAGTATTCAACATTCAACATTCAATATTCAACATAATATTAATAATAATAATATTTTTCAACATGGACAAAATTTTTATAAAATGGTTTTTGAAAAATATTTTTTTAAAAAAGTTCTTCAAGTATAGTTTTTAGAGAACAATCGAAAGGTATTATTTGATATTTTTAGAATGGAACTATGTAAGACTTGATTAACAACATTATTTTTGAAATGTTAAATAGTTTTTATAGAATATTTTTACGAACACAATTATTCTTAAAACAAATTTTATAATATTTTTTAAATTTTTTTTATAAAAACATTTTATAAGTACTTGTCCAAACAGAAATTCTTCCTTAGGATGATAGTTTATATAAATAGACCTATTTTCCGAAACGTACGTATCAGTAGAAACAAAACGTGAAAATGGAAAGTGAGAGAGTTTTGTGGGAGAAAAAATTGCATTGCCGTCTAAAAGAATTAGGGGTGGGCATCGGTCGGTTTGGTTCGATTTTATTCTACTACGGTTCGGTTTTTTCGATTTGGTTTTGAAAATCTCTGGTCCGAAATCGAACAATTTTATTACGGTTCGGTCCGGTTTTTTGGTGATACGGTTCGGTTTTTTTGGTCGATTTTATACGGTTTAAGTAATAAATTAAATTGATTTTGTGCGACTTCAAATATTAGTTTAGAGATAAAGAAAAGCACGCATTGTTTAAAATAAATATGGATTTAAAACTAAAATCAAAATCAAAATATAAAAAAGTTAATACTAAATTTTTTTTAGAACTAAATGATATCTCACTTGATGCATGCAATACATAATAAAGAACTAATAACAATAAAACATAAATTATTCTATTAGAATTAACAATATGAACTTCATTTAAAACAAGAAAGGATTATTGAGTTCCATAAAAATCATATTTAATTAAAATAGGCCCACATCTTGTAAGAAAAAAACCATAGAAGTTAGAATAAAGGCCCAATATTCATTAATATATATTTTAATTAAAATACGGCCGGTTCAGTTTTTTTGGTTTTTTCGTGGTATAAAACCATAAACCGAACCAAATAACTGGTTCCATAAATTTTAAAACCGAAACCGGCCGAAACACCAAAAAAACCAAACCAAATAAATCGAATTTTTCGTTCGACCAGTTTTTTCGGTTTTAACCAAATTATGCCCACCCCTAAAAAGAATGGGAGAAGAAACTGAATAGTTTTCTTCTTAATTGTCATTTGCTCCTAAAATATGTGAATATATCTCATAATGGTTTGAGATATTTATGTAAAAATTAATTGGTGTAATTAGGTCGAACTAAAGTATGTAATAAGAGGCGCACTTGCTTTATATAAATTTCAAATAAAAATAATTAAATACAATAACATCCCACGTACACGAAAATTAGAAGATTTACCGTAATTAAATTAGTTGATTTTTTTTCGACTGATTTTTCCAAAATACTAGTGAGAATGTGAGATCAATGTTTTCATAACCGAACCGGTGATCGAACCGGTTATCTTAAAAAAATGGTCCAACCGGTCGGACCGTTTTAACCGGACGGTCGGACCGAAAAACCGTTTATATAATATAATATAATTAATAATATATTTTAAAATTATAAAACCTAAAAGATGTATATAAATAGAAAAATATATAGATTTATCATAGTTTGAAAACTAAATAACCATATAAATATATTCAAAATATTAATTTTAGTTATATATTTTTTTAAAATTAATTAATTAATTAAAAAAATCTAATATTACTAAAATTATATTTTTCATGAAGTACAAATTCCAAATAATGTTGTATATATATATTAAAATATTAAATTAAGGTTTTAAAATTAAAAATATATTTTTTTCAAAAAAATAAAAAAAATTGGAAAACCGGTTGAACCGGTTCTTGACCAGTTCTGGGCCGGTTTTTTGACCAGTTCGACCGGTTCAAAGCCGGTTCGACCGGTTTTTGACCGGTTTTGACCGGTTCTGATCGTAAAAACGGTTTTTAGGAGCAATCCGGACCGGACCAGTGACCGGTTCCCGGTCAAACCGGTTGAACCGGCCGGTCCGATCTGGTTTTGAAAACATGGTGTGAGATAGGTTTTGTTGGGGAGTGTTATTTACACTCTGTTATATCTATACTATTTATAATAGTTGAGTATCTTATTAGAGTAAGGACACCAAATTTTTTTCAAAACTGTCCTTACACAATATAAATAAGAAAATTTGATTTTATTTATATATTTTTTCATATTTTTCTCAACTAATCATTATAGATAGGATAAAATGATAAGTAACTTTTAAATTTATTTTTATATTAGAAACGAAAAAAATAAAAATTTTAAACATTATTGAAAAAAAACTATTTGTATATAACATATAATACCAAATATATTATATTATTTTATACACACGCAGCGCGTGTGTGCAGTTATGCTAGTATATATGATATTTAGGTGATTGATTTCGTAATGCCCGAAAATGAATTTTATGTGCTATTATGTGAATTGTGTGATTTATTTGCATGCTTTAAATGTTATTACGACATTTAATCCGATATTATGGAATTTATAAATTTATTTGATAAAAATTATTTTTTGATCGCGTAGATGGGACCGTGGATGAACGAGATGTAGAATTTTCACTCCCAATATTTTTATGGGAATGTTATGAGTCTAAAATTATTATTTTAAGATATTATTTTCAGAAAAGAGTAGTTTTCACCAGAATAAGGCATTTTAAGAGTTTTTAATAGGCTTTTAAAAATTCATGATTATTTATTTCGAAAATTTATCTGAAAATTATCAAATGTTAAGGGGCTATTCTTATATTTAAACTTGAGTTAATATCTTCTAAAAATTTAGATTACTAATTAAGTAAACAAATAATCTGATCAACCTAGTTTTTGTAGAAACAATTGGAAGAATATAATTTCATATATTCTAAAGGAAGGATACAAAATATATTTATATATAATCTCACGAGATAGAGATAAAGAAAATAAATAAATAAAAAGATACAAAAAGATATACACAATATCAAGAAAGATATATAAATATTTTCAATAGGCCCCCTCAAGATGGTGGATGTGGAGAGACACCAATCTTGGAACACAGGAGGCGTAGACGCGTACTAGCAAGAGGCTTAGTCAGCGCATCAGCAAGCTAGTCAGAGGAGGACACATGAGAGACACGAACTTTATGACTTTGAACCAGCTTACGAACAAAGTGATAATCCAGAGCAATATGCTTCATGCGAGAGTGAAAAACTGGATTAGAACAGAGATAGATAGCCCCAACATTGTCACAATAGATAGAAGCTGGAGAGTTGACAGCAGTGAGGCCGAGTTCATCAAGCAGCGACCGAATCCATTGGAGCTCTGCAGCAGTGGATTATTCAGCCTCAGTAGAAGAATGAGCAACAGAACCTTGCTTACGGGAGCACCAGGAAATGGGATTAGGACCCAGGAAAACAATATACGCACCAGAAGAGGTGTGATCATCAACATCACAAGCCTAGTCAGCATCACAAAAGGCATGAAGATATGGTGAGTTGTGGCAGCGAAACATTAGACAATATGAACGAGTTCCATTAAGATAACGGAGGAGGCGCTTGGTCGCCTCCCAATGTAGAGAAGAAGGAGCATGCATGAATTGAGACAACTTATTAACAGCAAAGGCAATATCTGGGCGAGTAAAGGAGAGGTACTGCAAACTACCAATGACCTGGCGATATAGTGTAGCATCAGCAGGGGCGAGCCATCCAGAAGATGCAGAGGAGCAGTCGTGGCAAGAGACGTGGAGACAGGTTTCGAATTAGCCATGTTTGTCTTGGTGAGAATATCAATGAGATATTTTCGCTGAGATAGGCAAAGGCCCCCTAAAGTGGAAACAACTTCAATACCCAAAAATAAGAGAGAGAACCCAGATCCTTGATGGAAAACCGAGCACCCAACTGATTAATGAAAGTCTAAAGAGCAGCAACATCATTTCCTGTAAGAATTAAATCATCGACATAGACAATAAGATACACAATGACACTTCCAGAACCAAAAATAAATAAGGAGGTATCAACCAGAGAGGAAACAAAGCCAAGACTGATCAGAAATCGATGGAGTGTCGTGTACCAGGCCCTGGGTGCCTGTTTAAGACCATAAATTGCTTTGTTTAACTTGCAGACATGCGCCGGAAAATCAGAGTCAATAAAACCAGGCGGCAGAGCCACATAAACACATTCGTCCAGCTGACCCTGGAGAAATGCATTATTCACATCCATTTGACGAAGAGACCAACCATTGGAGACTTCCAGGGAGAAGAGAATGCGAACAGTGGTGGGTTTTGCCACAGGACTAAAGGTGTCAGTGAAGTCTAGACCCAGACATTGGTGAACCCCCTTGGCAGCCAGACGGGCCTTGTAGCGATCAATAAAACCATCAGACTTCCGCTTATAAGCCAAAAGACCCTTGCAACCAAAAACATTGTGGGCCATATCGGACGGAACAAGATCCCAAGTACCATTACGAATAAACGCATCAAACTCCTCAGACATGGCATCACGCCAGTGAGGATCCTTGAGAGCAAGAGTATGCGATGTAGGCTCAGACGGGGCAATGTCAGCAATAGAAGTGAGACCAAAGCGGGGTTTTGGCCAAAAAAATATTGTTTTTGGAATGGGTGACCATGGGATGAGTGTCGGAATCAGGAGGGGGAGGCGACGGTTCGGAAGGTGGAACGACGTGGGTGGCTGGTGGCTCGGGGGATAGCCGTGCAGCCACGACGGGTGCGGGATTGGGCTGGAAAGTTGGGGACGTAGGTCGATGTAGAGGTGGAGCCGGGCATGGGTTGAAGGATTCAACAGGTAAAGAATCAAGGACACAGGGGTCCTCCTCAGGCGATCCAAGCGGCGTACCCAAGCAACGTCCATTGTCCGAACCAACACTAGAAAAAGGAAACGTAGACTCAAAAAAGACATGACGAGAAACAAAGACTCTACCAGAATATGGCTCGTATCAGAGATAGACGCTCTGCGTGAGTGAATAGCCAAGGAAGACACAAAGGGAGGACTAGTGTGTAAGCTTATGAGAAGAGTAGGGAAGGAGCCAAGGATAACAGAGACAACCAAAAATTCTAAGCTTGGATAGGTTAGGTGTTGTGGCGAAGACACACTCAAAGGAGGATTTATACAAGAGGTTGCATTTTGGTAGGCGATTTATGAGATAAGTGGCAGTGCCATAGTCAAAGGGCCAAAAATGAGTAGGGACGGACGCATGTTGGAGAAGAGCAAGCCCAGTTTTCACAATATGGCGATGACGGCGTTCAGAGTAACCATTATGTTCAGGAGTATGAGGGGAGTGGTGAGATGAGAAATTCCATGCTGATTAAGAAAATATTTGAGGGCAAGAAATTTCCCACCATTGTCAGTATGTAGAGTGAGGATGTGACGATTAAAGCGTTTCTCAACCAGATATTTGAAACATTTAAAGACAGATAAGACATCCGATTTGTGTTTTAGGTGATACAACCAGATATATTTGCTATAGTGATCAACAAATATAACATAGTATTTTATACCCATCATTAGAGATAACCGGAGAGGTCCAAACATCAGAAAATATGAGATCAAGAGGAAATTTCGAAGTAAAAGATGAGTCATGAAATGGAAGTTTGTGACTTTTATTGCATAAACACGGATTACAATGAAAATTACGAGTTGAAGACGAACAAGACACAGACTTAGACACGACTAAATAATGTAAAACTCGAGCAGAAGGATGAGCTAAACGACTATGCCATGTAGGAAAAGACACGACAGAAGCAGAAAGGGCCAGTGGCGGAGAGGACGGAGACGCACACCATGAGTAGACACTGCCTTTTAGTGGACCCTGATGAAGAATAGCCCCTCGTGCGAGGATCCTTCACCTGAAAATCAAAGGAAGAGAAAACAACAATGACATCATTAGTTTTACAAAGTTGAGACACAGATAACATATTTTTTTTAATTGAAGGAACGCATAGGGCATGTGGAAACAAAAGTGTTGGGGAACTGGAGGGTGGTAGGAGACAACCTGTGTGAGTAAAGGGGAGACCATTGCCATCACCAACAATAACACCATCAGAGCCAACATACGGAGTGTGTAGAGAGAGATTGGAGAGATCAGCTGTCACATGATGAGTGGCTCCAGAGTCTAAGAGCCAGTCAGACGGCCCAGACAAAGTGGCAATATAAGCGACTGCAGAGGATGATGGCGGGCCATGTGCAGCGCGCGGTTGGCCACCTTGAGGCACAGAATGCTGGGCAGGCATGAACTGAAATTTGGGACAACGCCAAGCATAGTGGCCCTGGAGACTACAGAGCTGACAAAGCCCCAGATACGAGCGTGAGAAACTCTGACCCTGCGGCTGGGCCTGCTGTTGAAACGCTGGCCAAGGGGACCAGGCGTCGCCGTGGCGAGGCTGTGCATGGGAGGCTCCGGCGACATGAGCAGGCGGTGGGCGGCGACCGTGATGAGTGAATTGGTGGGTCGTGTGGGTTGTTGCTGGAAGAGATGATGGAGATCCCCTTCGAGCAACAAGATGAACCTCATGATTGAGAAGCTTTTCATGGAGCTCCTCAAACAATATGACACTGTCACGGGGTTGGATGGCATGAGCAAGATCCTTATAATCACCATCAAAACCATGAAGAACTTTTATTGTAATATTTTCGATGTCAAGCAGAGAATTCATGAGGGCCAGTTCGTCAGCCTTTGATTTGATGAACTGCATGAATTCAGTGATAGATTGAGATCCCTTGATCGGATTCCAAAGTTGCATTTTGAGCTGAGTGATGCGACCACGAGAGGTCTTACCATAGGTATTGGCAAGAATGGTCCAGGCGTTAGCGGAAGTGGTGGACGTGGCAATAAACCAAATTAGAGAAGGAGATAGAGATCCAATGAGGATATTGAGAATCAACTGGTCCTGACGTATCCAGGCGGTGTAAGCAGGATTCAAAGAGGTAGTGACAGCGACAGCGGCGGTGGTGGCCGTAGCAGGCATGGCGGTAAGGTGGATGGTCTGAGTCAGACAGGGGTGGGAACCATCAATAAAACCAAGGAGATCATGACCAGTGAGGAGGGTCATGAATTGGAGACGCCAGGAGAGATAATTTGTGGATGTCAACTTCAAAGGCGCATGAGCAGCAACATTGAAGGAGATCGGGGTGCTAGACAAATTGTTTGCAACAGCCATGGTGATCTCCGAAAAAAAAAATTGAAGGAAGAGGGGCGGCGGCGACGAAGGGCTAGGGTTATTGGCGTAGGCCATGAGCTCTTGATATCATGTAGAAACGATTGGAATAATATAATTTCATATATACTAAAGGAAGGATACAAAGTAAGTTTATATACAATCTCACGAGATAGAGATAATGGAAACAAAATAAATAAAAAGATACAAAAAGATATACACAATATTAAGAAAGATATATAAATATTTCCAGTAGTTTTTCTCCTCCTTCTTCACGTTCTCTCCATCATCCGCCACCATCAAATTTTATCACCTTTTTGCACGTCATAAAACACATTATAAACGAAGATTTGGAGGATTTTAACAAGGTTTCAAACCTCGTTCGTCTCGGAGATCGTCCAACGCGTTGGAATCAAGTTTTTGGCTTCGAAAAATAAAAAAAGCACGTCTCGAATCTGTTCTTGGCTACCATTTAAATCATATAAACTGTTTTTAAGCATGAATGATTTGTTAATGCATGTGTTTTCAGAAATTAAGGATATTATTCATGATTCATGCATGAAATCACGTTTTTTTGTTGTATAAGGCTCATGTTGACGATTTTCTGACCATGGCTTGATCGGGACTGCTGCACCTTGGTTAGGGGTCTGATCTAGGGTCCTTAGGGTTGGTTTTGGATGGGTGGTTCAGGGCTGGAAGTGGCTGGAACCATGTAAGAATGGGCTAGGACAGAAGCTGGGCGAGTGCAGATTTTATGGGGCAAAAATGGTTTGACGTCCTTGCTGATTAGAGCAAGGTTGGTCAAAGGGCCTGGTCATAGGGTTGCGCCTGGACCCTGGGGTGGTCCATGAGAATTAATGGGCCAAGTCATGTTGGGCAAAATGCTTATTGGGCCAGTCTAGGAATTCATGGGGTTTAAGTTAAGTGGTCAGCAACTCGAACAAGTCTTTGGAAAAATAAAAGGTTCGTAAATATATATTTAATTTATGCATGTATTTTTATTATATATATATAAGTATGATTTTTAATAAAATAAATTAAATATATATTTACGGGAAAATTTTCATGAAATAAAGAAATAATGAGAATTTTTAAGTTCATGCATCATGTAAGAATTTTTATGATAAGTTTAAAGACATGTTAAGAAAAATTAATTTTTATGGACACTACAAGAAATTTGGTAATAGACTACATCAGAAAGACTACGGTTTTTAATAAAATCGTAGTATTTTTACAATTAACTACGGTTTTTACAGAAACCGTAGTTAATAGGCATTTTTTTAAAATATACAACTACAGTTTTGTAAAAACCGTTGTTGTTTATGTTCTACAACATCGGTTTTTAAAAACCGTAGTTTATGAGCGTGTTTTTTTTATAAATAAACTACGGTTATTTTGTACCATAGTCTATTAGCGTTTTTTTAAATAAATAGACTACGGTTTTTCGATACCGTAGTCTATGAGCGTTTTTTAAAAATAAATAGACTACGATTATTTTATACCGTAGTCTATAAACTTTTTTTTAACAAATAGACTACGGTTTTCTTTTTTACTGTAGTCTTATCTTATATACAATAGATACATATGTATATGTACATAGGCGTAAAGAATCGTCTCTCTCCCCTTACCAAACCTTTCCCACGATCGATCCCCTTTCTCCCATAGCCCTAGCTGCCGCTCCAAGACGTCGATTCGTCGCCCTAGACGTCGAAAATCCGTCAATTGAAGCTAGACAATGGTAAGATCTCGTTCTTGGCACCCTTTTACT
The DNA here is from genome assembly GCF_033568475.1 of Henckelia pumila. Taxonomy (NCBI): domain Eukaryota; kingdom Viridiplantae; phylum Streptophyta; class Magnoliopsida; order Lamiales; family Gesneriaceae; genus Henckelia; species Henckelia pumila. The sequence goes on along the minus strand of NC_133122.1, from coordinate 189,631,053 downwards.
TTTCTTCGCTCTCTCTCTCATAGATATACGAACACATTCATGGGTGCGTATTGAGCGGACGATGACTACGACTATTTGTTCAAGGTTGTGTTGATCGGCGATTCCGGTGTCAAAAAGTCCAATTTGCTCTCCAGATTTACTCGCAACGAGTTCAGCTTGGAGTCCAAGTCTACTATCGACGTCGAATTCGCCAATCGATTCTCTCGGGAGTTTGGATCTTTTTTTTCCCTCTCAAGGAAGATCTTAAGGAGATTTTGTTTGGAATCGCCGTTTCGGGCCTCGTCGGCGTCTTACGACAGCTCAGCGATTTAGCGGAGTGAGTTTTTTTCCACTTGTTTTTACTTTCTTTAGTCTGTTGGTTGAAGTGAAGTAAAGTAGAGACAGATACTTCTATTGCCCCTTTTATAATTAAACCCATAGAATCCGAGGAGAAAAGACTGGGTTTTGTCGAAGACAATGGCAGTTCGACGGTTATCATGGATGTGCCATTGAAGAGGAAGGACGAATCTATTAAGAATATAGTTGTCCCAGATACTAAGGAATGTGTAACCCTGGAAAGTCATGACATTGGAGTTGAACTTGAGAAAGATTCTGGAGTTACCGAGGTACTGTTTGTTTCATGTTACTTTTTGGAACATATCTCGTGATTCACTGACTATTATACAAAAATCTTTCCCTTTTTTTTAAAAACTTTTTTCAGGTGTTGCTGGTTCCTGCTCCTCGTCCAGTGCAAACGACATGGAAGAGTTGTTGTGGACTGTTTGAGGTGTTTTCAAGGTTTGGGAGATAATTCGAGTTCACAATCTTCCGAAGCTTCAAATGTATTAATCTTTACTCTTGTATCTCATTCTTGTCAATGTTCAACATCATAGAAAATAGGAATGAAAATAATGCTAAATCCTCGAATGCTTTGTTGCAGAACCCACAAATGAACATGCTTTGCAGGAATGCACTTGTGTAAAAATGGGAGTGATTTTCGTGATTAGAGATATAAATAATGATACAAAGAATAACAGGCAAGATCTTGAGTTGTATTATGCCCCAGCGGGAAGTTCCTAGCATATCATCTGCTTTCTCATCGATTTAGCAGTAGCCAATAGATAGACCTGAACTTTTTTATTTTGTGTGCTGTGGTATGGTTTTTCGGTACAGTTTTATATTTTGCTCTTGGAAACTTGTGGGTTTGCAAAAACTTGTGAACATTTGAAGTTGCATCATATCTACCTGGTATCTGTTTTCAGTGTCTTGCTTCAGAGTCAAGTGCCTAATGATGAGAATTTGTTGATTCATTGATCATTGGTTCCTTTGCATTAGTGTTGATAGTTTCCAATTCATGATTTAATGTAAATACTTAACACCTGCGGCACCCTCTACCAAACTGGTGAATGTGTGCTTCTCAAACTTCAACGATATCAAGTCATCAGCAAGTGAGAATTGTGACAATCAAATCACGGCTCAAACACGATAACGTTGAAATATACGAGTTGTACCTTCACATACGACCTTACTTTCTTCTCGGTGATCTGGGCCGTCCAGCGCTCCAACTGGCTTGACACCTTTGAGTGGGCAATTGTTGCTGTGATGGACAAAGTGTTTCTTTCTATTAGGTTTATTGTTTGGATGTTATTTATGGGATTGCTTAAAAACAGTGTTTTTGAGTTTTTCTTTTATAAAATTTCAAAAGCACTGTTTTTAAGTAATCCCAAAAATTACACAAATACTAGCCTGCCTCTCCAAGCTACTTTTTATGTATCTTGTGGTTTGAGTATTTTTCTCTAATCTTTATGCTTCACCTGGTCTTGTTTTGCTGCTTTTCAAAGCTAATTATTGCTTTCCAGTACTGAAGAAAGGAATGCTTCCTTTTTTGATGCAGCTGAGGATGAAACTTTATGGAAGTTGAAGAAAGCGGTAAAATGTTTTCTGGATACGAAAGCTGATAAGGTAAGATCATTTTTATGGAGGAAGGTAATTATTTCGTTTTGTTGCGGTGTCAAAGTAACTTTCTTTTGACGACCATTTTGCATGTTGTGGTAATTGACAATCTTAAACCTTTGCGTGTTTACACCACTTTTTTGTTATAGGTCATTTTGCTTCTATCTCACTTGAGTTTTTACCTGTGATGCTTTTAGTGAGATTCTCTGGTTCTGTGTTTATTTCAACATTAAACCTGCCAATATGGAAAAAAAATGGGCGCCAATTACCGAATAAAGCTATTGTGAAAGGTACTAAGTGGTTTAGAAAAGAGTGTTCTTTTTAGCTCTTCTTTAGAGCTAATTAGGCATCTCCTAATGGCGAAGAAAAGCGTTGTAAAAGTTATTTTGCTTGTGCAAAACAAACAATTTATCAATTCTATTTCAGCCAAATGTTCTGCCTCTGGTTCCTTCTCATGCCATTGCAGGCGGCTTAAAATAGCTTCAGCTGTCAACTTCTAATGGTTAGTTCCATTCTTATTTTTAATATTTCTTGTACGCCTAAATTTTGGTAGTTAAACAACTCATTGTATTTTGTCTTGTTGCGATAGCGTTGGAAAGACCATCAGAACCTGACAGTTATGATAAATCTGTAAGTATCATTGACTTTGATATTTATTGTGCATCGCTTGAAAAGTGGTTGATGTAACTTTGCTCAACATATCAGGATGGCGAGGTGAAATATCCCATGAAATCTCACTCAAGCAAACTGAACCCAGATTTTGGTGGTGAGAGCATTTTCTCCCCTAATATATATTATCTCTACATATGAATGGCGCTGGTGATTTTTTGCAATGATTTGCTCATGTGATTCAAGATTTTGTATAATTTGATTTTGCAGGAAGCAGCCCCATGGCCATGTCTCAACCCCTGCTACAGATGATGTTCTTGGTGAAGGTAGTTTATCTTATTAATATGTGGTCTATATTCCAAAATATGGCAAGGCTCCAACTTGTCTGTCATATCTTTTGTTAATTTGACGTGGGAATGATAACATTGCGCAAATTGAAACAAATCTATTCCTTGGATGTTCGTTGTAGGGAAATTAAATATTTGTTTAGTTGAGTTTGATTGTGAGAGAGATACCTTTAAAATATTTATTGCTCGAGCATTTCTGTGGAATGAAACAATACAGTTTTTCACTTTCTATTGTTCAAGTATGTTTTTGTCTAAAATACGTGACATCAGCGTGCTTTCACATGAACTATGGATAATTTATTTGTGACTCCGTTTTACTTTGTTTCCAGACATGAGTTTCATGGTTACAATTCTTATCATTCTATGTTAACTCTGAATTTGAATTGCTTCTAGGATGGACGCCATTAAATTTGCAAATGTCTCCAAAGAAGGTTTTGCGTGCTGCAATTCTAAAAACTCGCTTTGACGATACTATCTTTCGGGCTACACATCAGAGTCTACGGGATCATGTAACTTTTTTTTTTCTAGTCTCAGAAGTTTTGATAATTGATGTTAATTTGTAGCACATTGGTAGGTTGAGCAGTTTGATTTAAATCACTTATATGTTGCATACGACATTTTCTAGGGTGAGAAGTCAGACCCTGCAAGGATGCAACAAGAAAAAGAGAGAATGGAAAGGGAGCAACGTGAAGGTGGTCAGGACTTCTTTAATAAACTATGATTTTGTTACTTTCCACATGAAAGTAAATGTTATCTTGACATTCTTTTACTTGCGATGGCATTTCCTCTTGATGATCAATAATGATTTTGAAAGGAATTAATTATTCCTTGATATCTTTTCATGTTTTGAAAGATTATAATATTGTGTTTTGCCTTTCTAGGATTGATAGTTAATATTGTGTTTCTTATCTATATGCTTGATATATTTTAAACTAGGAATAGTTTTGATTTGAATTGAGATAATATAATATTTCTAGATTTAAAATATGGTTGATTGGATTATAGAATGATATTTCCTATATTTGAAAGAGTTTAAATATTTATATATTTACTTGATTATTTTGTATGAGATATTATTCACTTATCATAATATATCTGTATCTATAGGAGATAAGATTGTTCAAGCTTAATTGGGTGTCCTTCACGTTGAATAAATAAGAGAGCAGATCGTGCAGAACGTGGTGTGCAGAAATATAGAGTTTGAGCGAGATAAAGAGAGCGCACCACAGAGCTTCATATAGACAATTCAGAGATACATTCACGAGAAATCAAAGCTCTGAATTGAAGAAGAAGATCGAAGATAACACAACAGTGGTTGTTGAGTTTCTGTATTGCCGTGAAGTTTTTCCAGAACACTTGGAGTTTACACTTGCAAAAGTGTTGGTCGAAAGACCTTTTGTTGTTATCATATTTCGGCAATCAAAATCAACTCCTTATTCGGTTTTATTGTTCTACTTTCAGTAGAATTTTAAGGGAGTTATTTTTATTTATTCTTTATTTTCTCACATGTTTTGAGAAAATTGATTTTTACAATAATTCACTAGTTTTAGGGTTTGTAAAACTCTTTGATTATTTTCTAGTGAAAGTTTTGCCCTAAGGCGCTGCAAGAGTATTTTATACTGTTGCTTAAATATTTGAGTCTGATTTGTTTGGTTGCTTATCTATTTTATTCATTGCTTTCAAAAATTTTGATGCATGTTAATCAAGGTGTTATTGAAGATGTTGTCAACACCTAGTGACAACATCTGAATCTGTTTTATGTGCAACCTTTTATTACTTTGGTACTTGTGCATATTTACTCTTGATTATTTTTATTGTTGGTTTACTGTTAGTTTGCTGTTACTATTTACGTTTTAATATTTCCGCTGCATGTTGAGTAGGATGTTGTCAATACCTAGTGACAACATCTGATGCTGATAATTTTTATGAACCATGATATCCCTTTCAAGTGGTATCAGAGCCTACTCTTGATACACTAAGAGCTGATTCTGGATTATTTTTTCAGGAATATTATGGAGTCAACAACAGCAAACTCATTTTTCAAACCTCAAGAAGTCTTTGAATCGGATTTGGGAGATGACTCGTTGTCACTCATCACAAAGAAGTTTGGTGATTATCTAAAGAAGATGAGAGAGACAAAGAAGACCGATCAAAAACTCAAAGCTCCATTTTTTCCGGCTGCTAACAAAACTCTGAAAATAGGCGGGTCTGATCAATAATCAAGGAAGTTTCCTGATCCTCAAAAGCCTCTACTTATGCTGGAAGGAAAGAAAAAGCCTACTGCAAAAAAGATTGACACGGTGCAATGTCATGAATGTCAAGGCTATGGTCATTTTTCCAATGAATGTGCAAACAGGTTTTGGAAAGGGATGAACACATCTTTGAGTGGTGAATATTCTGAAGAAGGTAAAGAACAGAATGAAGAAGAAAGCCACACATCCCTGACAGCATTGATGGAAAGAAAGAAGCTGATGCAAGTTAATCCTTTAGGTGTTGCCGCAGGTATTGCCACACCTGGCCGCAACATCTCTCAAAGGTCATTATGTTTAAATTATTTTACTGCTGATAATGTGAATAATTCTGATGCAGGTGATGAAAGAATGTCTCTGGAAGATGTGCGAATGCAATATGAAGAGTTATATGCTGACTGGGTTGAACGAAATAAAAAGAACACTTTTCTTTCAAGAGAAAATTCTGATTTGAAGACTGATATATCAAGACTTGAAGTTATGCTGAGTAAGAAGAATCTGGAATTAAGTCAGGTTAAGGATGAACTCATGAAAGCTAAGGCTACATTGGCTAAATTCAATTCAAGCACAACCAAGCTTGATTCTTTGCTCATGATGGGAAAAGATGGTAAGGCTGGACTAGGTTTTGAGAACAGTAAATTTGAGATTGGTGAATGCTCAAAAGGGTCGGTGTTTGTCAAGGAAAGTAGCTGTTCAGAAAGATCAACCAAAAAGGTCACATCAACCGATCCTCCAAAACCAAAGCCACAACCTACTGCTCATGTAAAGCCCAGAAGGAAAGGTAAGTATGTTTGTCATTACTGTCATAGACCTGGTCATATCAAACCATACTGTTTTAAGATGCAGGAAGACTACAAATATAGATCTGCACCGAAGGTGTTGCCAACACCTTTCCACAACATCTTCATAAACAGATCTACTGTAAGACATGTTTGGGTACCAAAAGCTGATATTCAATGTCATATGATTTATACTGCTTTGAGGACTAATGTTTCAGGTGCTTGGTACTTTGATAGTGGTAGCTCACATCATATGACAGGTTCTAGGAAGTTTCTCACAGATTATGTTGAACAAAAGAGTGGGAAAGTGACTTATGAAGGAGGTTCAAAGGGAATTATCGTAGGAAAAGGCACACTGGATGTTGCTGGTTTGCCTAAGCTTCGCAACGTGCTACATGTTGAAGGACTAACTGCAAATTTAATAAGCATTAGCCAGCTTTGTGATGACAACTTGCATGTGCAGTTTGATAAGAAATCATGCAAAGTGTTGATAGTTCTAACATGTGTGTTATGACAGGTACGAGGTCATCTGATAATCGCTACCAATTTGGAGAAGAGATGGCTTGTACACATACAAAGATGGATGAATTTAACCTTTGGCATCAGAAGTTGGGACATGAAAACTTCAAGAATTTGAAGAACTTAAGTAAGTTTGATGCTGTTAGAGGTATGCCTAATCTAAAATCTGGAATTTCATTTGTTTGTGAGGCATGTCAAAAAGAAGCAGACCAGGGTGTTACATCAGATGTTGCCAACATCTGAGACAACACTCTGTCTTTAGCTTGTACATATGGACTCGTTGGGTCTAATGGATATGGAAAGCTGTGGAGGTAATAAATATTCTGTTGTTTGTGTAGATGATTTTTCACTATATAATTGGGTAAGATTTGTGAAAGAAAAATCAGATATATTTGATGTTTTTAAGAATTTGCTCACAAGGATTGTGAATCTTCACAACTTGAAGGTGACCAGAATTCTCACTGATTATGGTAAAGAGTTTGAAAACTTTTTTTTTGAAAATTTATGTGGTAAAAAAGGTATTTCTCATGAATTCTCTGCTCTCAAAACCCCACAACAGAATGAATTTGTTGAAAAGAAGAATATAACTTTGCAAGATATGGCTAGAGTGATGTTAAGTTCTGAAAATATCTCAAAACATTTTTGGGCAGAAGCCTTAATCACAGCACGTCACATTTCAAATTGAGTATACTTGAGGAATGGTTCTACTATGACTTCTTATAAAACTCTCATGGGAAAGAGGCCGAACCTTAAGTACTTTCTTGTTTTTGGCTGTGTATGTTACGTTTTGAATGATATTGATCATTTTGCAAAGTTTGATGCTAAAAGTGACAAGTGTTTGTTCTTAGGTTATTCTTCGGATATTCAAGCTTACATGATGTTTAACTTAAGAACTCGAACAATTTTTGAGTCTATTAATGTTGTATTTGATGATTTTGCAGATCTAAAGAAGAAAATAGCTGAGGATGAAGTTGATGATATGCTGGATAAATCTGGAAATTCAGATGTTGACCAAGGAGTGTTGCCAACACCTCCGACAACACCTTCTGCTGAGATTCCAGAAACAAAATTTGAAAAGCCTACTGATGAGAATATTGATGAGGACAGTGAGGTAAACGAAGCTGGAAAGAATGTTCCAAGCAGAATTCAGAAGAATCGTCCAACCTCACAAGTAATTGGAGATGTGCATGGAGATATGCAAACCCGAAGGAAAGAAAATGTGGATTATCGAAATATGGCTGGACTAATTTGCATGAGCTCCATGTTTTCACAGGTAAGATTTTCATGATTTGTGTCAAACAGTGAACCCAAAAAGGTTGGCACTGTATGGATTGTAGCAAGCACCACGTGCATGGTATGGAAGATTAATCAAATACTTGCTCAATCTTGGATTCAAAAGAGGTGAGGTGTGTAAGACATTGTTTGTGCAAAAGTATCAAGGTAATATTCTTATTTGCCATGTTTATATGGATAACGTAATATTTTGTGCTTCTTGTGAAAAACTTGTTGATGAATTTGTGAAGTGCATGTCCTCTAATTTTGAGATGAGTATAGTTGGTGAATTGAATTATTTCTTGGGATTGCAAGTGAAACAAATGCATGGTGGAATCTTTTTGTGTCAAATACAGTATGCTATAAATCTTGTGATAAAGTATTTGAATGAAAATTGTAAACACATGCATACACCGATGAGGTCAAGTGAAAAACTATCGAGGGAAGATGTTGCCGAAGGTGTTGACAACACCCTCTACAGAAGCATAATTGGAAGTATCTTTTTTTTTTTGTGCTACTGGGCTAGATATCATGCTTAGGTGAATGTGTACTGTGATAATTCAAGCATTATTGATATATGCAAAAATCCAGTACAATACTCTCAAACCAAACACATAGACATTTGACATCACTTTATTAGAGATTTGGTCGAGAAAGGCATGATCTGTATTGAGTTTGTTAGAACTGATAACCAATTAGCTGATATTTTCATCAAAGCATTGTATTTCGAGAGATTTTTCAATCTAATCTCTCAATATGTATGCATTATAGATAGAACTGAGATGTTGTCTGGAGTGTTGCCAACACCCTGCGACAACACCTTTTCATGCATGTGCATCTTTAGGTTCATTAGGCATGTTGCATTCATGCATTCATTCTGTTTTGTGATGTGATGGATACTTTGTAACCATTGACCAGTTTTCACTCAGGATTCTTTGCAAATTGTTTTACAGTTTAATGAGATTTAATTGAAGAAGAGTTCTGACTGAATCACGAAGTAGTGGAGGGATGTTCGTGTATTCCATGATCCCGTCCCAAGTGAAAAGTGATTTCATAAATTCAGAAACTCAAAATAACAAAATGGTTAAAATAGATCATCTCAATCATCAAATTTGATTGAAAATCAGAAGCAAATGGAAAAAGCTACCTAAAGGGGTCCGTTGAAGATCGTTCCTTTAGTGTGCAGGCTACCACTTCTGTAATAATGAATTTAATGGCTATCTGGAAATAAATTTTTTTGAGAATCCTGAAGTATGGCTGGAAGATGTTGCCAACATCGTGGACAAGACCTCACTTGTCAACATATTATTTTGCATGTGATTGCATTTTATTGAATTGTTACACTCTGTTTTTAGACATAATTAGGACATGCATATTTATTTTATGGTGAATATATCTTGCTGAGAAGTTTGAAGTTCGAAATAAGCAAAATTTAGTGATTTGCCCAATCCACTAATATTTCGAATTGTTTTGTGATTGAAAGTGTTTTTAGTGGAGTTTATTTCGATGTGGAGTTTCTTTATGGAAATTTTGTGAAAATCAATTGGCTTGATTTATTGCCTTAATTCGGAAATTTGTTTTCATAATGATTTCAAACTCCATTTTACGTTGGCAATTGTTACTATTGGGGAACGTTAACTGCGACCGAGTGATTAATAGGTGAAGGGTTTGCTGTTTAGATTTGATCTTATCATCAGAATATTTTATGGTCTTGTTACTCTTTGCTCACCCTCACCACATTATCACTTCTACAGAATTTTGTCGGTCCTTGCATTATTGTCAAATTCTTCTCTTCTTATTCTAACTGTTCAAAATTTTATGGCAGAGAAGAATTTTGATTTACTTATATTCAAACAGAAATGAGCTACAAAGAAGATGTTGAGCCGGATGTTGACAACATCTTTGAAAATATCTTAGAGGATGATTTTTTTTTGGAGATATTTGATGGTCATTGTTACTGCTGTTGATTCATCTTTGATGGTCATTTTTACTGCTGCTGATCCATCCCTTGAATTCTCTGATGAAGGCTCTGAGGAATCTTCCTCAGAAGCAGATGTTTCATCAGATGCTGCTGACATTCTTGCTGACATCTTTGATGAGGAGTATTTGAATATTGTAGAATTTTTCAGAATTCGGAATTTGCTGGCTACTGTCACTGTTATTACACCTTTCTGTAGGAAGCCGGTGTTGCTGTTTCTGCAGAAGATGTTTTTGCAGGTGTTGCTGACACCCTGGACAACACCTTAGATGAAAAATACCGAGTAAGCCAATCCTATTCCTCTGTTCTTTTTTCTGAGAATGCTGCAAACGATTGGCAACACTTTGCCAATTGTGACTTCTTTGAGGACCACACCATTGATTTGAAAGCATATGGCGCACAAAGTCTTGTAAAAATTTTCCAACTCAGAAATATGTTCGCTACTGTGATATATGCTACTCTTTACTTTAGACTTATGGTCTTGGAATTATACTGAAATTTGACTAAAGCTATGTCAAACCCTCTTTCGCAAAATTTGGGAAAATTCATGTGAGGGTTCATATTTTCGGTTTTAGTCCTTCTGTGATTAATGGATTCTTTAACTCACCCTAGGTGGAAAAAGATGTGCAGCCTGCTCTTATAAGATAGCTTATGTTCTTTACAAGACTGCAATCAAGACTTGGACTCCGTCCACAAATTTCACGTTTGTCACCAAACAACAAACTGGTGTGATATTTGCTGTAGGAACTGGAGCAGCTTTGAACTTTGGAAAGCTTGTGTTTTACTACAGTTATGCAATATGCAAACTGTGGGTTGGTATCTTACATGCTCATGTTTCCTTATTTGATATTTGCTGTGCTAGTATCTTAATATTTTGAAAACCATGATGACGATCCTTTATCTGCTGTTGTTGAGGTACTGAATCTTGCACCAGCATTACTTAGAGGTAACATGAAATTGGACCTACTTTGGTCAGAAACAGGTGCTGCTGCAGATGCTGTGGCAGATGTTGCCAACACCTCCCTTGCCACTGCCATATTTGTTCCTCCTACTTCAACAACGGGATTCTATCTTTATTCAATCCCAGATGCTGCATGTTGAACAGAAGATTTTACAAGCCAAAGAAGACATTGCTTACTATGAATCTCTTATGTCTTAATATCGAATTTTTCTTGGTGTAGGTACCTCTTCTGGACAAAAAGGGGGAGAAGATAATCTGGTGGCTCTAGCTCTGATGGAGAAGATAGTGACTCTGGTTCTGAAGGAGAAGAAGCTAGTTCTGGCGAAGCAAATGATAGATCATCACAGAGCATTAAGTTTAATTTTTTGTGGTTTATTTTGCTCTACTCTGATTTGTCTTTATGTTTTTGCTCTGATCTGGTTCTAATCAATGTTATCTTGTTTGATTATGACTCTCTGATTTGTTCTAAGTTTTTTTCTGCCCTGACTTAAGTGTTTTGAGGAGATTTTGGGAACATCCTCGACAACATCTGTGCTTAGACTAAGGGAGAGAATGTATTTTCGTATTCAGTGAGAGAATTGCTATTCAGAGGAGTTGTGATGTGTACTGAATTGATTAAATGTGTTTTGTGATTCACTTTTGAACAAGTAATAAGTATTTTCTGATATCGCTAAGTGTTGTGTTCAGATGTTGCCAACATCCTTGACAACACTCAGAATTGAAAGATCAAATTCAGGGGGAGAACTGATTTGATAAGTTTGAACTCAGGGGGAGTTCTGAGAATTAATATTCAGGGGGAGTTGCTGAATTGCTTTTAGGTGTTTTGTCCAAAAAGGCAAAAAGGGGGAGATTGAAAGGAATTAATTATTCCTTGATATCTTTTCATGTTTTGAAAGATTATAATATTGTGTTTTGCCTTTCTAGGATTGATAGTTAATATTGTGTTTCTTATCTATATGCTTGATATGTTTTAAACTAGGAATAGTTTTGATTTGAATTGAGATAATATAATATTCCTAGATTTAAAATATGGTTGATTGGATTATAGAATGATATTTCCTATATTTGAAAGAGTTTAAATATTTATATATTTACTTGATTATTTTGTAGGAGATATTATTCACTTATCATAATATATCTGTATCTCCTAACTTATATTTATTTTCTTATCTTTGTAGATTGGTTCGAGTTTGAAAGAAAAGAAGATCAAGGTTTATTGGAGATAAGATTGTTCAAGCTTAATTGGGTGTCCTTCATGTTGAATAAATAGGAGAGCAGATCGTGCAGAACGTGGTGTGCAAAAATATAGAGTTTGAGCGAGATAAAGAGAGCGCACCACAGAGCTTCATATAGACAATTCAGAGATACATTCACGAGAAATCAAGAGCTCTGAATTGAAGAAGAAGATCGAAGATAGCACAACAGTGGTTGTTGCGTTTCTGTATTGCCGTGAAGTTTTTCCAGAATACTTGGAGTTTACACTTGCAAAAGTGTTGGTCGAAAGACCTTTTGTTGTTCTCATATTTCGGCAATCAGAACCAACTCCTTATTCGGTTTTATTGTTCTACTTTCAGTAGACTATTAAGGGAGTTGTTTTTATTTATTCTTTATTTTCTCACATGCTTTGAGAAAATTGACTTTTACAATAATTCATTAGTTTTAGGGTTTGTAAAACTCTTTGATTATTTTCTAGTGAAAGTTTTGCCCTGAGCGCTGCAAGAGTATTTTATACTCTTGCTTAAATATTTGAGTCTGATTTGTTTGGTTGCTTATCTATTTTATTCATTGCTTTCAAAAATTCTGATGCATGTTAATCAAGGTGTTATTGAAGATGTTGTCAACACCTAGTGACAACATCTGAATCTGTTTTATGTGCAACCTTTTATTACTTTGGTACTTGTGCATATTTACTCTTGATTATTTTTATTGTTGGTTTACTGTTAGTTTGCTGTTACTATTCACGTTTTAATATTTCCGCTGCATGTTGAGTAGGATGTTGTCAACACCTAGTGACAACATCTGATTCTGATAATTTTTATGAACCATGATATCCCTTACAAATTTTATCAAACATTTTTCGCTTTTGGAACACTGTCAATCTTTGATCTAACCTTCTGCTGTGGCATATGCATTTTTATATACTTAGATTTGAAGCTATTTCGGAAGAGTAAATCTTAATATAATTTCTTCCTTGTAGTTAGAGGCCCCTCACGATAGAGGGGAGGAGTTACACGTGCGATAACCGATCTACTACGTAGCATAACAAGCAAGGGAGATAACTTGACAGGATCGAGGCCACGTATCATGATCATAATGAGGAAAGAAGCACGTGTCTTGACTAATCATGGGGAAGTCTCTCCAACAGCAAGGGAGCTAGGCTTCGAGTTAGTTTTAGCACAAAAAGATTAGAAATTTAGGACCATTTTTTACTCAATTTTTTTGTGTGTATCAAACTAGGATTCAAATTTTTAATTTTGAATAATTTACAATATTGAAAAATTGTATATTAAATTTTATTTACAATTTCAAATTTTGAGAAATTTATAATATTGAAAATTATATTTTTTTTTGTTTTATACATAAAAAAAGACAAGGGTGAAAAACCGTTGTTAAAGGGGTTTTTAAGACCGTTGTTAAATGCTATGTAGTTAAAAGTGCAATAGAAAAGACTACGATTTTTAACCGTAGTCTATGACCGCACTTTTAACTACATGGCTATTAACTACAGTTTTAAACCTCCAATTAACTACATTTTTTCACCGTAGTCTTTCAGCATTTTTGTTGTAGTGGGAAGTTGAAGTGAAGGTGGAAAGTGATGTGGTTGGAGGCCGGGATACCTGGGCCTGATGACCTTTTTGTTAATGTTTATGTTATTATGAGCTTATAGATCCAGGTGAGAGGGCTGGTGAAGTGGCATATGAGGTGGAGATCCCACATTCATGTACGTTGGCTTTTATGATTAATCAATCGTTAAGTATGAGGCCACCGACATGGATACGACCCGTTGAGAGCTAAGAAATTAAGTGTAGCACCTAAAATCCAATCTACTAAATTGTGTGCATTAAATTAAATAAATATTATGATTATTATTTTTAAGTTTTATTGATTTAAATTCTTTGTGTGGATTATGTGTTAATAAAATATTAATTATTTATTCAAATGATTCTTTTGTACTAAATATTTAATTAATGTTTTAATTGTTTAAGTTTATTTATTTAAATGATTTTATTGTGCAATTTAATCGTTTTAAAGATTTAAGATTTGTTTATTTAAATAATTTTTAAACGTTTAATATGTTCCTATTTAAATGATTTGAATTGTTCAGTTTATTTATTTAAAATAATTAAAGTTTATTGATTAGTTATTTAAATTATTTTAAATGTCTAGCTTATTTATTTAAATGCTTTTATCTGTCCAAATCATTTTAAAGGTTTCTTATACCGCTTGTGTATTTATTTAAATTATTTTTAAACATTCGTTTAGTTTGTTTAAATTATTTTCTAATCGTTGTGTCATTATTTAAATATTTCATTAATCGCAGTGACATCAAAATATTTTAAGTGTTGATTTTTAATTCCTAAGATAGTGCCTAAAATTCTTTTTAATAATTATGATTTTAATTGCTTGGAATTAATTACTTAATTTATTTTTAAAATTTAAGTGCACAAATATTTTAAGTTCTTTATTATTGAAATTTTTGAGACAGTGGCTTCCGGTTCCGGCGTATGGCGATGGTGGATTTTGGCGGTAAATTCCAAGAATTTCTATTTTAAAAGTTTAGTAGGGAGGTAAGAGGAAATTTAAAAGGAGATTCAAAAGTTAGAAATATCCGGGTATCGGAAAATCATTTTTCCTTAGTATTGCAATATTGGGCTTATTCTTTAACTTTTTCGAAAATTAGAATTTTCATAAACCCGGATTAGTAAAACCCAATTTAATATTTTTGATTAGGAGTTTTTGAACTTAGAAATTTTATTAGTGTAAAGTTAGTAGGTAAAAGTTGTACTATAAAGTTGTACTTTTAAAAGCGCACACACACCTACTTTTATTTGCATACACCTATACATATACACACTTATACACATATTAAAGTTATAATTTAAATCACAAATGAAACCCTAGCCCCATTCTATCACCCTTAGAATCGATCCCCTCCATTCTCTCCGTCACTCTTTCTTCTTCTTCAACGGCCGCCCCTCCTCTCCTCTCCAGCCGCCGCCGCCCACCACCACCGCTGCCATCGCCGGAGGAACACCTTGAAGGCTCAAGCTAGCTGTTGGTTCGAGTGTCCGTCACCTTTCCCCTCTTTTCAATTCGAAATTTGTTGGGTAAAAATCAAGAAAGGCAAGTATATGCATTTTTTGGGCATTCTAGCAAGCTATTTACATTCTTGTGCTAAACCTTTATTTAAATTTCGAAAAGCCTATGTTTATAAGGTATGTTGGTCACGGTTTAAGCTAAATTTCAGTAGGGTTCTTGGTGATTTTCGAAATTTGATTGAACATGGATGTTTATGTGATGCATGGTGACATGTGATTTGAAGGCATGATGGGTTTTGAATGCATTTTAGCATTTTCGAAAATTTATGAAGTTACATGCCTAAAATTTCGAATTTACATGATGCTAGGGCAGTGTTTGAAGTGTGTTTGAAGCATTATATTGATTGTCTAATGATTTCATTGATTGCTCAAGAGTTGAAGGCATTTCGGTGCTTGATCATGTCATTATCGAATTTGTGGAGTGGAAGTGGGTTGAGTGTTGCCTATGTGTTTGAGGAAAGTTTTAAGACATGTCTTAAGGTGGGATTGGTGATTTGGTAGGAGTTAGAGGCAAGGGAAAGGGCTTGGGTCGGTTTCTTCCAAGTAGATTGGGTGTAAGGTGTTAATCTTCTTGGGCACGGCAGTCTGATTTCGGGGAAGGGGAGGATCTGGACGAGGGATGGGCATGGTTAGGGCTGGTCCTTGGTCTAGGTTATGATGTTGTGGTCGCGTCGATATAAAATGGGCTTGTTTCGGCTAAGTATTCAATAAGTTATGGATTTTTGAAGTTGAGGTGTCGGTGCAGAATTTTTGAAGTAAAAGTGGGCTGTCCGGAGTTGAGTTTTTATAGGATAGCTCGGGTGGTCAAATGAGTTTACAAATTGGTCCATTGGTTAATTGGTAGTGTTTGGAGAGTGTCGGTTTGAGCGGAGTCGAATTTCGTTAAGGGATGATAGAGTTAAGAGAGTTTCGGTGCAATTGTTAGGGTTGTTGCCTCAAATGTGAGAATTTGAGTTAAGGTTAGGATAGCACCTAGGGGCAGCCACTCACCCACCTTGCACCCACGGTTTTGAGTTGAGTTTCATTTCTTAAGTTGCATATTCGTGTGCGTGAGTTTCGTTTTTTAGCCAAACCATATTTTCAAAGGAAGTCGTTACAAGTTCTTGCATGCTAAGTATTTTGGGTCGAGTCATGGAAGGAAATAAAATATTTTTGAACAAAGTGAGTTGATTGTGACTGGACAGGGCAATGTGGGTTGGAGGATACCTCACCCACTTGCCATAGACGTGTAGTAAGCGGCTAGAAGACATCCCAGCTCCCCTACCAAAAGAGACGTGTAGTAAGCGGCCGGGTTCATCTCGGCTCCCCTACCAAAAAGGAAAGTAAAGGGGCAAATCGCGTCGGGAGAAATCTCGGTGTCTTGCCGACATAGTGCACTGCAGCCATGATCATGATCGAAACTTGAGTCACAATTCGAGGATCTAAGTTCTAAAGCAAAAGCAAAAGTTAAAGTTTCAAGTATCAGTTGACTCGTCTCAATTTATTCAGTTTTATGTTATGCATGCATTCCAGTTAAGTCAAGAAAATTCATAAGTTTCATGGCGTGAGTTGGTGTGAGTTCGTACTTGCATGTGGTCTCATTTCCCTTATTTCACGCATGTTTACAATTTAAGCTTCAAATTATATTATGTATAGTATTTTGAGTAGTAATGCAGTTATTTTAAAACCCGTGTTATATCACTGTTTATACTTGCTGGGTCATTAGACTCACTATGCTTGTTTGTTTGCCAGGTGAGGAGCAGTTTGTTGAGAACGAGGGGCAGGCTTCTCGAGGTTGAGGCCGCAAGTGGTGCGAGCCACTAAGACCGTCGCTGCTATGTTTTCGCTTTAGTTTATGATTGTAATAAAGAGTTTAAACTTATGTACTTTTGGTAGTAGCCAGGATGTGTTTTTCCTGTGCTTAAGTTTTATTTGTTAAACTTGTTATTGTTATTTTGGTAACCGGGTGGTGGTTGCCTTTCCTTTTCGTACTTATGATTATCAGTTATGATTACCGCATTTATTGCTTGTGGTTAAAATTGTTGTCTGTGACAGAAAGATTTTACTTACTTACAAACAAGTCATGGCGAATTTTTTTAGAATTCGTAATTTCTTTTATTATTTATTTAAGCATAGAGGTTAGAGTCGTTTCAGTTGGTATCAGAGCACGGTCTTGGTTTGGGGTGAGCCTACTGCCGATTGCCGAAACTCTAGGGATCTCGCCTCAAAGTCTGTAAGTTTTAAGTAATTTTATATGTTAGACGCATTTGAGTTATTATTTTAAATGTTTTGATGTCATTCTTTTTAAAATATTTTCAAACTAGATGCTTAATTTGTTTGAATGTGTAGCTCAATGTTTTACTTTTTAATTCTTTTAGTAGTTTTAAGTGTACTATTCAAATTATTATTTTTATAGCATGCGGCTTCAAGTTAAACGAAGTTGGTGTACCAATATTTCTTTCAATTTTGGACAGTACGTGGATGTTGTTTGAATTATTAGGTAGTGCTAATAAGTTTTAGGAGATACTAATTGTTATGCCCTTGTAGTAATTTATTCTCTTATGGAAGGAATTTAGTAGGGTACAACTAAGTGAATAGTTTATTTAGGAATTTCTAGACGTGTGTTTAGTAAGTTAAGTTTATGAATAGAACACATGTGAAGACTTGTGATACGAACTTGGTTTTATATTATTACGGATAGATTGAGTTTTTTTTGTTATTTGGGCAAATATGAATTTTTGGAAATATTGAGTCGGTTACTATGAGCCTTTCAATTATGAGAACTATTATTCCGATCATTATTTTCTTGTTCTTCATTTATGTTTGTATCCATTGTAGTAACATATACTTCTGAGTATCTGAAATTTTTTTGCACTTTCTTTGAGCATTTATGGATTCGTATGATATTAATCAGCATTGAATTCTGCCACTTTGGCATTGATTGAACTTCTTAGCAAAATTTTGTTAATGTTTCATACTTATGGAAATTTTTCCTTCGGTTCTCGAGCCACATGTTGATGTGAGTAAGATTCACTTTTTCTTTTTGGTAATCTACTCATGTTGTCTGGCTGACATCTGATTTTATTTTGAGACCGTTGTTTTTCCCTGATTATTGACTTGTGTGTACTTCTCTCGACTGTAGTCACACTGACTGTCTTAATTGTGCTTTGATTGTTGAGCATGATTTCATTACCCATGGATGAATGGTCACGAGATTTGTATCTTGTTGGCTCATATTCAATATTCGTGGAGCCTCCATTATTATTCATTTGTCCCTAGAATTGAATTATGAGTGAGTTGTTTTCACTTACCTAGATTTGTATTTTCAGCTTGTTTGTTTGTAATGCTTGCGTCATTTCATTTCATATCGAGCAACATTACCTGTATGTTTTTTTTTCTTTCATGATCCATCATGATGAGGATTTTGGGTGGATCATATTTTCAATTACCAATTAGATTTCTTGTGTAGAAAATTGCTCGTAACCTCTTGGTAAGTATTTAGACCGTTGTGATTTAGCATTAGTACTAGATAAAATCCTAAGATATTGTGTGATCCGAGGAATGTCGACTACTAGTTATAATTTGTCCTAGCGAGAAGATTGCTAGTTAGTGAATTAGTTGAATGTGTTGTTTCATTTTAAATATGATCGTTAAGAGTAAACAGATGATTTTAGTAAGCTGAATGGCTGGTCAGTCGCAAGATAGGAAAAATAGAGTGGTCCCTAGAGACTTTTGAGTACTTTATATTAGCATTCTAAGATTTTGTGATTGTCGATCGGTAAGAGTAATGCACTACCTATAAGTACAGAAGGATGAATAGAATATTCAGGTAGTTTTCCTAGATAAGCTATAAATTTATTTATCGGTGAAATACTAAGGTACTGGAGGATCAATTAGAAAGCCTTTACGATCAGGTTACAAACCCTTCGAGGTGTCCAGTTGTATACTAAGTTCTTGAAATATAAATTCTGGTTGTACATATAATAATTTGGGAATCTTTGGATTTTCAGACTTGCTTTCTAGTTGAACTAGGGATTTGAGATATGTTTTCAGGAGATATGTAGGAATTGTTTGGTACTTAGAGACCATCTAATCCAATAAGTGGATAATAGCTCGTGGTATATTTTGACTTGAAGAGTAAGTAAGGATTACTTAGTCAATGCGTCTGAGTTAGAGAAAGGTGGTTAAATCCGTTGGGAAATTTTAACTAAGAAATTCAACTTTTGGTAGAATTAAAAATGACCAAGAGGCGAAAGTATAAATTGGTGATTGGATAATTGATATCTGTTTAGTCCCCTATTTGGATTCTATATGTTATTGGTTAATACCTTGGGACTGAACAACAGTGGAATTTTATGGTTATATTTTCTTATCAAGGGTTAGCTTAGGTTTGTTTATAGAAATTGGTAAATCAATCCTAAGTTGAGAAGAAGCATTCGTCCAACTTGAAGGTTAGCCGAGCTAGAGTCGTTGTTTAAGAAAATTTTAATCATACTTAGAAGCGTTGAGAGTTGTAGTAACTAATAAGAGATTGAGCATAGTCCGTGATCATTAAGCGCAGAACTGCTAATAAGTGTCATAGATCTTTAGAATTTCAAATTGGTTAATAAGTTGTTCTTGAGGGTATCGTTGCCCTGTAATACTATCGATTTGGGATGTAGGGAAATTTACTCTGTTTTTTGGTCTTTATGCAAATGTTGAGGAGATTAGTAATTTGTTTTATCGTTGGATATGCCGCAGATTTGTTAGTAATACATGATGGGTTTCATGTGCCGATGTTGTGGAAGTAAGGGTCAGATTCTCTTGTATCTTGAGGGCAGTTGAGGTAGAGGTATGTAGTTCCCTTAGCTATTCTATTTAGAAAAGTTTAGTGTTTAGTTGTTAAGTATTTTGAGGGCTTGTAAATTTCTTAAGAGATCGAGTCGTATATTATATGAGATAAGTTTAATCGTTAAATAGACAATAAGCGTAGTTTCGTTGTTAGAAAGCTTTTAAGTTATGAGTAAGGTCGACATAAATTATTTATTGGGTTCACGGATATTTATTGCTTGAAATTGCGATCCAGGATTTAAGGTTATCAAACTAAGGCAGGTATCTGATATTTTAGGAGTTTAGGAGGTGAATTGAAAATTTTTAAAGTCAACTGTAATTAGAAATTTCTCGTAAACTACTACCATTGGGGATAAATAGGAATTTTAAATTTATTTTTCAGTGGGAGTTAGTTAGTTCCTTGCTTGGTAGGTGTTGATAAACATCAAAATGCGCATCTAAAGCTTATTAACGCCGACTCGTGTAGGTACTAGGTAAGAATAGTTAGTACAGATCTGGTCTAATGTATCTGGATCTAGTTAGTAAGTTTAAATTTCGAGGACGAAATTTCATTTAAGGGGGAAAGAAATTGTAGCACCTAAAATCCAATATACTAAAAATTGTGTGCATTAAATTAAATAAATATTATGATTATTATTTTTAAGTTTTATTGATTTAAATTCTATGTGTGGATTATGTGTTAATAAAATATTAATTATTTATTCAAATGATTCTTTTGTACTAACTATTTAATTAATGTTTTAATTGTTTAAGTTTATTTATTTAAATGATTTTATTGTGCAATTTAATCGTTTTAAAGATTTTAAAGATTTAAGATTTGTTTATTTAAATAATTTTTAAACGTTTAATATGTTCCTATTTAAATGATTTGAATTTTCCAGTTTATTTATTTAAAATAATTAAAGTTTATTGATTAGTTATTTAAATTATTTTAAATGTCTAGCTTATTTATTTAAATGCTTTTATCTGTCGAAATCATTTTAAAGGTTTCTTATACCGCTTGTGTATTTATTTAAATTATTTTTAAACGTTCGTTTTGTTTGTTTAAATTATTTTCTAATCGCTGTGTCATTATTTAAATATTTCATTAATCGCAGTGACATCAAAATATTTTAAGTGTTGATTTTTAATTCCTAAGATAGTGCCTAAAATTCTTTTTAATAATTATGATTTTAATTGCTTGGAATTAATTGCTTAAGTTTTCTTTAAAATTTAAGTGCTCAAATATTTTAAGTTCTTTATTATTGAAATTTTTGAGACAGTGGCTTCCGGTTCCGGCGAATGGCGATGGTGGATTTTGGCGGTAAATTCCAAGAATTTCTATTTTAAAAGTTTATTAGGGAGGTAAGAGGAAATTTATAAGGGGATTCAAAAGTTAAAAATATCCGGGTATCGAAAAATCATTTTTCCTTAGTATTGCAATATTGGGCTTATTCTTTAACTTTTTCGAAAATTAGAATTTTCATAAACCCGGATTAATAAAACCCAATTTAATATTTTTGATTAGGAGTTTTTAAACTTAGAAATTTTATTAGTGTAAAGTTAGTAGGTAAAAGTTGTACTATAAAGTTGTACTTTTCAAAACGCACACACACCTACTTTTATTTGCATACACCTATACATACACACACTTATACACATATTAAAGTTATAATTTAAATCACAAATGAAACCCTAGCCCCATTCTATCACCCTTAGAATCGATCCCCTCTATTCTCTCCGTCACTCTTTCTTCTTCTTCATCGGCCGCCCCCTCCTCTCCTCTCCAGCCACCGCCGCCGCCCACGACCACCGCTGCCATCGCTGGAGGAACACCTTGAAGGCTCAAGCTAGCTGTTGGTTCGAGTGTCCAGCCCCTTTCCCCTCTTTTCAATTCAAAATTTGTTGGGTAAAAATCAAGAAAGGCAAGTATATGCATTTTTTGGGCATTCTAGCAAGCTATTTACATTCTTGTGCTAAACCTTTATTTAAATTTCGAAAAGCCTATGTTTATAAGGTATGTTGGTCACGGTTTAAGCTAAATTTCAGTAGGGTTCTTGGTGATTTTCGAAATTTGATTGAACATGGATGTTTATGTGATGCATGGTGATATGTGATTTGAAGGCATGATGGGTTTTGAATGCATTTTAGCATTTTCGAAAATTTCTGAAGTTACATGCCTAAAATTTCAAATTTTACATGATTCTAGGGCAGTGTTTGAAGTGTGTTTGAAGCATTATATTGATTGTCTAATGATTTCATCGATTGCTCAAGAGTTGAAGGATTTCGGTGCTTGATCATGTCATTTTCGAATTTGTGGAGTGGAAGTGGGTTGAGTGCTGCCTATGTATTTGAGGAAAGTCTTAAGACATGTCTTAAGGTGGGTTTGGTGATTTGGTAGGAGTTAGAGGCAAGGGAAAGGGCTTGGGATGGTTTTTTCCAAGTAGATTGGGTGTAAGGTGTTAATCTTCTTGGGCAGGGCAGTATGATTTCGGGGCAGGGGAGGATCTGGACGAGGGATGGGCATGGTTAGGGCTGGTCCGATTATGATGTTTTGGTCACGTCGGTATAAAATGGGCTTGTTTCGACTAAGTATTCAATAAGCTATGGATTTTTTAAGTTGAGGTGTCGGTGCAGAATTTTTGAAGGAAAAGTGGGCTGTCCGGAGTTGAGTTTGATAGGATAGCTCGGTTTGTCAAATGATTTTACAAATTGGTCCATTGGTTAATTGGTAGTGTTTGGAGAGTTTCGGTTCGAGCGGAGTCGAATTTGGTTAAGGGATGATAGAGTTAAGAGATTTTCAGTGCAATTGTTCGGGTTGTTGCCTCGAATGTTAGAATTTGAGTTAAGGTTGGGATAGCACCTAGGGGCAGCCACTCACCCACCTTGCACCCACGGTTTTGAGTTGAGTTTCATTTCTTAAGTTGCATATTCGTGTGCGTGAGTTTCGTTTTTGAGCCAAACCATATTTTCAAAGGAAGTCGTTACAAGTTCTTGCATGCTAAGTATTTTGGGTCGAGTCATGGAAGGAAAGAAAATATTTTTGAACAAAGTGAGTTTATGGTGACTGGACAAGGCAATGTGGGTTGGGGGATGCCTCACCCACTTGCCATAGACGTGTAGTAAGCGGCTGTGAGACATCCCAGCTCCCCTACCAAAAGAGACGTGTAGTAAGCGGCCGGGTTCATCTCGGCTCCCCTACCAAAAAGGAAAGTAAAGGGGCAAATCACGTCGGGAGAAATCTCGGTGTCTTGCCGGCATAGTGCACTGCAGCCATGATCATGATCGAAACTTGAGTCACAATTCGAGGATCTAAGTTCTAAAGCAAAAGCAAAAGCAAAAGTTAAAGTTTCAAGTATCAGTTGACTCGTCTCAATTTATTCAATTTTATGTTATGCATGCATTCCAGTTAAGTCAAGAAAATTCATAAGTTTCATGGCGTGACTTGGTATGAGTTCGTACTTGCATATGGTCTCATTTCCCTTATTTCACGCATGTTTACAATTTAAGCTTCAAAGTATATTATGTATAGTATTTTGAGTAGTAATGCAGTTATTTTAAAATCCTTGTTATATCATTGTTTATACTTGCTGGGTCATTAGACTCACTATGCTTGTTTGTTTGCCAGGTGAGGAGCAGTTTGTTGAGACCGAGGGGCAGGCTCCTCGAGGTTGAGGTCGCCGGTGGTGCGAGGCCCTAAGACCGTCTGTTGTGAAAATTCCTCGCAAGCGTACGAGTGTCAAGTTTTAATATAGTGATTAAAACAGATATCGATCCCTCAGGGAGTAAAATGAAAATATTTAGTACTTGTAATTAGAATAGTCCAAACTTTATCTAGAAAATCAAACTTTGAGAATTTTTCAATAAAAATAAAATAATTAAGAGATTTAAAAGCACGCACACAACTTTCAGATTAAAAATCAATTAGAGAAAAATGGTCCAGAGGTATAGATTTCACCTGGTTTCAACAACAATCAATCCTAGTTAATTAATCTTCATGAATTTCAATCAATTAATAGCCAAGAACACTTAAGTGTATTATTCCCTCTCCCGAGTGCCGAATAAAATATATCAACTACAGTTCAATTCCAATATCCCTATTAAGAATCTACTTGCAGTGATCAATTCAAGCGATGTTCTTTTTAAAAGCTCTGTTAAAATTATACACTCTCCCGAGTAATATAAATAATTAACAGTGTATTTTCTATTGGTCCTATTCAAAATCTCCTCTCCCGAGTGCCAGATTTCAAATAAATATAACAAATCAATTATTGATCAGATAATTGAAAAGACAATCAATTCTAGAAAGACAATTAATCTAGAAGAAACTCAATTCAATAAAATCAAGAATTCATGAAAGTGTCTACACCAGGTTCCATCCGACCTCTAGACTATAAAAATTTAGTTCATAATAAAATTCTGAATAAAATAAAACATGTTCAAAAATCCAAACATATTCAGAATAAAATAAAAGATAAGAAACAAATCCGTCGTCGATGCCGTGTCCGGTCTATCAAACTCCGTCTTTGTTCTTCAATTAAACTCCAGAAAATCCCAGAAAAATCTCACGATCAAATCCACAAAATATTTCTCTGATGTATCGTAAAGTGTTGTGGCGGCTTCCTCCCTAATTGTCTGATCAAAATCTTATATATATGTTGACACAAAAGCCCACTCAAAAGCCCAAGAAAATATTAAAGTTTCCTTCCGATAAAAATTTCCAACTTTAGAATTCGCGACGGGCGGCCGCTTCATCCATCACGCGGGCGCGCATAGGGCTCTGGCTTCCATTCTCTCGCTTCACACACTTGCGCGATAGCTTTCCCTTAAGCGCTAAGTTTTAGCGCCAACAAATTGGCCCATTTACAAAGCCCATTAAGTCTTCTCTGTACGTTCTTTTCTTCTTTCTTTTCTCTTCCTTTCTTTTATTCTTTTCTTTTCTCCTTTTAATTTCTTTCTCCATTTCTTCTTTTCCAAAATAATTCAAAAATTATTCTTTTTCTTCTCATCTCCACAATAAATTCCATAATTCACTGTAATCACAAAAACAACAAAACACAACATAAATCTGCTCGAAACCTACAATTAACAATTAAAATCATATACAAATTAAGTGTATAAAATACACTTATCACCGTCGCTACTATGTTTCCGCTTTAGTTTATGATTGTAATAAAGAGTTTAAACTTATGTACTTTTGGTAGTAGCCAGGATGTATTTTTCCTGTGCTTAAGTTTTATTTGTTAAACTTGTTATTGCTATTTTGGTAACCGGGTGGTGGTTGCCTTTCCTTTTCATACTTATGATTATCGCAGTAGTTATGATTACCGCATTTATTGCTTTTGGTTAAAATTGTTGTCTGTGACAGAGAGGTTTTACTTACTAACAAACAAGTCATGGCGAATTTTTTTTAAAATCCGTAATTTCTTTTATTATTTATTTAAGCATGGTGGTTAGGGTCGTTTGATTAAGACATGTCATTTTTATGAAATGTATTAAGTATAATGTTTATGATGAAATATGATGATGATATTTATGAGTAAGCTATATACGTTTATATGCATATATTTTTAAGATCATGCATGTATAAGTATATTCACGTATTTTATATGATGTGTGCTTGTGTGTGGTTTCATGTTTTTACACAAGGATAGAACATGCTGAGCCTCTAGGCTCACTAGATTTAAATGGTGCAGATGAGCATGAGAATAATGAAAAAATGTGGTCTCGACTGACGGTGAGACGTATGAGCATCCAGGCAGCTAGTACCCGTGACCATAACTCATTTTATGATGTCGATGTTTGATTGAACAGTTTTAATTTTTGCACATGAATAATATTGTAGCACCTAAGATTTCATAATTTAAAATTCCATGCCTAAAATTCTTTTTTTTTTTTATAATTATGATTTTTATTGCTTGGAATTATTTGCTTAAGTTTCCTTTAAAATTTAAGTGCTCAAATATTTTAAGTCATTTATTATTGAAAATTTTAAGACAGTGGCTTCCGGTTTCGGCGTTTGGAGATGGTGGATTTTGGCGGTAAATTCCAAGATTTGTTATTTTAAAATTTTAGTAGGGAGGTATGAGGAAAATTAGATGAGAGTTCAAAAGTTGAGAATTTTCGGGTATCAGAAATAATTTTTATTATTATTTCAATATTGGTCTTATTCTTTAACTTTTTCAAAAGTTAGAGTTTTCATAAACCCGGATTAGTAAAACCCAATTTATTATTTTTGATTTGGGGCTTTTAAACTTAGGAATTTTATTAGTGTAAGTTAGTAGGCAAAAATTGTACTTTAAAGTTATACATTTAAAGAACACACACACCTACTTTCAATTACTTACACCTATACATATACACACATATACACATATTAAAATTAGAATTTATAACACAAGTGAAACCCTAGCCCCAAATCTATTTCAACTAGCCGCCTCCCCCTTCACTATCTTTTTCCCTCATTTTCCTCTCCCACCTTCAGCCACTCCTCCCCTTGGCCTTCCGGCCGCCGCCGCCGCCCTCCAGCCACCGCAGCCGACCGGAGTTCGTGTGCAGGGTCCATAGCTAGCTGCTGGCCGTGGTGTCCAGCTTCATTTCCCTTATTTCTTTTAGTTTTGCTAGCTAAGGCATGTATATGCATTTCCTTGGGCAATCAAACTAGCTAACTATGTTTTGAGCTTAATTCTTTGCAAAATTTCGAAATGCCCTTGTATTTGACTTGTATGTGTTTGGTTTTTTATGGTTTTCCAGCTAGGGTTATGTTAAAATTTCGAAAATCTCATTTATGTTGATGATTATGAGTTGTATGATGCATTGTGATGGGAAAAATGATGAGTTTTGATGCATATGCCCACTTGAAAAATTTCAGAAATGAAGCATGCCTAAATTTCGAAATTTGCATGATGTTAGGGCTGGGATTGAAGTATATAAGTGTATTTTATTGTTTGGCAATTGGTCTTGATTGATTATTCATGAATGTGAGGCTTTTTGGTGCATAATCTTGTTGATTTTGAATTGTGGAGTGGAGGTAGGGTTGAAGGCTGCCAAGGTGCTTGTGCTAAGTCCTAAGATATGTTTTTTTAGTGTGTTTGGTGGTTTGGAAGTATGTAAGGGCAAGGGAGTAGGGCTTGGTGGTGTTTCCTCCAAGTAGAAGTGTGGAATGATGAGGTTTGCATTGGGCAGGGCAGTCTGAGTTTGGGGCAGGGGAGGTGTCATATGAGATCTGGGAGTGGTTAGGACTGGTCCTAGTCAAGTTCATATTGTTGTGGTCGCGTCGGTATAAAATGGGCTCGTTTCGGTTAAGATTTCAATAAGTTATGGGTTTTTGAAGTTAAGGTGTCGGTGCAGAATTTTAGAGGAAAAAAGTGGGCTGTCCGGAATGGGTTTTTGTTCAAGTTGCTTAGGCTGTCAAATGAGTTTGAAAACAGGTCCTATGGTTAGCTTGTAGTGTTTGGAGAGTGTCGGTTTGAGCGGTGTTGAATTTGGTTAAAGGAAGATAGAATTGAGCGATTTTCGGTGCAATTGCTCGGGTTGTGCCTTGTATATGAGAATTTTGAGTTAAGGTTGGGTTAGCACCTAGGGGCAGCCACTTACTCACCTAATACCCACATTTATGTGTTGAGTATTCATTCATATAAATGCATACATGCGTCTTTAAGCCTTGGCCATGGGTCAAGCAAAAAGGTTACAAAGAAAGGCTCTTTCATGCAGCTAAGTATTTTAATGCCGAGTCAAAGAAGGAAAAAGAAAAGAAAAATATTTTTGAACGAAGTGATTTGATTGTGACGGGACAGAGTATTGATGGGTGGGGGATGCCCCACTCACTTTCCATAGACGGGTAGATCGAGATCGGGAGACATCCTGGGATCCTTACCAAAATAGACGGGTAGTGTGAGATCGGGAGAAATCTCGGGATCCCTACCAACTGACAGATAAAGGGGTAAGTCGCGTAGAGAAGAATCTCGACGTCTTGCCGGCATAGTACACTGCAGCCATTGATCGATCAAAACAGAGGGTCACAACTCAAGGATCTAAGTTTACAGTTACAGTTTCAGTATCAGTTTGACTCGTCTTATTGCATTCAGTTTTCAGTCATGCTTGAGTTTCAGTTAAGTTAAGAAAGTTCAAGAGTTTCATAGCGTGAGTTGGCATGTGTTCATCATTTACATGTTGTCTCATTCTCTTGTAGCATGCGCATTCTTACAGCTTATGTTTCAAGTATATTATGTACCGTATTTTGAGTATTACTGCAGTTATTTTAAACCCTTGTTATTACACTGTTTATACTTGCTGGGTCATTAGACTCACTATGCTTGTTTGTTTGTCAGGTGAGGAGGAGTTCCTAGGGACCGAGGGGCAGGATCCTCGAGGTTGAGGACGCTGGCGGTGCAAGGCCCTATGACCGTCGCTGTTTTTATTTAAGTTCCGCATTAGACTATGTTTTGAAATAAAGAATTTGTCTATGAGTACTTTCAGTATTAGCCAGGATGTGTTTCCCTGTGTGCTTAAATTTTTATGATTTGAAGTTTGTTATCGCTATTATTGCAAACGTGTGTGGTTGCCTTTATTTTCGAAGTTTATGATTATCGCGGCTTGGATTTCTTTTATCACTTTTACTTCTTTATTTTAGAATTGCTGCGTGTAACAGGGTGGTTCGTTTACTTTCAAACGAGTCATGGAAAATTTTTTTTAAAAAAAATCCGCATTTTTCTTTAATATTTAATTAAGTTTAGAGGTTAGGGTCGTTTCAAATATTTTAATGGTTTTTTTATGATGATGAGATATTTTACGTATGCATGAACTTTAGATTTAAGTATTTATTTTCAAGTTTGCGTGGATTTAATGAAGAAACATTATTTAAGTATTTAGTTATGAAATTTTTGTGCATGAGATTTTATCATGAGTTAGTAATTAAGTTTATGTATTTATCTTCATGTAATATACTTATATATATTTATATTTATATAGTGTATATTAAGTTATGTAAATTTATTTTAATTATGATATATATATATATATATATATGGGCATATATATAGTATTATTATTATTTTATAGTACATAAATAAATTAAAGTATAACGTATAATTAATAAATAAATTCCAGTAGTAGTTTTTGGGTCGTTTCAGATTTGATTGTAATATTTTTTTTATACACTAATCACTATACCCTATAAATAGAGGTGTTTAACTCATATAAATGACACTTATCTTTCTCTATTGTATTTCTCTAATCATTCATTCTCTTCTCTCATTTTTCTCCTCTAAATTTATAACATATTATCAGCACGAGTGCTCTTCAAAGTAGAGAAAAAAATATTGGTATTAATTTCTTTGTATGAATGTTCTCGAAGAATCACAATATTTAGATCTTATATTTATACTCCTCGAAATAGCTAAATTTTATTTTTATGACCATGTTTCTAGTTAGTTATTAATGTTCTTGAAGAAGCAGAACCTTTAATTTTATGCTGATGTTTTTAATGTAACACAACATCTTTCTATATTTATATTTGATAGATCTACTGATACTATATAATTATTTAATTTATCAATATTTTCGAAGAATATTGATAAAAGATATAAAAAATTATCAATATTAATATATAATATAAGATTTGACAATATTCATGAAGAATATTGACTTGATAACATGATGTATTAATATTCATCAATATTCTAGAATAATAAAGATTTTGTTTTAACTACCAATTCAAAATTATGATTTGATATTTGAATTAGAGATTATTTATATTTCTGAAGAATATTGATTCAAGATTTAAAGATGTATCCATATTTTTGTATATCTATCAATATTTCTAAAGAATATTGATCTAAAATCTATGTTCTATCAATATCTCTGAAGAATTAATTTATAATCATGATTTGTCAAAATTATTGAAAATATTGATTTATCGTAAAATTTGTCAATATTCGTGCGCAATAATGATATAAATTTAAGATTCATCAATCTCGATGAATACTTACATAATATTAAAGATTTTGTCAATATTCTTGAATAATATTGATTTGATGACAAATAAAATAATATGTGTGTTATCATAATCTACGATTCATATATATTTTTATGTCAATCAAATATCTATCAATATTTGTGAAATTGATCTATCAACATTCATGATGAATATTGTTGTGCCCCGGAACCAGGATTAGTTGACATAGGCATTGTTTTCAATTAAAAAACAACAAGCCCACATAGTACAGAATTTAACCAAAAACCAGTATATTATTTCATGACAAAATTTGTTCTTACATCCCATGAAGAAAATCATAAATCAAATACATCAACGAAAGCTAAAACTTATCATTATAGGAACAAAGAAATTCAAATAATAGCAGCACTTCTAAATTTCTCCTTTTTCATCAGTACAATATTAGCTATGCTCTTCCTCTTCAAGTTCTTCTTCGTTTTTATCTGGGGAGAGAAGTAGGGGGTGAGTGATCTAGGTGTCTCTCAGAAAGTGAGGACCGATCAATCATACGAAATATATATATATATATATATATATATATGTATATTCATTTGAAAAACTCATACTTGGATTACAAGCATATCATATTTCAAAACACAATCATATCATAGCTGCTTGAATTGCTTCTCATATTTTGTCACAACAAGAGAGAAAAAAAATTTGGAATAGAAATGTGGAGAGAAAGGTGGTGGCCGATGGATGTTCTTGCTTCTTCCCTTTTCTTTTCTTTCTTATTTTTGGATATTATGAATTGAAATGAGAATGTGTAAGTGGCTACAAAGAGAGTGTAGTATATTTATACTAAAATTCTAAGAAACTCAAAGGTCACATTCATTTTAAGAAATTGAATTTTGTTTAGTGGGTAGTAAATTTGATACGAGGTGGGTTTTTGGGAGAGGCTAGGAATGTGATTGGTCATGATATTTTATTATGAGTAGTAATTAGGCTTTAAAGGTTGATTTAAAGACTAATAATAATTTTTAACATATGAAAAATCAAATTGATAATTTGGACACGAATATAACAAATATTGATTAAGATTTGTATTGATATTGATATATCTAAAATTGTCAACATCTTTAGATGATTGTACCAAATATTTTTGAAGGATATTGATACACAATATAAGATTATCAATAATCTTGAAATTTATTGATATGGTATATAAGATTTGTTAATATTCCAATGTATATATATACACACACACAAACATATTGCGTACACTACAAGATTTATCAATAGTTTTGAAGAATATCGACCTTAATATTTTTGAAAAAATATTTATATAATATCTACATATTTATCAATATTCTTGAAAAAAAATTGAATTAAAATTTAAAGATTTATCGATAGAAAGAATATTGATTTTATGCACTCAAATTACTATATCGTACCTGAAGTACATTAAAATATCTTATATATTTCTATAATGTAAACTTTCTGGTTGAAATTGATATATACTCAAAATAATATTTCATCATAAATTGTGAGAACCTGAAATTCAGTTCAGTTGAGGTCTAAAATTTAATTGTCAAATTTTATTTGAGGACCGAAATTCAGTTGACTAGTTTTAGTTACCGGAATTCAGTCGAGCTACTGCCACTACTCCAGATTTGTAACTGACGCAATATATTAATTCGAAATCATGGAAAATAAGGACAATAAATGGGGAGCCTAATAGTCAGAGTTTTGCCTATAAATAACACTCAGATTTCTAATTCAATGTTACACGAATTCTGCATTAAAAAACACAAAATTAGAGTGAGAGTAGTCAATTTATGATTTCTTGCTTGAATATGCATTCTGTGATTTCTGATGTACCAAAGCTTGTGAACTATAGTGGTAGCAATATATATTCTTACTTCTGAATAATGAACTCTGAATCTCTAGCCTCACCCTTTCGTGGAATACCATAACAGGGACCGATATCAGTTAGCTACAAAATTTGCAAGAAACTTGGTACATTCTCTGAATTTTTTGATTTCTCATTTTCTGGAAAAGCATATCTCTGTTCCAGTTCTTTGTTTCTGAAAATATGTATGTGATAAACTCTGTTAAAATGATTTTAAATAAATGCTGGTAATTTTTTCCCATTTGCTTAGTGGCAACCATATCACTCATCCACCGAACTACCCTCTTAGATAGAATTGAAAACGAACTAGAAGATGATGAGCAAAATCAATTTTGGGGCTAGTAAAACAAAGCTAGGACACCTCTGCCGATTCAAATTTGGATTCAATTGCATTAGCTTAGCTTCTGTTGATGTCAAAATTTCAGTTTTAATGCATTGTGTAGGTGTATTTTTCAGTTGTTATCAGTTAAAATTGGAAGAATATTTTAATTTCAGTTTATGAATGAAAATATTGGTTATTCTAATATATATATTCCGAGGCTTCTTATTTAATGTGAAAAGGTTAAATAATGTTGATATCAACTAGACCGGATTACGAGATGTAATATAAATTGATATGGATTTTTTAAATGATCCAGAAGATCATTTAAGTTTCATAATTTCAAATGAAATAATAATTCATCGACAATGAAGTAAAATTTAACAACTCAAAAGAGTCGATGTTTATACACAATATATGTGGTGCATAAAGATACTTAAGCATACCTGAAGTATGTTAAAGAATTTTTATTACTCATAGTGTATTTTCATCGTAAATTAAAATAGAAATATTAAGGATCCAGAAGATCATTTGAATTTTTAAATCTAATGACAATATTCATTCGATATATTATGTTATCATAAATACATTGTTTTAGAAGAGCTCTAGTACTCCAAATGAGTTAATATATATTTTCCTGAAGAAGAATAAAAAATAACTTTATTGTTAAAAATGAATATTGTTTATGTGTCTTATAGATAAATATAATACCGAGATAATTGATCCAACATATCTCAAAATAAAATTTGGTGTTATACAAAAATAGTATTGTATGAATGGTCAATATTATAAAATAAGCGTATGAGTAAATCATGAGTTTATTGATGTCGTAGTTACTGATATTGTAAACATGAAGTTTGTTAATATTTGTTGATGTTATAAATTAAATTGTTTGGTATTGCAAACTAGAAGTTTCTATACCAATAAAATGTCATTGATACAAATGCTTTCATATTTTAGCATAAATTGATTGGTTTTCACGTCATAATTGCACAATAATATAAAATTATTGATATTATATAACGATATTATCCAATTAACTAGAAGTTATTGGATTTATAAATAAGATATTTTTGAACCAAAGAACTATAAGATTTTAATATTTCAAGAATTCTTATATGTTAATTTATTAAATCTGGTATAACTATCAAGTTAAAATAGGGACCTATCAAATTCTCTGCATCCAATAAGGCCGTAAAAACATCGGAACCGAAGAAAGAGATGAAACTAGAGTACCAGTTGCTAGCTGATGTGGTAGCAAAATCTCTGTTGGCCAAGGCAGTTCCTTCGCTACTATTAAACTAGAGAAATTTTCAGTAATGACTGTCATTGTCACCGAAATTCAGGTCAACTGGTCTACCATTTTATTCCAAACTATTAAACCTATGCTTCAATTGGAGAAGTAGTCTTTTGGATTTTCAATTCCACTCAGCCAATTGTTTAAAGATGCAGGGGTCAATCTCAGTGATAGTAACCCTACACAAATTTAAAGCTCTCAATGCCTCCAAAATATATCTCTCATGTCCAAAGGACAAAAACTGAACATTTCCAAAATTGGATTGTTAGCTGTAAAGAAAGAAATTGGGGAAGAAAAGGCTAAATCAAAGAAGCCCTCCAATACGAAGATCATTCAAGTTGAGGCTCCCAATGCCAAAAGGAAACTTGTTTTGCAAACCAGTGATTCTGAGACTACCACTTCTCCTCCGCCAAAGAAACCAATAATAATAAAAGCTAGACCTGATTCCACTCCAATCAAAACAACATATATATAACAAAATCCAAGTAGCAAGGAAACTAATGACAAGACCATTGACAAGTCAAATGCAAAGCCGAAACTGATAGCTGTTGCTTCCCCTCCTCGAATAATTCTCATGCCAGCTGCTCTCCCACCTCCTCAACCTTCCAAAAGAGTAGTGAAAATAGAAACAGTTGAATATATCAAGTCAAAGCTGAATTCAACCTTCACAACCAAGACAACTTCAAGAAAATTAAAAGAGAAAATGGTTGTGGAAGAAGCAACTGAACTAGTTTCGGCAGAACAAACTCAAATTGACTTACTGATGGATGAACTCAATGAGTTTGCTGACACCAAGGTTGAATTCTTTGATGAATGAGTTAAATTCATAACAGTCACTTTCGCCAAGAAACTTAAGAAGAAAATAGTTCTTGATAAATTTATTTCTCTTGAGAATGCATTTCTGAATCAATTTAAAATAGTAGTAATCTCTTAAGCTCTCCAACGCCATGATTATCTGATGGATCTCATGTGTATTCAGAAGCTCACTGCAGTTTGTGCTAAACTGAGGGAAAACTATGATCCAACCTGTCCAACCGCTTTTTGATGATGCTGTAACATTTAGGTAGTGTTTGACGGAGCTTCTAGAAAGTACTTCTAACCTTTTTCTTCAAGAAATTTTGTGTAAGACCCGAAAATATTAAGTTATTAATTACGGAATTTGAGATTTAAATTCCGAATTTGGGAAAAGAGTAATTGGAGAATTTATGGAATTAGAGATTTAATTTCTGAGACGAAAATATTTAATTTGAGAATTTACGGATATTGAAATTTAAATTTTGGGATTTTTAAATTAAAAAGAAAAAAATATTTGAATTAATTATTTATGGGATTTAAAATTTAAATGTTGAGTTTGGAAATAAAAAAAGATTTAATTAGAAGTTGAATAGTGATTGAGGACTCAATTGCAAATAGTGAGAAGTTCGGGGACTAATATGCAATTATTACATGCAAGTGGATGACACATGGATACATATATACATATAAACGTGTAAATCATCTTCCATTCAGCCAAGAATCGAGAGAAGAAAAGAAAATCAGATTTCAAGCCAAATTCTACCTTTCAAATTCAGATTAAAGATGATCCGCTCGATAGAATTCAAAACTGATCGATATTTGTGATCATGGTGACGAAGGCTACGTTTTGACGTAAGTATTACGAAGTTCTACATGTTTGGAATTTTAGATGTTGGAATCAGATTTTTGATTGGATATTTATGTTCTTAAGTTAGCATGAATTGTATATTCGAAGACGGATCGGAAAAATATCGGCGTTTGAATTTATTATGAGTTTTCAGATTATTTTAGAGAATGCTAACTTCTGATGCTTCTGAATTTTGAGCTATACATGCTGATATGTTCAAGATTTGAGTTGGAATTGATAGATATGTTGTTATATATGAATTTGAAAATACCGAATTCGAACCGTTACGCCGTCGGTTTACGTTTAATGAATTTTTGTAAATATATGCTGCTGATTTAGAAGTTTTAGTGATGAAAGGATATTGATATGAGCTATATATCAATGTTTAAATGATGCTTGAGTTGTTAGAATTATCGATTTCGAATCACTACGCCGTTGGTTTGAATTCCAGTTAATCAATCAAGCCTTGAAGTTGTTTAAGCTTTGATGAGACTAGGATGAGATTGAATTTTGATGATTGAGTTGTAGAAACTTAATTTCAGATTAGATTTGAAGTTATCAAAGTCGAATCGACGAGTTTGAGTTGGCAAGAAGTTGAACCAAGAGTTGGAGCAACTAAGAGCTTGAATAGCAAGAAGGGATTGAGCAGAATTTTGGTAGTTTGTCATTGATCAAGAAGTGCAAGAATTCAAAGATTTGAATCAAGACAAAGGTATGATTCGACATTAGCCTCGACAGGTAGAATAACTCGATAACGTGGTGGTTTTTGAGTTTATTAAATCACATACATGCATGTTTAGTTGGTCTTGCTTGTTCTTATATGACTTACTTGATCTACTTAATTTAGTTGATCTTGTTGCTTACTAAATGAGTTTGTTTGATTAAACATTATTTATTATTTAAGATTGATGTGTGTAGATTATTATGAGCGATTTAATTGTGGTAAAATTTCTGATAGAGTTGAAATGTAATCCTCTTGAGCCACAATCCTTTCGAAACCCCGAAAGCAGAATCGAAAAGAAAATATTGGACGTGGTGAACTTATATATGCGAGGCTAGGAATCAGATTTGAGTTCCTATTTCCAGAATTTCTAATATAGTGTTCACAGTCCAGGGAATAAGAGTTTGTTACCACCTCGATCGAGAGTGTAGGTGGGAGGCTTGATTTTGCTATGCTCTTATCCCGGGATCCCAAAGAGATGATTTTAAAATAGATTATGCGAGATTTGAACTCCTTTCCCTTCCAACCTGTATTTGTATCTTGATGATATGGATTATATTTGAAAGAAATCCAGCAGGTAAGGGTATTTAAATTGTGATTGAATATGATTATAGAAATGATTTGTTATAGTAGAATATGAGACTGATATGTTACATGTCTTATATATATGTCTTTCATACTGAGATGTATTTCTCACCGACATTATCCGGCTATTTTTTTGTCTTTGTATGTGTGCATTGCAATAGATTGGGCAAGAACGAGTCAGACTAGACTTGGGTAGCATAAGATTGAAAAAGTTAGAAGTGGAGACTCGGGTTAAGAATTAGAGATGCCTATTTGCTGTCATATCTTTGTATTTTTAATGTTAGAATGATTTAAGAATAGAAAATCAGATTTGGAACTTGTTGTTTTACATTTTTAGAAATCATGTATGAAGTTATGATGTTTAGAAATGCATGTTCTAGCTTTATATCTTGTATTTGGATCATCCTAGTTTTGATTGGGATGGTTTGATGTTGAAAGAAGCTTGAAATGGGGAAGGACAGCAAATATATCAGATCGAGCATTTTTGGGCAGCACAGGGCTCGCTCGAGCGCAGCTTGCAGCCGCTCGAGCGAGGCTGAATTGAGGTCGGCCAGAACAACGCTCGCTCGAGCGCGCCTCGAGCTCGTTCGAGGCACTTAGTTAAAAAAATTTTATGGCTTTACTATTTTTCTTCTTTAATCAGATTGATTACTTGTAAGCCATGTTGTTTAATTATCAGATTTATATTGATCGTGATTCGATAATTGAGATTAGCACCCGAGGTCCCCACATTTTGAAATTTCGTGAAGTAAAAGCTGAGAACTATTTCCTAGAAGCTCTCCCAAATACTACCTTAATCAACTGGACATGGATCTAGTTAGTCTTAAATGAAGGTGAAATTATGGGAAGATGATCATCAATTATTTGTTCTTGTTTACAACATAAATGAGGTTGACTCTCCAAAGGAAACTAAGACTAACACGACCTCTGGAGATCCAACTGCTCAATCAATTCCAATCACCACGCAAAATGATGAACCGACCTCCAATTAGCATCTTCTAAACCCTTCCTCATCTCCACTTGTTAGGGAAATATCTCTTGCCAATATTTATGATATTGTGCACTCCATTGCTCAACATAAATTGAAGAAGAGAACGAGGACCTCATCTAGATCTTTGAGCTATCTCTTGATAGAACAGATGAAGACAGTCTTGATGAGATAGAAAGCCAAGTGACATAAGCGGTCTCTGCTAAACCAGTTAGCATATCTGGAGTTTTAATTAATAAGATGACATCGATCGTAAGGGATTTGATACTCGAGATTGAAGATTCTTGAGTTGTCCCTAGAAATCACATACTTGTTATCTTTATGCTCTTGAGTTAGAACTTGACGTCCTTGATTCAATTTATTTATTGTCTATTGAATGATAAGTGTATTGATTCTAATTCCAAGGTCGGATACGAACCTTAGTTGTCGAGTCGGATACGAACTATGATAGATGGATATCCATACCAAGATCGGATACGAATCTTGATGGCAGGGATCGGATATGAATCTCAATAATTGAATCAATTTGTGATACATGCATTGTATTACTCTATATCTTGAGTTTATATATGTTGAGTTGATGTAAAATTTGTACTGCATGTATATGTCTTTTATACTGAGAATTATATTCTCACAGGAGTTTTTCGATTATTGTCTTGTTTTATATGTGTGCATGGAAACAGGTGGGGCAGAAGCTGACCAATACTGACGTGGGTAGCTCGAGAGAGAGAGTCGTAGATGTGGGACTCGGGTTGTAGCAGAAATGATGAACTTTAGATCTTTGTCAAGTTTGTTAGAGGACAAGAACTTGTTGTAGTTTGAAGAATACTTGTGAACCTCTTGTTTAGTTGACTCTTTTAGTGTATTTTAGAGTACTAGTTTGATGTAAGAAAGGCATGGTATTATTCTTTACAATTGATATATTTTTATGTGCATGTTCAGAATTGTTGTAGCATGTTTTGAGATGGTAAATGATCTATGTTCATTGCATTTTCAGAAATTGAACAACATTTGAAATGTGCAAATTTTTAGCAGGACACGGACCCTGTAGATGCCTCCATGCATGGGTCCGTGTACCTTCGTGTTTGAAATAGCTTTTATTTTAGCTGTGCATGGACCCCGGACATGCATCCGTGCATGGGTCCATATGGTCTGTAGCTGAGGCAGAAACATGAAAATTTTGAAATGTTATGCACGGAGGGTGCACGGAGTCCGTTTTGAAAACTGAAACTTGGAGTTTTAGTGTATTTGATTCGCACGGACACGGAGGTGGCATGGGGTTCGTGTACCTTGCAGCCATGAATTCTTGGTTACAGGTTAATGCACGGATCTGTGCACGAACCTGTGCACGGAGTCCGTGTATTTTTTAAAAAAATTCAGTCATTGATTAATTTATATCAAGTTTGTTTAATCATTCTTACCCAATAAGATTCGATATTTGCACCCGAGGGCCCCACACATACAAAACAAAGCAACAACCGAATAACTCCGGTGAAAATATAATTCACAGTATAAATGACATAACATGTGATCTAAAGTAAATACGAATGATGTAGAGATCCCACCCGGATCCACTACCTAATCAGAGTTAATTAGCGCATGCAATAAATACTTAAAGCGTAAAGAGCGGATAACTTAAAATACAACAAACCCAATTGGCAAAATACAACCGGCGTCATTAAAAGTGTATAATACTCTTATACAACTAAATCAAAAATTTTATGGTAACAAGCCCTACCACTAAACTTTCGTTGCAACAAGCACCGACCTCAACCCTGCTGCGAGTCACCTGGACCATCCAGTCTCAAACATGCCCCGCCACAAGGTATCCCAAAAATACTAAAAGAAAGGGGCATGAGAAACTACACTCAATATGGAAGCAATGATATATAAACAAATATGCATCAGGAAAATGACTTTAAAACGGGGTAAAATAGTCTACTCAGGGCGCCATGAATATACAGTATCGTGCTAAGAGAGCGACTCTGCGTGGTACTCGTGTATTCCCCTATCAACTATAGTTTTTACTCCACCGTCATGATCTCTCCTAGTGATAGACAAACCAGGGGCTGAGCCTCCCCAGACACGAATCCATAAGGATTAACTCATTACCGATGGAAATTGTCATGACTCACATCATACCAGATGCAGTCCAGTGTAAAAACATGCATGTGCTAAAACCGTAAAACATGATAAAAACACATAGCACATACTCATGCAACATATAAGCATATATATCATGCCAGCTATCTCGGTCAATACTAACGTATCTTTCTAACACTGCAAGCAAATACTAGCACCACTGGTCTGGATCCCACGCCTACAAGTCTTCTCTACTGCGACTACAATGCAAATACACATGAATTATTAATTAAGCTCTAAAAGCCTTAACTAAGCTATTCCATACTTCTAAATATTTTTAGGAAGTAAAAGATATACATGCGTCCGTTGTTAGCCCGCTGAAGGTGATTTCCCCCAAACTTAGGCACAGCTCCGCTACGACGCCTGGATCACTCCGCTACTTTCGGATTCCTAATAGGACGCCTAGAATTTACTAGATTTGACTAGGAAGGCTAAGAAATGAGAGAGAGAGAGAGAGAGAGAGAGAGAGATAGAGAGAGAGAGAGAGAGAGAGAGAGAGAGAAGTGAGCGCCTAGAAATGAGCCTCGGATCCCATATTTAAAGACGACGATTTGAGCGTCCGATCGTACGTTCGAAGCGTTCGTTCCTGATCGGAGTGTCCGATCACACATCGGAGCGTCCGATTTCCCATAAGTCGTACGCAATGACGTCACCTTATTGATTTCATGTCTGTCGTCATGATCGGAGCGTCCGAACACTGATCAGATCGTTCGATCTCAATCAGAGCGTTCGATCTCGGAACG
Organism: Henckelia pumila; assembly: GCF_033568475.1. NCBI lineage: Eukaryota > Viridiplantae > Streptophyta > Magnoliopsida > Lamiales > Gesneriaceae > Henckelia > Henckelia pumila. The sequence goes on along the minus strand of NC_133122.1, from coordinate 189,591,017 downwards.
CTGCATCCGATCTCACCATTTCTTAATTTTGATTATCTCCGCTTAATTACCGTATATTGGGTATAGGTCACTACATTCTCCCCCACTTAAGAAATTTCGTTCTTGAAATTTAAGTATGAGGAAAGTAAAGAAATAAACACAATTGTTCTTTATTACAACTGAACATAGTACAAATCTTTATTACAAAGGGAGGTACAAAACTCAAAACAACTCTGGATGCTCAGATAGCATCCAGCTCTCCAGCTCCCAAGTTGCTTCTTCAGTTCCACTATGCTTCCACTGCACCATCACTAGAGGTATGCGTTTGTTGCGAAGCACTTTGTCATTTCTATCAAGGATTCTGAGAGGTGTTTTCACATAGGACAGATCCTGATCCAATTTCACCTCAGTCGGATGCAAGATGTGCGACTCATCTGCCACATATTGTCTTAGCAAGGACACGTTAAACACATCATGGATACTGGAAAGATACGTTGGCAAAGCTAGATGGTGAGCCACGTCTCCAACCTTCTCAAGAATCTCGAATGGACCAATGAACCTCGGCGATAACTTACCTTTGAGGCCAAAAAGATGACACTCGAAGAAACACGTGCTCTCCTACCTCAAAATGTAGAGGCATGCGGTGAGTGTTAGCGTAGCTAGCCTGTTGATCCTGAACCTCCTTAATCCTCTTACGGATCAACTCCACTACATTGGTCATCTGCTGGATCATCTGTGGACCTTCGACTTGACGCTCGCAAACTTCGTCCCAAAACAAAGGCGTACGACAACGTCGTCCATATAAGGCCTCTAATGGTGCCATGCCAATACTGCTATGGTAACCGTTATTATACGGAAACTCTACCAACGCCAAATGGTCATGCCACGCTGGTCCAAAATCCATGACTGTAGCTCGAAGCATATCCTTGAGGGTACGGATAATCCTCTCACTCTGTCCATCGGTCTCCGGATGATAAGCTGTACTCATACTCAGTGTAGTACCAAGAGCTCGCTGGAAGCTACCCCAAAACCTAGAGGTAAACCTCGGATCTCAGTCACTGACGATGCTCAACGGAATCCCATGCAGACGAACAACCTCTTGCACATACAGACGTGCCATCCTGTCGAACGTAAAGTCCTTATTATATGGAAAAAAATGCGCGGACTTCGACAATCGATCAACAACAACCCAAATAGCATCGCAATTCCTAGAAGACATAGGCAAGTGGGTGACAAAGTCCATTGTCACATGCTCCCATTTCCAATCAGAAATCTCTAAAATTTGGAGCAATCCACCAAGTCGTCGAAACTCTGCCTTGACCTACTGACACACAAGGCACCAAGACACGAACTGATAAACACTGCACTTCATTCATTTCCACAAAAACCTCGTACGTATATCCTTGTACATTTTCATACTTCCTGGATGTACAGAAAATTTACTATGGTGAGCCTGTGAGCGAATCTCCTCTAATAGTGTGGAATCATCAGGAACCACCACACGTCCGGAATGACACAACAGACCATTATTTTGCAAAAGAAAACAAAAAGTATTTCCATCCTGAGCCAATCAGGCTAACTTCTACATCTTCAGATCAACGGATTGAGACTCACGTATGCGAGTATACAAGGCTGGTTCGGCAAGTACAGAAGAAACACGAACTCCCTGATGTTCCTTATTGTGTCGAAATATGAAATCCAAGGAACAACACTCCTCTACCACTCGTGCCACCGAGCGGGTATGAAGGGAACTCACATACACCTTGCGACTAAGAGCATCCGCAACTGGATTGGAAGATCCTAGATGGTACTTGATCTCACAATCGTAGTCCTTCAGCAGATCCATCCATTTTCGATGTCTCATGTTCAACTCTGCCTGAGTGAACAAATACTTCAAGCTCTTGTGGTCAGTGAAGATCTCAAACCTCTCACCGTACAAGTAATGAAGACATATCTTCAGAACGAAAACAATGGTTGCAAGCTCCAGATGATGTACGGGATAATTCTACTCATGAGTCTTCAATTGCCTAGAGGCATAGGCAATCACATGACCTCTCTGCGACAATACACGTCCCAAACCCTCGAGAGAAGCATCGGTGTGAACTACAAGGCCACCTGATCCAGACGGTAGAGCCAACACTGGAGCTGTAGTCAGACGGCGTCTCAACTCGTGAAAACTCTCCTCGCACTCTGACGTCCAAACGTAAGGCACATCCTTCCTCGTCATCTATGTCAAAGGCTTAGAAATCTGAGAAAAGTTCTCCACGAATCTTTGGTAGTAGCCTGCCATCCCAAGAAAACTATGAATCTCTGAAACTGCCATTGGACGCGATCAGTTCAAAATGGCTTCCGCCTTACTAGGATCAACAGAGATACCGTCTCGTGAAATCACATAACCAAGAAAAACAACTCGGTCAATTCAAAAATCACACTTGCCCAACTTAGCATACAACTGCTGCTCTCTCAAAACCTGAAGAACAATATGGAGATGGAAAGCGTGCTCGTCAACACTGCGAGAATACCCCAGGATATCGTAGATGAACACTACCACGTACTTATCCAGAAAGTCGCAAAAAATCCTGTTCATCAAGTTCATAATGACAGCTGGAGCATTTGTCAATCCAAACGGCATTACCAAGAACTCGTAGGGACCATACCGCGTACAAAATGATGTCTTGGAGATATCCTCCTCTCTAACCCGCAACTAGTGATATCCCGACCATAGATCAATCTTCGAGTAAACGGAAGTACCCTGTAACTGATCAAAGAGATCATCTATCCGCGAAAAAGGATACTTGTTCTTCACGGTCACCTGATTGAGCCGTCGATAGTCTATACACAGATGCATCGAACCATCCTTCTTCTTGACAAATAAGACTGTGGCTCCCCATTGCGAAACACTCGGTCGAATGTAGCCCTTATCAAGAAGGTCCTGCAGCTGCTTCTGCAAATCTTGCATCTCTGAAGGGGCTAATCGGTATGGAGCTCTGGAAATCGGTGATGTCCCTCGAATTAACTCAATGTCAAACTCGATCTCCCTCATTGGTGGTAAACCTGGAATCTCCTCCGAAAACACATCAGGAAACTCACGGAATACGGGAATCTCCTGGAGGTCTTGTCCCTCCAAGGATGCATCGATGGCATAGATAAGGTAGCCTTCCCTGCAAGACTCTAAAGCACGCCGGGCTTTCAGAGCAGAAACCACTGGCATCGGGGGTCGCGCTCCCTCACCATAGAAGTACCATGCCTCGCCATCCTCAGGACAAAACTGAATGAACCGCTGATAGCAATCCACTATAGCTCTATAGGTAGTCAGGAGATCAATCCCAATAATACAGTCAAAATCATCCATAGCTAGGATCATCAGGTTAGCACTAAGCTAATACCTCTCAAAATCCAAAGTGAAACCGACCACTAAGCGCTTAGTTAAAACCTCGCTACCCATCGGAGTAGAAATCGCTAACAACACATCTAAAGGAACAAACGGTAATCTAAACCTCTTAGAAAAATGTGCTGAGATGAATGAGTGTGACGCACCAGTATCAATCCAGACATATGCAGGAAAACCACATAAACTACAAGTACCTTCAATCATCTTGTCACTGTCAGTCTCTGCCTGCTCCTGGTTCAGTGCAAATACTTGTCCATGAACACGTGGCCTTAGAGAAGAATGACTACGAGAAGAAGTCTGTCGCTGCGACTGCTGGCGCTGCTGTTGAGAGGGATGCTGCTAATACTGCTGTTGTGGCTGCTGTACTGACGCCTGGGAACCTTCAGAACCACTAGCTGCTCCTATAAGAGTAGGACAATTTCTTTTCATGTGTCCCTCTTGTCCACACTGAAAACACGTGCCAGTCGATCGAGGACACGGGCTTGGTGGATGTTTGCGCCTGCACTGACGACACCGGCTCATCCCCTGGCTACCGAAACGCTGCACTCCACCAGATCTGGAAGAATAAGAAGAAGAAGAATTACCACCTTGCTTCTTGAATGACTGGGATCTCGGACCCAAAGAACTAGTCGGTCTGGATGCGGAATAAATCATGGATCTGTTCCTCCGAAGACTGTCTTCTGCCTGACGACAACGGTCCACTAAAACTTCATAGGTCATGTCATTCCCAACAGCCACCATATGATGTATCTCAGGATTCACACCCTGAAGGAAATGATCATACTTGGACACAGAACTGTCAGCAATATGCGGACAATAAGGTAGAAGATCAAGAAAATTCTGCTGATACTCCTCAATAGACATCGTCCCCTGTCGCAGTCCAAGCAACTCACTAGCCTTTGCCTGACAAAGGGCTAGAGGAAAATACAATCTCTGGAAAGCAGTACGAAACTCAGCCCAAGTAGTTGCTCCTCTCGCTGCTATAAATTGTGCGGAAGTAGATCTCCACCAATTCCTTGCTCGACCCTCTAGCAGAAAACCAAGAGTCTCCATCTTTTCCTCATCTGTGAACAGAGCTCTATTAAACAATGCTCCATCCTCTCTAGCCAATCCTCAGCAGCCTCTGGGGTCTCGCCTCCTGCTAATGGATTAGGGCTCACCTACATAAATATATGCATGCTAACTCTCCTCCACTCTTTGCGGTGTCCATGGCAATGTCTACGACCGTCTTTGCCATCCCAACGACCATCCCCTCCACTGTCGTGGCTCTCATCGTAATCTGCCATGTGTCAATTAATAACAGATAAAGTATTAATCCGCTTTACTAATTCCCAGTTGTAATGCGCTCTGATACCAATAAATGTAGCGACCCTACCCGGATCCACTACCTAATCGGAGTTAATTAGCGCATGAAATAAATACTTAAAGCGTAAGGAGCGGATAACTTAAAATACAACAAATCCAATCGGCAGAATACAACCAACGTCAATAAAAGTGTATAATTCTCTTATACAACTAAATCGAAAGTCTTAGGGTAACAATCCCTACCACTAAACTCTCGCGGCAACAAGCACCGACCTCAACCCTACTGCGAGTCACGTGGACCGTCCAGCCTCAAACCTGCCCCGCCACAAAGTATCCCAAAAACACCAAAAAAGAGGTGCATGAGCGACTACGCTCAATACGGAAGCAATAATATATAAGCAAATATGCAGTAGGCAAATGACTTTGAAATGGGGTAAAATAGTCTACTCAGGGCGCCATGAATACACAGTACCGTGCTAAGAGAGCGACTCCGCGGGGTACTCGTGTATTCCTCTATCAACTATAGAGTCTACTCCACCGTCGTGGTCGCTCCTAGTGATAGCAAAACCAGGGGCTGAGTCTCCCCAAACACGAATCCATAAGGAGCAACTTATCACCGATGGAAACTATCATGACTCACATTATACCAGATGCAGTCTAGTGTAAAAACATGCATGTGCTAAATCCGTAAAACATATTAAAACACATAGCACATACTCATGCAACATATAAGCATATATATCATGCCGGCTATCTCGGTCAGTGCTTACGTACCTTTCAAACACTGTAGGCAAATCCTAGCACCACTGGTCTAGATCCCACGCCTACAAGTCTGCTCTACTGCGACTATAATGCAAATACTCATGCATCATTAATTAAGCTCTAAAAGCTTTAAGTAAGCTATTTCATACTCCTCAATATTTTTTAGGAAGCCAAAGACATATCTGCATCCATTGTTAGCCCGCTGAAGGCGGCTGTCTCAAAACTTTGGCACAGCTCCGCTACGACGCCTGGATCGCTCCGCCACTTCCGGATTCCTAATAGGACGCATAGAATTTCCTAGATCTGACTAGGAAGGCTAAGAAACAAGAGAGAGAGAGAGAGAGAGAGAGAGAGAGAGAGAGGATAGAGAAGTGAGCGCCTAAAAATGAGTCTCGGATCCCATATTTAAAGACGATGATCAGAGCGTCCGATCATATGTTCGGAGAGTTTGTTCCCGATCGGAGCATCCGATCACACATCGGAGCGTCCGATGTCCCATCAGTCATTAGCAATGACGTCACCTTGCTGAATTCATGTCTGTCATCATGATCAGAGTGTCCGAACATTGATCCGATCGTCCGATCTTAATCGGAGCGTCCGATCTCACATTTTCTTAATTGTGATTATCTCCCCTTAATTATCGTATATTGGGTATGGGTCACTACAAATGTAATGCATGTTTAGAACATAGGATGTCAAATCTGATAACAAAGAAATCTTGGTTTTTTGGATCCCGGGGAATAAAATCTCAATCATACCACCGACTCTACCAATCGAGGTGGCGTCAAGTATATCAATCCCCTGAATTTGGTGCAACTATAGTGAGTCATTTAGCTCTGAAATTCAATCTACATTCCGTGCCAATCAACTATAGCTCTCCAAATGTCTTTTGAAATCTAGGTCGTTCAACCCACCCTCTATGATTCTTTGGTTTATGGATCAAGATGAATGCATACAAAAACTGATGCATCATGCTATAATCAATAAGTAACAAGCCAAAACCATAAAAAAAAAAAAAATCATGCTAATCAAGAAAGTCCATATAATACATACAAAGCAAACAAGAACAACTAATCATATATGTATGTGATTTAAGGAAAACTCGAGAATCATATCTATCTCGAGCGTTCTATCTCATCTGGATCAATGTCTGCTTATACCTTTTCTTGAATCGTAGAAGCTCCAAGTCTGGAAAATCCACAACAAGATCTTATATCATAAGCTACCCAACATACAATTCAATCTTCAAATGAAAATGGTTGCAAACCTTGCTCAATCTTCTTATCGAGTCGAATCTGAATTCTCGAGTTCAAATTGCCTTCAACACCAATCTGAAATGAAGTTCATACAAGCTAGAAATATCAGTTTGCAACTCAAATCATGCTTAGCTCAATCAACTATACAAAAATCTCGACAATTCTCGAACCGGCAATGTAACGGCTAAAAACCATCAATCCAAACTATATCTAACTCAATCCAACAATACAATATCATTCATAACCATAATATATAAGCATGAATCTATCGAATTTCAGCAGCATCAGAAATGGTCATGTTCAAAAATTTCTTCAAAAATTTATAACAATTTCGAACGACGTTCTTTTCCCGATCCGTCTTGAAATATATAATCTATGTTAGATTAAGAACATATATAAACAATAATACTCAAATTTCATTTTGGAACGGTGCTCGCAAATATACGTTCAATTCCAAATTCTGACGGCCGAATGACGAAAAATCAAAGCTTCAAGAGAGTGAAAATAGCATGAGGTGAGCTTATAAGTTTTCTTCCCTTCCTTTCACGTGTAAGTTGGTGAGATAATGGTGGATATGAGATATATATATAAGCTATTTTGTATTTTTGTCCCTGAACTCTTTGCTATTTGCAAATCCATCCTTGATCAATCTTTTAATTCAATTTCAATCCTAAATAATTTAAGAATATTGAAATTTAAATCTAAACTCCAAATATTCTCAAATTAAATATTCTCGGATTAAAATTAAATAATCTCCGGCCTTACAATTCTCCCCTCTAAGACATGATTTCGTCCTCGAAATCGCATGCAAACTGTACACATATAAGATAATGAAATAACAAAAAAACTGAAGAAGAACACACATCAGTGAAATAGCTCAGGAAAACGATGTCTCATATCTGATTCAACTTCCCAAGTAGCTTCTTGAACTCCATGTTGGCTCCACTAAACTTTGATTAACTGAATAGATTTCTTTCTGAGTTGTTTTTTCTTTGTGATCAAGAATTTGTATAGGTTGTTAAAAATAACTCAGAGTCTCGTCAAGTTCTGCTTCATCAAATTGAAGAATATGAGATGAATCAGTTTGATATTTTTCGAGCATAGAAACATGAAAAACGTCATGAATTCCAGAAAGAGCTGGAGGAAGAGAGAGCCGATAAGGAAGATCGCCATCTTCTCGATAATCTCATAAGGACCGATAAATCTCGGAGACAACTTCACTCTTTTTCCAAATCTGATTGTGCCTCTGAAAGGAGAAATCTTCAAAAATACTCTATCTCCCTGTTCAAAACATAAAGGTCTACGTCTGACATTTGCATACTTAGCCTGTCGATCTTGAGCTGTTTTCATTTTCTTCTGAATAAGCTTCACTTTATCTATCATTTCTCGGATCATATTCGGCCCAATATCAGGCACCTCTAAGATATCATCCCAATAAAGAGGAGATCGACATTTCTTTTCGTACAATGCTTCAAATGGAGCCATCTCAATACTTGTCTGATAGCTATTATTATATGAGAACTCTACAAGTGGTAGGGAATCTTGCCAATTAGTGCTAAAATCTAGCCCCACGGATCTAAGCATATCCTCAAGTGTTTGGATAGTCTGCTCTGACTGTCCGTCTGTCTGAGGATGATATGATGTACTTAAGTGCAATTGAGTACCTAGAGCTTGTTGTAGACTGTGCCAAAAATGAGATGTAAATCTAGGGTTTTGATCTGAAACGATAAATTTAGGCACACCATGCAATCTTACCACTTCTCTGACGTAAATTTCTTTCATCTAATCATGTATGTACGTCATTTTGTAAAGAATAAAACATGCTGATTTTGTCAATCTTTCAATAATTACCCAAATGGCATCGCAACCTCTGGATGAACGTGATAGCTTTGTAACAAAATCCATGGAAATGTGATCTCATTTCCATTTTGGAACAGACAAGCTATGCAATAGACCACCAGGTTTCTTTATTTCGACTTTCACCTGTTGGCAATTCAAACATCGAGACACAAATTCTGTGACACCAGATTTCATCTGTTTCCACCAATACTGATTCTTTAAATCATTGTACATCTTTTTGTCACCAGGATAAATAATGAATCTACTGCTATGAGCTTCTTTCAATATCTTCTGCCTCAAATCTGAAATATCTGGCATCACAATACGATTATTCACAAACAAAACATTGTCATCACTAACCTGATATTCTGACTTATGCCTAGATCTGACCCTTTCAATCGACTTCTGAATATCCAAATCTGCTTTTTGCGCTTCTTTAATTCTTATCAACAATTCTGGCTCAGCTTGAAATGCACAAACTCTAATAGGTTGCATATTTGTCTCAAATACTAATCCAGAATTACAACAATATTCTACCAATCTGGATACACC